>NC_091736.1:10900541-11203571 GCF_030179905.1 Drosophila bipectinata | reverse complement strand
ATCCTTTCAACATATTTCAGCACAGACATTCGCCATTTCCTGCGACGTGGGGAGGACGAGTGGGGTTCCCCCGTACCCTGGGCCTGCTGGAAAATGGTCGCTTAAATCGCTCAGGCATAAGGAAATTTATGCGTGGCAAAACCAAAACCAAAACCGAAACCAAAACACATTCTCCAGGGCAAACTCTTGGCTCTGGCGACTAATTTGCATTCGCATGGCCCCCAGATACAACGCAAAGATACAAAGATACAGAGCTACACGGGTCCACAGGCCAAATGCAACCTGCATCTGTGCAATTAACATAATTTTGGCAAAACGTAGAGTTGCAAAATTCACACAGAGGTAGTCTTAAATGAATGCATCAAAAATATCTAAAAGTTAATTGAAAAATGTACTTTCACTAATAACCAGAAGAATAAAATAAAAGTATTTCGCTTACAACAACTCTTATTCAGTGTGAAATGGCCAAATTACGATCTTTAATTTTTTAATATTTTGACTGCTTGTTATGTGATCGTTTACTTGTCAAAACCTAATAAACATTTTTTTATATCTCAGTTTTTTTGTTGTTGGGGTTTATAGCACTTATTATGACGTCGGCCGATGTTATGTCAAAACTAGACTCAGATTTCCTAAAGGGTGTGTTGGGGATCAGCGCTAAAGGTTCAAAGCGTGTGAAGTGCTTATTGTTTTGCTGTCTCTGCGGAATTATATAAAATGCTTTTAATGTTTTTAATTGTTACGTGTTTCGCGCACTTTTGTGTCTCATAAAAAAGGCAAGTGAGTTTATGAGGGAGGTGAGGACTAAGCTGGGCCATAAAGAACTAGCTTGACGACCTTTTGCTCTGCTTATTAATGAAAATACCCAAAGACCCCCTATTAGTAACTGGAAAATAAATCAACTTTGGTGTTTGTATTGCACATCCACTGTTGATGTGTACCTTTCCGCCTCGTCATCTGCATCAAATGCAAACAAATTGAACAAGACGTTGATTAGAATTTGCAATTCGCGACATCACAGACATCAGCATTAATAAACAAATCCGCTGGAGATTGGTCAGGCAGCAGCAAAAACATTTTGGGATGGGATATGTGTCAATCGAACGAATCGTGGCTCCAGCACCACTAGCCAAAATAACAAAACAAAAAGCAAACACTTGCAGCAGGGGCAGCAGCAAAAACCAGCTCTATGGGAAATTGTTTTTGTTTTGGCATTTTCGCTCACAAAATATTGCAAGAAATGTAAACAGGAACAGAGCCTGTTGCCCGGTTGCCCCGTTGCCTGGTACCATGACACATTTACCAACATTGTCGTTTCGTTGTTGTTATCAGCAAGTGACAAATCTGGCGAGGCGTTTGTGTGGTTGTTGCTGCTGTGGCTGGCCCACCTGTTGTTGTTATTATTGTTGCTGGATGGAAAAGCAAACAAACAACACCGCTGGGGCTCTGACTCGTGCCTCATGTCTCATGTCTTGTTGCTGCCTACATTTTTGCCATCAAAGCCAAATACGAAAATGAAACAACAATTAAAAGTTAAGAGGAGAATCTTAAAATGCTCTTTTAAATTTTATATAAAAGGATTAAACATAATATATACTAGATCTTAGTTTATAAAAATCCTTATCTGTAAAAAAATCTCGTCAAGAGCTTTGAGATTCTGGACCTCCACTGTATACAAATGTTTTGAAATCTTCCCCTGAAATATCTCCATTAAAACATGTTTTCTATAATTAAAAAAGTCTTGTTTAAAATCCCAAAAAATTTGTGCAACTTTTCCAGTGGTAGTGTAAATTTCAAACGGCTTTTGATGTCGCCATTAGCAGACTTTTCTTGGTTTTGGAAAAATGTGTGCGGTTGGAATCGCGAGGAGATGGAAAAAGAGAAAGAGAGGCTGCCAGCTTTGCCGGCTGCCTGGCTTGGCCTGGCCTGGCCTGGCTGGAAGGTTATATAATAACAGGCTAGTTTTGCGGAGAGAAGCGACCCGAGTGGATATCTGCAACTGCAAATGCTTAAGTGCAATCAACCTGAAATTGGAATGCCAACCGATTGGAATTTGTTACCAAATATTGATGACAGTAATAGCGCTAGCTCCTGAATTTGCCAAGTTTCTGAGTCTTAGAAATCATTTTACATAATCGCCGTCGCCGAGAAGCGACTGAAAACCGCTAATAAAATACCCCAAAAACTACCATGTTACGCGGACCTCCAGTTGCCTGGGTGATGGAAACGCCCCGCCAATTGGGACTTGTTGCCGCCACCGTCCTGATTATAGTTGTTTTGGCCAAATTTGCTGTTAGCTGCTGCGATGGATGCTGTTGGCGTGGGCGTGCGGCAGGCGCCACAATTAAGTAGCGGTTTTGCATTGCCTAAGGAGTAACCTTTCACAGAGTGGGTGAGTGGGTGTTTCGGTTCCCACAACGATTTTGGGATAGCGTGGCTTGGATTTACCATATTGCTATTATGCTATTGTGTGGCTCAACCAAAGTTGCCTAAAGACTTGGTTTGCACAATAAAACTAATGTAATTGGCTTATTATGACATTTAAGCTTCCTGAATTGTATGATTTGCCAGACATATTTCATCGTATTCATTGTTTTATATAAATCTTAAACTGAGATACATAAAGTCTTAAATAGCTTAAAGCCTTTTGGCCTTAGAACGATCATTTCCCCTTAACCAAAAATTCGAATCCCTGGGGTTGGGGCAATGGGGCTTGTTTAATGGGCCGTTAAAGTGTTAGCACCATAATTAAGGGTATCCCGTGTAGTTAAACCCAACCCGAAGCAATGTCAAGTGTGACACTTAAGCACTTTTGATATCGTATTATGCATACAAACAAAAATCTTACTTGTAAGCGGTAAGATGATATGGAAATGAGATGGGCCAACCGGAAAGTGTGTCAACCGCAAAGCAAACACGCAACTCGCACAAATACTCCTGTCAGGGCCGCAAACAAAAAGCTGAGGATAAAATGGCTAAAAGCTTGGACCTCCTGGTCCCTCCTGACCTGCCTCCATTGCCTCCTTCCCTAGTACGTCTTAACACAACAATAATTTTCAGTGTCACGCTGCGGGATAAAAGCAAAGCAAAAAATTACAACAATTCGACTGCAGCGGCAATACAAATTACAAAAACTACAACATAACTCGCACCTTGTGACCTTGAGATTGACGGTATTAACCCATTACGAAACACTGGGTAATTTCCCCAGAGCACTACAATTAAACAAAGTAAGTGAGAACGTGTAACATGAATTTAATGACCAAAAATTGTATGTATCTGTGGCATGATAAAAATCCATTCAATTAATGACATCGTTTCAATTAAATATTATGGAGTGTTTGCTTTTATGATTATAATGATTTACGAGTAAACTATCTATATTTATCAAACTTACAAATCAAAAGGCTTATAGACAAAAACTTGACCAGCCACCTCTTGTTATGTATTTTTTATAAACATTTATTTATAAAAATCCTCTCTACTCAACCCATTACTTCTTTAATGGGTTAAGCTGCAGCAGTTGATTTTGGTAAATGCCTTGTTTGCTGCAATCGTTGACTGTAGTTGGTATTGGCAATTTTCGCCGGCCGAAAATCCAACACACTAAATGTTGAAAGAATCTCAGCGAGGCCGCAAAATAAGCCGCAAATAATTGCAGTCGGTACAATCCGGGCACGTTAATAAAAAAAAACACACAGCATCGCAACAAAAATACCGATTACCAATGCCAACAGGCAGCGGCCACCGGGCCAAAAGAAGTTGATGGCCCTGCCCCTCAGTTGATTGCATGTGGCACGTGTTCATGACATTCCTCCAAGTCCAAGTACGGTGGCAATGCAGTTCTGCTGCACTTTTTCATACAAATGTTTGCCTTGGTAAAGTCAATAGTATGTAATTTTGGCTGAGTTTTACAAAATTTTATATTTTTATAAAAAAAATTATATATTTTAGCAATATGCCAGATATGCCCTGAACCCTGATGGATCTCCAAGGTCGTTTCCTGCGCCGATTTTTATTCCCCCTTTCGATGTGGTAAGAATGCATGTAAAAATGGTTATTGAATTTATGATTAATTTCAGTGCGCAGTTGTCATTGAGGTCCCAACAAATTGGCCTGGCCAAGGCCGACCGGTGCCGCATGACATCCGAGATAAGCGGGAAGAGATTGTTGCAAAAGCTGGTGGGAACAGTAAAATTAAGACAAGGCCTTAAGACCAGCAATGACAAAACCCACAGATATGGATTAATGCAAAGATGCAGATAGCAAACGAACGAAATATAAGCCAGGCCAAACAAATGGCTGGCAATCACAACAAATCGCGCAATGAGCCAGTGTTTATGCTCCCGAACTCCTCCCGACTCCAGCCAGGCGCAGCACAAAGAAAAATCGTGTGTAATTTCACCTGCATTTTAATTTGGCCAAATGCAGACGTAACCCGATGCCAGGCCAAACATTTCGACAGTCGGGGGCTGGGATGGGGGCTTCAATTGCAATTACCTTGGCAGCAGCTACGCCAGCCAGAGCAGCAACCAGAAAAAAAAAGACAAAAACACGCAACAGATCCAAGTTGGTAAGACTCAAGACGTGCCAAACGTGCAACGCCTAACGGTTAAACGAATCGAACCTACTGCCCGACCGCGTCCAACCAAACTTATTTTAGCTGGAGCAAACAAAAGACTTAGGCAAAAAACTTGCTCGGCACGCGCCAAGCCATCCGATGGCACAAGTGTTCGGGGAGCAGGGGCGGGTTGGATTAAGTTGCATTGGGGGCGTCAAACATTTTTGTTCGATCAGCTGACTAATCTGGGGGAATTGAGCTAGGTCGGAATGGCTTACACTGTAAAAAAAAATAAAAGTATAGTATGACAAACAAAAATTTTAAAATCAAATATTTTAAAAAATTTTAATTACTATATAATAATTAGGTACTTGCGATTTTAAAATATATAAATAATCATAATTAATAATTAGAATAATTAGAGTAGATCTATTTCTAAATTGTCTTAATCGTGTAAAATATTTCATTAATATTCAATATCTTTAATACCAAAGTTTAATAATAAAAACACTTCATATCCAACACTCTTTACCATCCACAATCCACAGCCGCCGGGCTCAAACAAGTTGGCCCGAAGATCCCGGCTGCAACTCGGCAATTCGGCTAGCTGAGCTCACTTAGCCCTAGCTTTTGGCCAGTCGAGCTGCGAAGCTCAAGCCAGACGGTTGCCAATCGGAGTTTTTTTTCCCATGCGCCTGCGCACACGCCCCAGCGATCGAGTGCCTCGAGACACCTGTGCTGCCCATTGTGACACCTGTGCCATCAGTGCCAAGCTCTCTGCCCTTTCCTGCCTTTGCCACAGACTGATCCCAAGGATACCACCGATTAGATTCGAGTGCCAAAAGCCCGACACGTAACCGACGACTAGTGTGACGAAAGCACGGGAGAGAGCAAAAGATAGTGGTGACGACGTAACCGTTACGCTTAAGTGCAGGCCACAGTTGCATTTGCCAATTTGCCCCATTTTGTGTGTCCGACTGAGCGTGAGTCAGAGTGAGTGTGGAGTGAGTGTCGCGGTGAGTGCCGGAGTGAGGTGTGAATATTCGCGATGCGTCCCACCGTCAGCGGCCGGGGTCGCCTTCTAATGGCCCTGCTGCTGCACTGCCTCGTGACTTTGGAAGTTTGCGGCAGAGCGGGAGCCTTTACGCTCCTCTCGCCTTTCAGCTATACGTCCTTGAGCTTCAAAAATCTTCTCAATTCGGTTTTGCTGTCAAGCAATGCCAACTTGGCCGGTGTGGGGCGTAATCTCAAGTCGGACGTCCTCGAAGATGCCTCCCTCATCACGGTGAGTTCTGGGATCGATGATCTTGTGATCTTGAATAATGGAAATAATATACCCCTACAATGGGATATATTTACCGGAATTCGTGCTTTAAATAAACCATTTCAATTTTTAAACTGTGTCTGAAAACATTTTTCTGGGAATATCTAAGACCGACATGTATTTTAGGTTCCCTCTTTATCTTGAAATTGTGTTTTCTTACCGGTTTTCATTTTGTTATTGTTACCATTTCTTGGTAACTTTTCTTTGGGTCATAATCGCGTTAGGTTCTGTTCTGTTATTTATTTTCGTTTGACAGGGTTTTGTGTGTCAGAAAAATTAACGCATTTCACTACTCACTGTGGAAAGAAAGTTCCCGTTCTCGGGGTTCGTTGACTCGTAGAATTCACGTGCAGCTCGAGAACTGTTTACGGCTTTATTTGAAGTGCCAAGGGGCACCGGGAAAGGGTAATGGTCACCTGGCGTGATCAACTGCAGTTGGCAATGGATGCACCCCGACTTCCCTTTGTTTGCTTCTGGGTGGAGAGTCTAAGTGTTTGGGGGAAAGGTAGGAAAGAGAGCTCTGGTGTCGTAACTTGAGTAAATTTCGTAGCCTTTTTATGGCGTTAATCATGTCTAACTTTAGTGAGTGAAATAACAAAGCAGAGAGCACGTAACTGATGGATTTATTTCTAGCGTTGTGGCCAATTAAAAGGTTTACGAGCCTGCATTTCGAGTGTGAAATATAGCAATACTGAAAGTGTATGGACTGTCATAATGGAACAAGAACTTTCATTAATAGATTAAAATCCAGTGATTTCCACTTTGGAGAAATCGATTCAAGTCGTCGTCGACCAGTTCATAATTTTCGAGCCCAAGTACAAGACAACAATGGGCCCGTGGTAGCCTTCGACAAATATGTATCGAACACGAAATGAGCATTTTATGGCAGACACAGAAAATAAAATTCGTTGAATTCGATCGCATTTAGAATTGATGGGCGATCTGACCTTGAGCTCATTTTACATCATTTTACACCACGTGCCCAGCAATTAGATCAGCATTTTCATTGGGCGCCCAACGCGTCGGTTGTTCACACAATTGTTATTGTTACAGGTTTTCCTTGGGTTTCCCCCACTTCCCAAAAAGGTTTCCAAGGCCAGGAAATTTGCATTTGAGACTGCCGCAGAAGTCATTTGAGAGATTCACACGATTTTGCCAGCCAAATATCACTGATCACACAAAGCCAAAGATTACCCAATCGTTTTCGGGGTGGGGTCAACAAACAGATGGGCGAAAATGAACAAAGCCAATAAGAAACCGAGCCAGAGCCCCGAGTCGGTGGGGATTATTAGCAAGTGTCCGGCGTACAAGCTTATACATTTAGTGGTAATGTATGTGCAGAGCTGCGATAACGTAACGTTATTTATGCGATTTACGTGCAGACCCAGAAACTAATAAAGGGAAACAGAAACGCCGCATTTTGTCAACGGGCCGCCGCAGTGCCTTTTTGGCTGGGATCTTATGCAAAGTCATGGCTCGGCTTTTGAGCGTGTGTCTGCCATGTAACTAGAGTCGAATCGGAATAAAGCCACCGAGCCTCGTCACAATTTCTGCACGTTGCCAAATTGCATAATCGAGGGGCTGGGAGATGGCTAGATAGCTCTTTTTTTTATAAATAAATGTCTGCAAGGGAACACCTTTTACGGCAAACAATAACAAATTGAAATTGTCAACGCCACACAATAATCAACGTGCAATTAGGCTAACCTGTCCACGTCCGTGGCGCTTGACTGACTTTGAAATATGGGTTAGCAGTTTGTGCACCTTCCTTCCACGTCCCCAGCTCCCTGCCAACCACCGCCTGGCCATCACCCACCTCATAGCAGCACCTCCGCCTCCTCCAGCTAAACAAAATGTCAGCGAAGAAAGCCCGCAGGCAGTGCCTCCCAATAATCAGGAAATAGTTCGACATTTGGCTTGGATTTGCTTTTTGCATAAAAAGGTTTCATTTTTGCCTTAATTTGAATTTAAATATTTCCGCATTGTCTTTTCTTTTGGGCGCAACGTGCCAAGATTGGCAAATGGCTGTCGTTTGTAGTGATCACCTCCCACTAAGGGAGGCCAATTCTTCTTCAACATATTTGGAACCTTAAGTTTTCTTCAGTTTAGCATTAGCCTTTATATCTTTCATTTAATTTGCATAATTTAAAGTCATTGCTCTACTTGTTCCGCATCTTGAGAGAAGAGTTCAAATGTTATTAACCTCTAAGATTTTGATGTCATTAAAACGATGTCAGTCAGCGGAGTGGAGTGGCACAGAAAATGCAGCAGAAGACCCGTCTGCGAAGAGTATAGTCATCGAGGGGCCATGGCAGTCGAGTGCGGTGTGGGGGAAAAACTGGTTGGGGTCGTCGCCGATGACATCGAGACGTTTCGACCGGCAATCTTCATAATGAGTGTGATAAAAGTCGAAGTCAATATCAAGGTCAGTTACAAAATGAGCGATTGGGGCCCCGATTGGAGATCCATCCATCCGTCGGACTCAAAAGTGGCCAGTGCCTCTTTGAAGAAGTAAAGCCGCTGACAAGCTCACCTCAAGTTCGACCAGCAAAAGTGTTTTATGCAAATGAATCAAAGGCACGCCACAAAGCCACTACAACATCGCCAAAACGTTGACACTAAAAATTTGCATTGAATTTAAGAGGAATAAAAATAAAAAAAATTTTAAATCTGGCAAAACATGGAAGACCACGCACACCCTTAATGTCATGCAATACTGGATGTACAGTAAACATTTAATAAACAAGATAAACATTGATTAAATATTTATTTTATAAAACAAATGAGAAGAACTGATGTAGCCTCTAAAATACATTTATTTTATTAACCTCTAATGAACAGTATTAAGTGTTTATTATTCCTTATGTCACTGTTAAACCAGTAGGAGTGTTAATAAACTTAAATCTTTACACTTTTAAGCTTTCTAAAACGTAACAAAACTTGTCTTTTATTCAAAACTCTATTAAATAGTCTCCACTGTATGAAATAAATACACAAGTTTGTCAATTAGCATGGACACAAACCGGAGGCAGCCAAACACAAAAATTAGTGGGTCATGATGGGCATTATGATAATCGAGTCTCAAGACTATGTTGTAGGTGCTAATGAGGTTTTTGCGGCTTTTGGCCTAACGAACCAAAATGTTCAGTTAGTGAAACAGTAAAAATATAGAAAACAAACAATCAAAAAGACGTTCAAAAAAATTGTAAATAAAAAAATGGCTCCACATCGAGACAGCCACAATTCACTTTAACGTTGGCCCAGGTCGAAATCTGGGCAGTCGAACATTTACTTTCCTGCTTTTTAGCATTTTTTTTTGTTGGGTTGTATTTTTGCCACTCTTATTTATTTAATTATAGTTTTTCCACCCGTTTGTGTGCAATGTGTGCCTGATTTATTTGCTGTAGCTGTGCATTGTATTCAAATTGGCGTTAAAACAAACATTTCAATATTTGTGCAATGCTTTGTTTGAACGGACTTTTGTCTTGTTTTACGGCTTTGTCAGTTTGTTCAGCAAATGAGTTCATTCAGGTTCTGTAAATGGTGGCAAATCAATTTAATCAAATCGACGTAATTATGATCAACACTTCAGTCAATGGGTGGGGAGTCCCATTGCTAAAGTATCAAAATATTTATATAATTTATTGGATTTTTTTTTGCAACGCACATGGTGAGTTATTGTTTCTTGTCCCCGAGATAAGCATTGCTAAATTTTTATTACTGACCATTTGTCGACTCTGGGGATTTCAAAACATCTTTTTTCGAGATTGGCCAACACATACGGGCGGAAAAATCCCGCCGCCAGCCTAGCAGCAGCACTTGGTTGCATCTTTGCAACGCCTGCTAGGCTCTGATCTCCGCAAATATTGGCCAGCTGTGTTGCAAAGTGTGTCATGCGAAGAAAAACAAAAACTTCACCGAGTAGCATCGCTTCAGCATCTGTTGCAATTTTTTTCGGGCCGGGCCAAGACGATTTAAGCGGCTTCTTCGCACCTCGTTCGTGCGTGTCTTTCATTCATTCTTTTTTGGGGCCAGACCCAAGAAAACAAAAGGATTATGCAAGAGTAGAGCCAAGGAAATTGCCAAAAACAAAATAAAAATCAAAATAAAAATAAAGCAAATTTATGCTTAAACATTTGGCCAAATCGGCCGAAAAAACAAAACAAGAAAGAAACAGAGCAGGAAAAAACATTTCGTTGGCTTACTTTGCGTACCACTTCCTCATGTTGTCCAACCAGCCGGCAAGTCAGTTGGCCAATTGCAGTGTTTGTATTATTTTCTGGCCATTCGCTGCCAAGGTTAATTAAAATGCCAGGCAGCTCTCTGGGAGAGACTCTTTCTGCAGTTTACTCACTCGTCGGTGCGGTCGTTTTCAAATTTTTGAGTAATCGCGTGTTTATAACTTAATTTCAGCAATTGTGTTACGAGTATTACGATTTTTTCTTCGGCCACCCACTACCCACAACCCAAATGCGCTTACATAATCCACAACTTATCAAAAGTATCACGGATTCCTGAAAAACCTATAAATCCATTCGCCAGCAGGAAGAAAAGTATGCTGTCATACAGTGCGTATGCTTGATACGTGACTGGGTTCAACTATGGGACGAGACTTATAGGGGCAACCGCGTGGGCCTTACGTTCAATAAAGCATTCCCAATGATTATCATGTTACGTAGTTGTCAGTTATTTTGGAATTCAGCGGTGTCAATAAAGAAATTCTATAAGGTTCTATGTCGTACTTGACACTAAAAATAGTTGGCTCGTCAAAATTCCCTGGCAATTCTTCTAAGATGAATTTTTTGCGAGAAAATACTTGCATTATTCAGTGGCTATCCAGGCACAAGCAATTTATCCAGCTATTCTAGACCGCAACAGCTTGGCTGGCAACTTTATTAACTTGTTGATGCCACAAATTAAAATTCATTAGTTCCAAATGACTGTGGTTAAGGCCAGACGAATGCCTCGATGATGATGAGCGCTCTGGCGGCGACTCCCGGTGCTTTTCCACCTGAACTATGCAAATTCAAGGGGGGCTAGAACGGGGCGGGGGTTTGTTGGCTAAAACGAAGAGGAACAAAGAACCCGAGCTGGCGGAATACAGGCAACTCAATTTCACACTGCCATGATTTGCACTTCTAACACCTTTCTATCCATCTTCTCTTTTTTGGATTTCATCGCTTTTTTATGCGTTTCCTCAGCCCAAATTAATACGCAAATATGGATATCCATCGGAGACCCACACGGTGGTGACAAAGGATGGCTACATCCTGGAAATGCATCGCATTCCGAAAAAGGGTGCTCAGCCTGTACTACTAATGCACGGCATTCTGGACACGTCGGCCACCTGGGTGCTGATGGGTCCCAAGTCCGGATTGGGTAAGTGAAACAACTCCAAAGAAAATTGAAAAAAGTTTTGTTTAAAGTCTAAACTCATTTAAATCCGGCAGGGTATATGCTCTCCGACCTGGGCTACGACGTGTGGATGGGCAACTCCCGGGGCAACCGCTACTCAAAGAACCACACCAGCCTGAACAGCGACTACCAGGAATTCTGGGACTTTACCTTCCACGAGATGGGCAAATACGACCTGCCGGCCAACATCGACTACATCCTGAGCAAGACGGGCTACGAGCAGCTCCACTACATCGGCCACTCGCAGGGCACGGCCATCTTCTGGGTACTGTGCTCCGAGCAACCCGCCTACACCCAGAAGATCACCTCGATGCACGCCCTGGCCCCCATTGCCTACATCCACGACATGAAGAGTCCCCTTTTCCGCACCCTGGTGCTCTTCCTCGACTTTCTGACGGTTAGTGGCGGTTTTGGGGCTTGTTTGGGGCACATTCATTTTCCATTTTCCATTTTACCTTTTTCCATTTACCGTTTCGTGTTTTCCACGCCGTTCTGATGCTGTTTTTGTTGCAGGCCGCCACACGAATGCTGCGCATTACGGAATTCATGCCCAACACAAAATTCCTAGTGGACCACAGCCAGGTTGTGTGCCACGACAACGCCATGACGCAGGACGTGTGCTCGAATATCCTGTTTTTGGTAGCAGGCTACAACTCCGAACAGTTGAACAAAGTAAGCAAAACCCACTGAGCCAAAAAGTAAGACATTAATATTATTTTAAAGTTTGAGGCCTAGGACTAAATTAATTTTGAACTAGTAGAACTTTAATCTATATTTGTAGCTCCAAATTTTTCTTTCTGAAATCCTAGAATTTTCATAAAACTTTTCTCCCTGTGACGTAGGGAATGCGAATTGGATTGTATTTCGGGCATGTTTGGGCCACGATTTTGCGTGACTTGCTGAGCAGAAATGCTTCGATTTGGATTCGAAATTCACGTCCGCCGACTGTCCCTCCGATTGTCTTCATTAAGTTGGCACTTAATTAAGCTGCCTCGATTGTTGGTCGGGATAGTTTCGTGTTTGAGTTTAGGCTCCGCCACGTTGCATTTTTGAGGGGAATTTTCGGGGTCTCTGTAACCAGCTGCAGATGGGCCTACATTTGCTAATAAATGTGTGCCGCAAGTCAAATAAACACACGTTAATTCCGGGGAACAATTATCGACGAATTGGGCCTAATGTCGACCACACACTATCCTAATCCCCTGCGCAGCCACGATGTTTGCATTAAATATGCTTAGCGCCCTGGCAAAACTTTGGCCGATAATCGACCACAAGATAAACACCCGCAGATTCAAAATTATGGCCTACAAAGTGCGGCCAGCTCAAATTACTTGAACAACATGCATGTGCAGCCCAGGGCGGGTCTGGGGCTGGGGCTTTTGACCTGGTCTCTGGCATTGAATGCGTGTCATTGTCGATTGTGTCAATGGCCGCCAAGAGTGGGCGGTATCTTCTCGTTGTCCTCCGCAGCCTTGTTCAAAATTGGCATAATTAACTGGCCCGGCCTGGATGCCAAAGCAACGACAACAAGCGACAATGCATGCAAATTAGGCGCGATTCCCTCTCTGACCCGACACGACCCCAAACCTAAGCCCCCAGCCAATAGCTCTATCCCAATCCTTCCGCTCCTCGGATAATGTGAATGGATATTGCCATGCTGGGAACACGTTACATGGCTGGGGCATTGTTACATTGTGTTTGGAACAGGTGTAGGATACATGCTTGCATACTGTGCACACGGGAAAAAGCTCTACAGCTTTCAAACTTGCATAAAATCAAAAATCCTTTGAGTCAAAAATATTAGCCAAAACCCATTAGAAAACATATTATTTAATTCTTTATTCAAATATTTAAGATTTCTCGAGTAATCCCCACTTCTGTAAGTGTGATTCGCATTAAAATTTCACCACAAATGTCCCCATTGAAACCATTCTAATGTATTCTTTGATGTTCACCCAATCCCGCAGACTATGCTACCTGTAATGCTGAGCCACACCCCCTCAGGCGCCTCTATCAAGCAACTGGAACACTTTGGCCAGCTAATGAAGTCCGGGCACTTCCGCAAGTTTGACCGGGGCTATCTGCGCAACCAGCTGGAGTACAACCGGATGACTCCACCGGACTACGACCTATCTCGGGTGAAGGTACCAGTAGCGCTTTACTATTCAGTGAATGATCTGCTGGTGTCCACCACCGGAGTGGATCGTCTGGCCAGGGAGCTGCCTAACGTGATTGACAAGTATCTGGTGCCCATGGAGCGCTTTAATCACCTGGACTTCCTGTGGGCCATTGACGTGAAGCCGCTGGTCTACAACAGGCTGGTGCGTAATGTGCGCCGGGTGGAGAACCATCGGGCCAAGCTGACTGCCAATCTGGCCAACTATCTGGCCATGCAGCTCCAACGTCAGCAGCTCCGCCAACAGATGCAGCAGCAAATGATGGAGGGCCTGCCGCCCAATGTTCACCTACCCCACGGTCTGGGCATGGAAATGATTGCCACTGCCGCTGCTCCGCCTGCAACCACTCCTGCCACGCCCGCCACAACGCCAATACCCACGCCTTTGCCCACCTCCGCCACAACAGAAGATTCCCTTTTGGAAGACGATGATGACATGCTGATCACTACCACTAGCTCCACAGAATCATCCGCGTGACTCTGACAACCTGGCGAAGTTCTTTTCGTTTAAATTCCATATGACTGTGATGACATTTTTAACAATTTACCGATCGCAGCATCGCCAGGACATCCAGCTGGAGAAACCTTTCCGGTGCTTCCACTCAGGCACGCCCCGCCTAGAGGCGCAATCCATTCCCATGCATCCAACAATCATTTTCACACAGATCACCAATTTTGTTGTTCGGCAGCAAGTTTCGGTCAACTTTTTAACCAGAATTGTTGAAATCGCCTTCTGTGCTACTCTTAATACTATAATTTATGTGTACAAATTTACGAGTAATTTTAAATGTATTTTTATTTTTAATAAAAGATTTATTATAAGAATAATGTTGAGTTCTAAAAATCGTTTAAAGTACTCCGCTTGATAATCGGATGAGAATCGGGGAAGATATAGCCATCACCGTGGGCCCTATAGGGGAAAACCCCATTTTGAGGAGATCCATCAGGAAAAATGAACAAAAAATCTAAAAAATATTTTGTCTCAGGATTTTGATGCAGAATGGTGGAGAATCAATCCATAAATCGTTTAAGGTACTCCGCTTGAGAATCGGATAAGAATTGGGGACGATATAGCCATCGATGTGGGCCCATTAGGAGAAAACCCTATTTTCAGGGGATCAGGGGATTTTCAGGCAATCATCAGGAAAAATGGACAAAAAATCTGAAAAATATTTTGTCTTATGATTTTGATGCAGAATGATGGAGAATTGGTTCAGAAATCGTTTAAGATACTCCGCTTGAAAATCGGATAAGAATTGGGGAAGATATTCCTATCACCGTGGGCCCTATAGGGGAAAACCCCATTTTGAGGGGATCCATCAGGAAAAATGGACAAAAAATCTAAAAAATATTTTGTCTCAGGATTTTGATGCAGAATGGTGGAGAATCAATCCATAAATCGTTTAAGGTACTCCGCTTGAGAATCGGATAAGAATTGGGAAAGATATAGCCATCACCGTGGCCCCTATAGGGGAAAACCTCATTTTTAGGGGATCCATCAGGAAAAATTGACAAAAAATCTGAAAAATATTTTGTCTCAGGATTTTAATGCAAAGTGGTGCGAAATCGACTCAGAAATCTTTTAAGGTACACCGCTTGAGAATCGAATAAGAATTGGGAAAGATATAGCCATCACCGTGGCCCCTATCGGGGAAAAACCCATTTTTTCATATGTACTTTTCATATGTACATGTGTAATTATATTATATTAAAAAGTTTTAATATATATTTGTTATATATTATATAACAAAGTTCACAAATAAAACTCATTTTTCAAGGGACAATATAAAGTATGCAATGGTTTTATTTATAAAATTATTCCACCGCCTGCTTATATGCTTTTAATTATATAATCAATGTGTTATCGATAAATAAAATATACTGTTGAAAGCTTTGAACTTTAGAGGAGAAATATTCGCTGAAATAAAAACACGTTTTCATTCTACTGAAGAGAATTTAAACGGTAGAAAGGAGTTAGTGAAAGAGGTAAGATATTGGTGGAACAGCAGAGTTCTGGCAGCAAACAGCACCAACGCTTAATTGCGACTTAAAACGCAACTCATTTCGACAGCCAGGGTGCAAAACTTTATCCTAGACCCAGCAGGAGTGCAAGCCGCAAGGAGCAGCGAGGACACTAAGAGAAAAATATGAAGATTTTTAATAAAAAAATATTGAAATTATAAGAAGTTATTTGAAAGGAAGTAAATTAAATGTTTGATTTAAATTTATAAAAGTATTCTTGTATAAGGTTTAATTTATTTGAAGTGCAAAACCAAGACTCCAGGTCCGTACTGCGAAAACCGTAGAGCCTGCGGACCGCAGTTGTGCACTTGCAGCGACAACTTTAAGCATGCCCAATGAATTGCCTTCATTTGTCGTCGTTTGGCGACACAAGGAGCGAATAGCAAAGAAAAGCCCGGTTCGCCGACTCTGTCTGCGTCTGCGTCTGTGTCCGTGGGCAAACTTACCGCGCGCACTGTTGCTGAATAAACACCCAAACACAAACAGTGGGTGGCTGCCAGATGGGGAGGGGGATTAAGAGGAGGGGACAAGGCCTGCATAAAAGTCACAACTTCCAGGTGATATTACCTCTGGGCTGCCAGCCAGCCGAAGGGAAATGAAAAATGCAGCTCCTGCTGGTGACTGACTTGCTGGCGACTAATTTCGAATTGCTTCCGCTCCATGTAGAAAATTGAGATTTGAAACTATCAGGGAAATTGTTTCTTTAAAAAAGAGCCAGGATTCAACTAATTGGATTTTAAAATTTTGCAGAATCTCTAGACTAGAAAAGCGCTTGAATATCGGAAAATTTATCCTTGTTCTAAAAAGCTTCCTTACTGACATATCTAAAGTTGTATATTATCCTTGTTGGCTTATCCTTGCTGCCAATGACAAACAAAAACAAAAACATTAACGAGAGAGAAGGATAACAAACATGCAACCACAGTTGCAGGAGCACAACTGACACAAATTCAACTTTAATCTAAGTTTCCACAGAGGATGCTCCTCCGGTGGGAAAGCGAGATGAAGCGAGAGTGTGGGGGCACCCTTGCACATTTTACCGCTAAGCTATGGGAGCCCACATGTTTACACATTGCTTTTAACTAACTTTGACAGAATTTGCCCCAGCCCTCTATCACCGTCTATTTTTCCGGCAACTGTCATTTTTTTTGCCGTTGCTCCTGACTTACCTACTGCGTTTGCTCTTCATTTGCGTTTACACTGTAAACTTTACAGTATCAGTACGAACAACTGATTTGTTAGAGCTCCGCCCCTTGTGCCTTTCTCCCTTTCTCTTGGCTCGCCTGTTTCTTTTTCTCGTGTAAACAAGACATTAAGTACAACAAAATAATTAAAGTCAATTAGTGGCTCTTGCCTCTGAAGCTAGCTGTCTCTATCCATCCCGTTCTGTCTCTTTCTCCTTTCTTCCGTAAGCTTTTAGTCGCTTGCCTTTCGCCCAAGTTGTTGTTGTTGATTTAGTTTTGGCTTATAATGAAATTGTGGGTCTTCCTCAGAGGCTGTCATTAGCGCCATAGATGAGACTGTACCCACACATGGTTATTTATTAAGGAAAACTGGCTTTTTCAGCCAAGGCTTTTTCAACTGGCTTTCAAAATGGCTTATATCTTTAAGACCTTAAACATGATAAAGCTGTTTCCCCAAATATTAAATTTAAAAAATCGCAAATAATAACACAACATTTTTTAACCTTACCTTTAATAATGTTAAATCAATGTAGCTCTGTGAACACAATAGTCAACCATTAACTGAAGCCTTTTAATTAAGGATTAATATGCTTTCATGTACATATATCACGGATAACTGATATACACACAAATAATGTATTCAGATACGATAATTGAATTTACAGAAACAACCAAAGACAATGCCCAATAATATTATTTTTACTGTTTTTCCGTTTCCATTTGAAATTAAAACAATAATATTTTTTAATACAATTACAATACACTTTTCGAGTTCCTTACTTCTATTGTTGTGTTTTGGTAACAATAGCGTCATAAATCCTCGACTGCAATTGAAATTAAATAATAAAAAGAGTTGCAGAGTTTCAAGTTCCCCGGTCTGAAGAGCCATTCAAAAACAGAAGCAAAGCAGGAGCCCCCAAAAGTGACTTTCAGCCGAGGAGCAAAGTTTCCTGAAATTGATTCCGATGCGAAAATGATTAAAAAACAATGTTTGAATTTGCAATTCACATGCATACATCAATTTTCCGCCCCACACCTCCCCAGCTGATTGATTTCGGCTCTGGATTCGTTCTTTGGGAATTTGAATTTCCATTCGAAGTAATTTAGAAATAAACATTAGCATCGGAAGCCAATGAAGCGGCCGTAATCGTTAAGCAATAAAGTGCCACGCCCTTTGGACAAATTGCCACTGGCGACACTTCAAAGTTCCGGGAAGACGAGAGGGAAAATTACATTTGTACGAAACGAATTTGCATGCGAAATGTTTCCCTAATGATTTTCCAAAGCATTAAAACTGGATCCAAGTTTGATGAGCGAAGTCCTTCCCCTGTATATTGGAGTGGCAGCTTATTTCACTCGGTACTTAAATTACATTTCCTCTTTGGCCAAATGGAAGGAGCTTCCAACTTTGATTTTAGCCGGCCAGCACTTTAATAATAATGATTTCAAGTTACTTCCAGCAGCCAGCCTGCTAATGACTTCTCCTCTCGGAGGGCTTACTCGGCCCACAGGGCGTATGATTAATACTTTGTTTACACTTGAAGTAGCCGTCGCCGCCGAGGAAAATTGAATTCTCAATTCATCACCTTCCCTCGCAGCCCAGCGCTTACAGTTTCAAAATTTTGCATAAATATTTTGAGGAAAGTGCTGAGTGCCAGCCAGTCAGCTCCATCATCAGTTTAACAAACTAATTTGCTTGCCAAAAAGTCCTCCTCCAGAGCATTTTATAAGTCATATTTACGCTGGCCGGCTGCCAAGTGGCCTTTGTGTCCGGCATCCTGACGGCAGGAGCTCAATTTAAGTGAGTGCCAGGAGCCTTCGACGTTCCGGCCCTAATGATGTTATTGAAGTTGGCTCAAGGTGTTTGCCGGGGCATTCGCAGGCTGTCAGGACTGGAAGTCGCAACAAAAACCAATCATTAGATAAATCATATTGCCATCTACACGCCCACCCCAATCCCAGACGAGAACTTAGGGTCGTTTACTGATTTCGCTACTGAATATTTTTAGCTGAACTCGACAGAAAGAGAAATCTGTACCATACAGTGATTATTTTAATCAGTAACTGAAATTTGTTAATGCCAGTTACAGGATAAAAAATTAAACTTACCTACTAAAAGATTATAAGACATGAAGAAATGAAGATCCCTTAAGGGCGATTAAACCCATTTTCCAGCCATAAGTAAAGAAACCTCATGTTTATGATAAGCAATCCCTACTGTAGTTCAATAGTTCATTGTTATTACTCTGGTAGTTGGGAAATGTTATGGCCCATATCGCCATTGGTGGTGGCAAAATGCTAACATCTTCTTGGCCACGTCCCGAAGACATTTTCTGTCGAGTTGACATAAAACTTCTTCGGATGGTCAACCATATTTATGTTGTTGTCCAAGTTGACCGCTAAACGAGAGTTTTGTGTTCGCTTTTCTGGTTCGATAAGGACTAATTATGAAAGTTCTTCTTTGCAATTTGTAAAATGATATGTTTGGGGAATCAATTGGCGGTCTGGAAGGTCGGGGAAATTGCTTCATTCCCTAAACAAAAACTGTGACCGGAAAGATAAGCGTAAAGCGAGGAAGTTGATTGAAATTTTAAATAAAATTGGTCAGAAAATATGTAGCAACATTGAATTTAATAGTGCTTACGCTGGAATTCCGATGGCATTCCTCTGACTCATACTCATACTCAAGGGTAAAACAATGAAACTCGCAACACACTCAACTGGGTAAAAACCAGAGAGGCTCTTGGCTTTTATGGTAAATGTCAAACACTCACAATATTAGCATTAAAATAAACAGAAAAGTAAAATGGAGCAAATCATATACACAAGCATATAACTAATAACAATAATTTAAAATTCAGATTTTTAGTCGACCGGAAATAGACAAGAGGATTAAGTCCGCTTTTACAATAAATTAATAATCTGATACTAAAACTGGATTATTGCACTGTTGGGATCTTAAATAGCCAGCACGTTGGAAAAAAATATTTCATAATATTTATAACCAGTTTTTGTTTGATTATTATGAATCGTAATTATAAATAGTAAATTTACTTACAATTTTAATCATTGTATACAATTCCTCTTATTGAGAAAAAATATTCTTTCGTGCAGTTCCACATCGGAGTGGAATCATTTTGTGGAAAAATGCTCCTATTTAGTTTACTTTGCAAATACCGATCTCAAGTTACTGCAAAAATAGTCGGAATACAAATCCAAACAATAGTGGAATAAATCGTGTGCTGCAGTTTTTTCTAAACATTCCTAAACAAACTCGAACTTCCCAACTATCATTCACGCCACAATTCAGCCAATTTTTTCAAAGCCAGGTCAATAAGGTGTCTAAAAGAGCCCAAAAGTGGTTCTGAATGAATTAGTTTAGTTTAATTTTAATAGCCATATGAGAGAGCCGTAGCAAGCCGTTGAATAACCGCGAATTATGAGAGGCCGTCGAGTTGTAACCGACTAATTGCCATACCAGAAAGCCGGTTTGCCACTCCGGGCCAAACTGAAACAAGCCACGGCATCGAAAAGCAAAATCAATATCAGAGGTGAGCAGAGGTGAGTGCGTTGAAAGTGAAATTGAACTGGAGATGGGGAAGTGCCATTTAAAAGATGTTTCTGGGCCAAGTGCGCGTCGCCTTGTGTTTACCTGTACGTCGCTCCGGCCCACCTGCTATTAGTACTTAAAAAATGCCAAACCTGAGGAGCCGAGCAGCTGGGCCTGCAGCTGAGCCGCCAGTAACCCATTCGGAAACCCAAGCCCCAAAACCCAAGCCGGGAACAGTTTTCAAACGCCTTAAAAGCTCGAGTCGGAGCTGCAAACGGTTTAGTTCCTCGCCGCAAACAAAACTAGTCACAACAGCGTGGAGCGGAAGCCAGCAGTCGCGAGTGAACCAGTTGATAGTCTCACAGATACTGGCTAAGGTAGTAAAACACCAAAAAAAAAATAATACCCATAAGTTATATCCAAAAATTGTTTAAAGAAAATGTCATTTGCAACAGACATCTGAAACAATGTGGCATCACAAGAGCTTATTAGCAAAAAGTGCAAGTGATTTCCGGTTCCTCAAGTACTTAAATCTGGAAAACATTGTATAAAAAGAATGTATTTAGCACAAGTTGCGTAGATTCTTAAAGATAATCGGCCGTTTAACAAGTTTTTTTCCGAATTGTTCATAAAAAATATTAGTGGTTAAAATTAAATGTTTAAAATATTTCAATCTACTCTTTAGAATTTTCTATTGATGATTATTATTATCAGAGATTGATACTAAATTTTTGATTAATCAAAATATATTTTTCTTTGCAGCAATAGAGCCAGAAATATTTATATAGAGAGCACCAGCTGCCCAGAAAGCTTTTCGAGACAGGAGCAAGTTTTTCTGAGGTGCCCAAGTGAACGCAGCTTTCAGCGAGTTGAAACCACACTTGATCGATTCATTGCCACCGAGCCACTGAACCGCCTCGCATTCCGCGAATACTCGTACCAAAAAAAAAAAAGTAATTGTAATTAATAAAGCACCACCGAAAATGCTTCGAACCATCATTATACTACTGCTGATTGCGGTAGCCATCAATGCAATGGCCATTCCACAGAGGGTCAAGCAGCATTTCCCAGTGACTGGAACTGATGATGAAGAAACCACCTTGCCTCCGTTGGAAGAATCAACTTTCATGTCCTTGCCGATTGGAACTGTTACCATGGCCGTGGATTCGGATGAGATCCTGATGACCAGTCCCGAGGGTGAGGCCTTCACCGAAGGCATTCCCGATGGCACGACGGAGGAACCACTTCCGGAGTCAGTGATTAAGCAGCTGGAGTTGGAACAGGCCCAGGAGGCGAAAAAGAATGGAACTCCTGTGGAGTCCGAAGGGGAGGCGGAAACGGAGGCGACTGAGCCACCAACCACGACTGAAACTCCCAAACCGACCACAGTCACTGAAAAGCGTTTCAAGTTTGGTGCCACAACACTGCCACCGTTCTTTACCACAACAACCACAGCGGCTACCACCATAAAACCTTTTGAGACCACCACCTTAACCTCCGATAAGGAAGAAACTACACAAGTTCCGAACCAGGAACAGACAATTAAAAACTACTTTGAGCGCAAGGAGGGAGTGGCCGAAGGAGATCTGCAAATGTCTGAAAATCGAATGGCCACCACAACAGAAGCTATGGAGGACTCCACTTTCCTGTTGAAGGACCTGTCCATGATTATGACAACCCTTGTCAATTTAGTGGATGAGCCCACGACTCCTAAAGAGGAACAGAATGAGCCAGTGTTGGAGACCACTCTGATGCCACTCTTCCGATTCGCTTCCAAAACTGAGGCCCCCACCGAGCAGCCGGAAATCAAAGAAGAAAAAGCTATCACAGTGCCATCTAAACAGGAGACCACAGGTAGGTTAAATGGGATATTTCTGAACGACTAGTGTAGTTAATAACTAATCCATATTACTTGCAGAGTTACAAGCCTCCACACAACCCCAATCAACGACAACAGAGGCGGCGGAGTCCAGAAGCTCCGCTGCAATTACTGAACCCGCCCCACTGACCACTAAGGAAGAGCCACAGCTAAATGCCCAACCGGAGGCCACCACAAATGCTCCGGAGACGACAACCACAACCGCGGCGACAACAACCACCACCACAACCACCACTACCACAACCACCACCACCACAACCACTGCGACTCCCCCAACAATAGCCACCACCACCACAACGCCCCGTCCAATTTTAACGCGAGCTCCTAGAGTGGAGAGAATCTTCAATTCGGACGGAGTGGAGGTGCTCTACGGTTACTCGTCGGTGGTCCGGACAAACCGCTCTTGATGCTGAGCAGTGCCACCGAGAATGCGACCTTGTCAAGGTCGGACAGCTTGCCATAACGCGGAGTCACAATGCGGAGACATTGAGCGATTGATGCTCGGTTCGATTTAGGCAATTTTCAATTCTAAACGAGTTATAAGCTAAAATATTTAAATATCATTCGTCGAGCCCAAGCACAGTGTGATAAACCAAAAAAACGTAACGTTCGACAAACTACAAGACACCACAATAATATTGTGCAAAATTGTGACCAGTCTGCCAAATGACAATAGTATGAAAAGAAATGCTGGAGGTAAACGATTTTATAAATTATAAATAAAACATGAAAACCCATGTTCCGTTTTCTGTTTGTTTCGACGATTGCAAAAAGGCGTTATTGGGTCTTCCAAATATTACTCAATATTGGATCAGTGAATACCGATGAATTCGATTGGATAAAGGGTATTCTAGGGCATTATCATTTCTCGTACACCTTAAAGAGTATTCACCTCTTGTATGGCAAATATATTGAATGTGATTCATTTCGGTTGATCATTAAAGCAGCGCACCCAAGAAATCGAGAAAACCACAAACACAGACACTCGGCAACCCACAAGTCGATCTCTGCCCACCTGCGTTCGAATAAATAAATGAAAACCGGCAAGAGTTGTCGTCATACATTTTTGGGCTTTTATGTTCCGGCATGGATCCAGCCAAAATGGATAGACGGCCGAACAGACGGACACGTGGATAGCCAGGCTGACTGGTCCGGTCGGGCCTGGTCCGGTGAATCGGATCGGATCTGGTCGCCTGG
This sequence comes from Drosophila bipectinata, assembly GCF_030179905.1. NCBI lineage: Eukaryota > Metazoa > Arthropoda > Insecta > Diptera > Drosophilidae > Drosophila > Drosophila bipectinata. The sequence continues at coordinate 11,180,263 of NC_091736.1, read as the reverse complement.
CAGATTATTCACTCATTCATCGCTTTGCCAAAAAATTTGTAAGGGGCCCAGGGCTTTTGGAATTTAGCAATGGGTACCGCGTTCGCTTCACACTACTCTCGCTGGAATTTGAAAGCATTCGGGCTATAAAACAAACACATAGCGCTAATTTCCATTTGAACTTGAGACTGGAGCAGGCGCTAAACTGCATGTTGAATGTGATTCGAATGAATGCGGATTGAAGGTTTTGGCTATACGGGTTTTTTTGGGCTGATCAATTTTTGTTTATTTTTATACCAGGCTCACTAACTGTGCTCTGCGCCCTAGGAAGAACACAGCTAGAGTTATTCATTCAAAAAGTTGTCTAACTAAAAAGGTATACATTAAATTGAATGAAATTTAACGTTAAAAAGTTAAAAACCATAAACCTAAACAAAAGGTACTTTTGATCTTAACATAAAAACATTTAAAGAATTTCTTTTAAATTTGTCCAGTTCAAAAAAAAGTTGGCCTTATTTAAAATACATATTTTAAAAGTCGAGCTCAAGTTTAAGCCAAGTTTCTTTACAAACTATGTAAGCTTTTAAACAAAAATATTTTTTGGATTAATAAGTCAGCCAAAAACTATGCACTTTTATTTAATACTTTCTTAGTATTTATTTATTTAAGCATTTTTGTCTGATTTCTGTCTCATTATTTCTAAGTTTAAATACAATTGTATTTTCAAAAACAGGAAAATCAATGTAATATATCTTACCTAACAACTTTATTTTTTGTGTGGTAAGCTGAATCCAAAGCCTTCTTTTTGAAACCAGTTGGTTTTTATAATTTACCAAAAACATAAAAATAACAAGTCAAAATTAGAATATAACTGTTTTCAAATCAATTAAAAATTCACATTTGGTTCTTTGTTATTAAAAGACGGAAAAAAAGGTAAATAAATAGGGAAACGAGTTCAAAATAAATCCCGCTGAAATAACTTCAGCTTGGGTATAAAAGCAATTGAAATCACTTAGATTTTATAAAATTTTTAAACAATGAAGTTCTTTGCTCTGTGCGCATTCTTGATCTTTGCTCTGTTGGTTGTCCAATTCACTCCTGGACAATGTCACGGTGGTCGTAGGTTTGGCGGATACGGAGGACCTGGCGGATACGGAGGACTCGGCGGATACGGAGGACCTGGCGGATACGGAGGCTATGGCGGACCTGGCAATTATGGAGGCTATGGCGGGTATCCTGGAGGATATGGTGGCGCAAACGCCCAAGCTAATGCCCAAGCCAGTGCCACCAGTTACGGTGGAGGATTCAGAAAATGAACGCTAGACAGTTTTTGCATAAAAATAAAATGAAATAAAATCCTGAATGTCTAAAAAATCATTTATTTAAACTAAAAAAAATGACCTTTTAATTTTTAAAGACTAATTGGACATGACACTATGCCGCATTCCGTGGGACTCATTAATGTGTACGAATAACAAATTTGAACATCTATTTTCCGTTTTCTGTATCAAAATCTATTAATAATTACACTTTAAAAATATTCAAAAGCCATGGGGTGGTGAATATGGTCCTCAACGAAGGCCATATGTCGGCCAATAAAGACTCGACTTTCAAGCGGAATACCTTATACAATTTTTAGATTGATCCCTATCTGATCTGATTCAAAATGATTCTCAATAAACATCCGATTCTATAGTAATACTTAGTAAGATAGTAATCTTACTATAGTAACCTTACGAAAGTAATCTTAGATAGATAGTCATACTTCAAACGATTTGTAGATTGATTCTCCATCAAGCTTAATTTTTTTATTGAAACAAATTTTGTCAATTAGAAATATTAAGAATACATGAGAAGGACAATATGGCCCGTAGTGGTTACTCTATATTTCTATAAATATGCATAAACCTAGGAACAACACTTTTATTTCTATTTGTGTAAAATTTTCTGTTGGGACTTCCAAAAATATTTAAATTATATGAGAAGGACACTATGGCCCCAGTGAAGTGCACAGATTCTATTTTAGCCCATAAATAGGCTTCATTTGATTGCTTTCGATGGTGAAATTAACCCAAAGACAACCAGTTTTCATGTGGTAGTACATACTCTAGTATATTAGCACAAAAAATATAAAACGTCACGCGTTTCTAATATATGTCTAATTTGTGTGCTAAACGGAACCCCCCTGTATATGCAATTTTAATGAGAAATAAACCTCATAAAAATTATAAATAATAAAAAATAAATGGAAACAAGTCTGATCCACCTGTTGTGTCGGCTTGTATAAAAGAGGCTGGCACACGTTCAGAGTCATCGAAATATCGATACGATGAAGTTCCTGGCTCTGTGCTTGTTCCTGCTCTTCGCCCTGGTGGCCGTACAGGCTGCTCCCGGTGGCTTTGGAGGACATGGTGGCGGCGGTGGCGGTGGATACGGCGGTGGCGGTGCCTCTGCTAATGCCAACGCAAACGCTCAGGCCACTGCTGATGGCCGTGGAGGACCAGCCTCGGCTACGGCCAATGCACAAGCTAGCGCAGTTTCAAGCGGAGGCGGTGGTGGCGGTGGCCACTACCGGGGTTAAGCGATTTGCCCCTGCGAGGACTTAAATATGGAATCCCAAAAGATGGAAAAAGTAGGCACGTCTTCTGACGAGCCTTCTTCATTAAAACGATACCCACAAAATGTTCAAATAAACTTATGTTTACGGAAACAAAAGCTTGTTTTTTGCGTTTTCATTGGCGTTTCCCTTGGTTTATTTTGCATAATTTCAAAATTATGGGAGATTACTGGTTTTATTGGAACGCACCTGATTATAACAACTTGACAGCGAAGGTAAACGATTTTTTGCCTCAGAAGAAACTTAAAAAGTCATCAAAATATATAATGCATAACATCTGCTAAAAAATACTCAAAGAAAAGTAGTATTGCTGAATAAATAATTAAAACATCACTGATAGCTTCTCTCCGCATAATTTTTGAATATTTTATAAACGATATGACGTCAATCGAAATTTTCAAAAGCCCCTAAAAAGCCGCTATATTTATCTGATTAAAAGTCACCATCTGTCTGATACCAACAGTAGCCGCATTTTGGCAAGGAACAGGTTTTTTTGGACATATTTATGGCTTTGATTTGTTCAGATTATTTCCATTTTATTTGCATAATTATTGTTTTGGTCAACAGAGAAGCATTTGATTATACATTATATGCTTATTCTTTATCAAGTTAATGATAATGGAATAGAATAGAAAGTAGACCAATCGAACAAAATAGAATTCATTTGAAAGTTTATCATCAAAATTATGAACAAATAAAAAGAGAAAAAACATATAACATATTCAAAAACCAAAACATAAAATCAAATCAAATCAAAATAAAAAGAAAAATATAAAATTTCTAAAAACAAAAGATTAATTTTTGGTGAAATTTCGCGAATTTCGTGAAGCGCGAAGTTAAGTTTTCGAAAGATGGCATTAAATATTTTAACAAACATAGAACTACTGGATCACGAACAGAGTGCATGTCAGAAAACAGGTTTCATTTTAGCAAATGAAATTGCAATTCATTTTAGAAAACGGTATTATTAAAATACAAATCTTTTATTTTACTTATTTTTTATTGTTTCTAATTTATAGTTGTCGAATATTTGCTAGAAATTGTGGCTGTTTTTGAAGATTTTAGGAAAACACTCACTTAAGTTTTTTATGTTTTTATTTTCGTTAAATATTAGAAAACTAGTTCGCAAGGAAAATTCGTACTATCCTTATTTATTTGCCAAATGCACTGGAAGAGGCACTTGCGTTAGCATTGGCGTTAGCGTTGCCACCTCCGCGGCTACTAGCGTTGGCGTTAGCGTTAGCATTTGCATTACCGCCACCAAATCCGTTGCCTTCGGCTTTGGCAACAGCGTTGGCATTAGCGTTGGAATTGGAATTGCCTCCAAATCCACCTTGACCTCCGAATCCACCTTGACCTCCGAATCCACCCTGACCTCCAGGGCCTCCGAATCCACCCTGACCTCCAGGGCCTCCGAATCCTCCTGGACCTCCAGGGCCTCCGAATCCACCTCCAGGGCCTCCGAATCCACCTTGACCTCCAGGACGACCTCTGAAACCACCTTGTCCTTCGGATTGGGCGTTGGCCGCAGCGTTAGCATTGGCATTGCCTCCGCCAAACTGTGGTGCGGCGGTGGCCACAGCCAGGATCACGGCGAGAACTACGAAGACCTTCATGATTGTTCGGAGTAACTGAACTAACTTAACTATAATCGCCTCAGGGCCCGGCTTTTATACAAGGCAGACGCCGGCAGATGCCAAAAAAAATGGGCTGTCGAACAAAAATTAGCATACAAACAAAAGTCACTACCGAAAAGAAACCTCAGATCTCGGGTATTTGACTAGAGAGGGATAGACTGTAGACGAAAAACGTTTAGCTGGTGCTCTGGCAAACTGGTAACCCTGCCCGCGCTGAAATCCGGCTATAACTCGTCAGCGAGGGTCTTGGAGTTCTTAAACGGCTACAGCTTACGGTTGCACTTATATATCGGCCAAAAAAGAGATAGCATAGCCAACGGAAAGATAAAAATGGAATTTCTCACATTTTAAGTCCCTAGATGTAAATGGGGGTGATATCAGCCCGCCCCTACCATGCCAATGCGCTTCCAATAAAATATTGCATTGGGCCCTTTTTGAACCTACGACGGCTCTTGGCTCCGCAGAGAGTTAAAATAGGGTTTTTACTCTGGCATTATAATAATTGTTTAACCACTAAACATAAAAGTGAAAAACATGATTTTCATATAGACTCTGTTTTTCTTGACTGTTTATAATGTGTTTATTATATAGCGTATAATTTTTTTGTTAAAATCTTTAAATTTATTTAACTTCTATGTATACTATGTATTTAACTATGTATACATGTTTTATTTTAATTTCAATATTGCATTTCAATGTTCTTTCAAAAACTCAAAGCCTTTAAATATGCCGAAAATGTGACGAATTGGTCAAACTTGGCTCACTGATAGGCGCTTTGGAACTTCTTGTTCTTTTTCTTCTTTCATTTGAAAGAAATTGCATTTCATTTTAGACAACGGTAGATGGTTTTATAAAAAAAAAAAATTTTTCGTACTTATTTTTTATTATTCCATATTAATATTTGGCAAATATTTGGTGGAAATAGTTTGCCACTTTTAAAGATTTAAGGAAATACTCGCTAACGTTTTTTATGTTTTTATTTTCTTTAAATATTAAAAAACTATTTTTTAATAAAAATTCGTACTGTCCTTATTTATTTGCCAAATGCATTTGCAGTGGCACTTGCGGTGGCTTCAGCATTACCACCTCCACGGCTATTAGCGTTGGCGTCAGCGTTAGCATTTGCATTACCACCACCAAATCCGTTGCCTTCGGCGTTGGCGACAGCGTTGGCATTAGCGTTGGAATTGCCTCCGAATCCACCGGGACCTCCAGGGCCTTCAAATCCACCTTGACCTCCGAATCCACCTTGACCTCCGAATCCACCTTGACCTCGGAATCCACCTTCTCCATTTCCTCCGAATCCTCCTGGACCTCCAGGGCCTTCGAATCCACCTGGACCTCTGTTAAATCCTCCTTCAAATCCTGGCTCTCCTCCAAATCCTGGACCTCCTCCAAATCCTGGACCTCCTCCAAATCCTGGACGACCGAATCCACCTTGTCCTTCGGATTGGGCGTTGGCATTAGCGTTGGCATTGGCATTGCCTCCGCCAAACTGTGGCGCGGCGGTGGCCACAGCCAAGATCACGGCGAGAACTACGAAGACCCTCATGATTGTTCGGAGTAACTGAACTAACTTAACTATAAACGCTGCAGGGCCCGACTTTTATATATTAGGCAGACGGCTGGCAGACGCCAAAAAATATGGGCAGTCAAAAAAAAAATTAGCATACGAACAATAGTCATTGCCGATAAAAAAAACCTCTGATCTCGGGGAACTGGGCAAAGCCAGATGTGGCTAGAGAGAGACACACATACATAGGTAAATGTATCTATGTGTCTTAAAAATAAATACACGCAAAGATATAGAAGTAGACAAAGATAAAAATCGACACAGACAGACGAATAATGAAATGCAATGGCTCAGAGGAAAGTTTGCAAATGCCTTTAGACCAACACGAGCCGAATTCGTGGTGGTTTCCTAAGGAACCGGTTTCCTGCTATCAATTTTTAAGTGATTCTTAATATTTTTGTTTATATTTCATTAAACCATTACTGTTTTTTTTTTATTATTTTGGCTCCGTCATCTAGACGGGAAACGATGCTATGCCAGTTAATTATCATAGCTTTTGCCTAGATACTGCAAATACAAACATATATGATACATATGTACAAATACATACATATATAATATAATACAAAGTATGTATGTATGTACATTTATAAATGTTTGCGGTTTATAGTAAGTTTTTGATTCTTAAAATTTTTTTTAAATTAAAACTTTTATCATTCCGCTCCGAATTTTATAATATATCACAATTTAAAATGATTAGAATATTGAGAAACTTAAATTCAAATTATATATTTATGTAATATTAAAGGTTTTAATTATAATTGCATTATATTATATTACATTATAAAAACAATTATAATAATATTCTAGTTATTTTTTTAATAAAATTTTATACCCTCCAAAAATTGAGATAATTTATTTTTAAAACATTTCTTGTGGCAATTTTTTTTCAGTAGATTTGTTAAAATATTCAATACGATTTTGAAATGAGTTACATCTGGTTTATGTTAACACATTTTATAGCGCTTCCTTCTACGACTATCAATTCCAATTTATTCCATTCTATCAAAAAATATGTTTTCATATGCTCGTTTTTCTAATTTAGCGCCACACAAGCCCCCATAAAATTTACATAACTTTTAGGTATTGGAAGAAGTTTGTTTTGGATTAAAACTATAATATATCCAAAATGCAAATTAATTGAGCTTGCGGGTTATCGAATTAGAAATTTTAATTTAAACGGTGGACGTGCAAAGGGTCTGGTAAAATAAAGCAAAGAGCGTGATCCAATTTCAAAGACATTAATTTTTAAACAATAATGTCATATTCTTACTATTGGTAGCGATACACTTGGTACTCGTAAGGTCTCTATCATAAAGAAGAAGCAGTTCATGACCCCAGAAAGTGTATATGTACAGCTTCGCTCAAAACTATACGGACTTTTACCCAATATATAAAAAAAGCAATGTGTTGATCGACTCATGATTAGGATCTTCAACCACGGCTAAGAAACAAGTCATGCTCTTTTTAAACATTTTTTTATATATGGCAGTTCATTTTTTGTCAAAATTGTCCATATTCACGACTATCCATTATAATGTGGTCATTGTATAAAAATCAAATCCAAAAAAAAATCAATATTTAAAATTAGTTACAGCATAAGAGTTTATAGTTAGCTAAAATATATATTTTAAATGCAATGTGGGGCTTGGGGTAGTTCTCCAACGTACTTATGTCAACTTTATTCCCTGCCGGTTATATGTAAAAAACTTTTTGAAACAAAATCAATACAAAGATCCACACATGGAATTACACAGAATCATTGCAAACGCTTGGTGCCACAAAAAAACCCGACTTTCCCCACTCTGGAAAATGAATTAGAACCAATTTATAATTATTATTTATTTTATTATTATTCACAGTCATTTCTTATCTATGTATAGCCAATGGAAGATGCCTTAACCACGGCCGAAACCACCGCCGCCTGCAGCCGCAGATGCGGAAGAGGAAGCGGAAGCCGAGCCACCGCCCCCGCGTCCTCCACCACCGGCTGAGGCTGAGGACGAGGATGTAGCAGAGGCAGAGCCACCACCACCTCCGCCCCCGAAACCGGGACGTCCTCCGAATCCTGGACCACCAAATCCTGGGCCGCCTCCGAATCCTGGACCACCTCCGAATCCTGGACCGCCTCCGAATCCTGGTCGTCCACCAAATCCGCCACCTCCAAATCCAGGACCACCACCGAATCCGCCTCCTCCGAATCCAGGGCGACCACCGAATCCACCTCCTCCGAATCCTGGACCGCCTCCAAATCCTGGACGACCTCCGAATCCGCCACCCTGGGCATTAGCATTGGCATTGGCATTAGCATTGGCATTGCCACCACCAAACTGTGGCAGGGCGGATGCCACCGCCACCAGAACGGAGACCGCGATAAATAATTTCATGTTGAGATGTTGCCGCTTCGCTTGTGATCCACGAACTTGTCCGCTGCACCGCCTGGGATCGCCTTTTATTTAGTTCCGGACCGAAGAGGGAACGTTACTCGGCTATGGCGGTGATCCACCCGGCAGTGTACCGGGAACTCGAAGATCGGACAGAAAACAGCAACAAATAGAAAACAAACCGAACGAAATGACAAATATATTTATCGCTCGGCTCATTAGCAGGTTTGGGGCGTGCGGCTATCGAGCTCTACTCTACAAAGTGCCGGCTTTTCGGATCCCCCGCTGCAACCGGTTAATCTCAAGTCTCTCAAGATAATCCCAAGCACCCCAGACGCGCCCCCTTCTACCAGACTTTGAACCATAAACGCGTCTTTTAATTTATTTTGTCTTCAGTGATGTCAGAGATTAACTATTTTTGGTTTCCTAAAGTAAACATAATTAAGACTATAATTTGATAGAGATTGGGTTCTTAAATTTTCAAATAAAACAGATATATGGAAAATAAAAACCATATATTTACAAGCCCAATCTCGCCAAATTATTTTAATCAAAATGAATTCAATTACAATAAATGGAAAAATGTATCATGTTGGGAGATTTACAAGCTAAAGTTTATTATATAAATAATGTTTAATGAAGTTTATAATAATGCTTATTTTACAAAATAGAACTAGTTCCCGTTTTCGCATCTCCAAATAAAATACGATTCCATTTCTCCATTGTTTTTTTTTCGAAACAGATGACTGATTTTAGTGTCCGGATTAATTTATGCTAAAATCGTTTTTGCTTCAACTAAACTGCTTTATCATTTAAATTTGATTTCTTTCTTTTTTTGTATTTTTTTTGCAATTTGCAACTTTTAATATGTTTGTTTGTTTAGGATTTCCATAAGTGCCGAATAAATTGATGAAACTGGTATTTGGTAAAAATCAAGAGCTTAATTATTCTAATTAATACAATTAACAAGAAACGAGTAAAAACGATATCGTGAAAATTAGATATTTAAATTTATTTTTTTGATTTGAAGCTAAAAGACACTTAAGAAAAAGAAAGGATACCAATAGTAAGTGGACTCGACCAAGGGGAATCCCTATTGCATATAAAAATGTGTGTCATTGTGATCTTAACAATTCATGCTAAAGGGAATTTGTGAGTCACATAGCTCAAAGCCTCTCACCGTATAAAATTTGTTAACGATATCAAACCTATGTGCAACTATTTTTATTCATTCTCTCGACTTATATGCATATATTAACGGCAATTTTATGCATATGATTCCCAATCGAAAACTGACGGCATGGATGATGCAGAATTAGAAATAGTGAAATAGTTGAAATACAAATAGACGAAAACAAGCAGTACTCATACCAGGTGTACTGGATTATTGAATGCAGTATTATTGAAGAAAATACGCTGTAAATATTTCTAGCACAAATATAGTTTGACATTGCAAAATTTTTAATCAAAAACTACTCTTTAGTATTTTAATAACGAAGGACTAGACTATTGTTCTTATGATTGTTTATTACAATTATTTATGCTTATGCTTAATTATTTATGCTCTTTCAAATTTATTCTACTTATTCAAAAACAACCATTTTTTAAGTTTTCAAAACATTTTTATTCAGACTTCTTCATAACTTTTAATAACTTAACTTAAACTAAATATATATTTACGACTTCTAGCCGTAGAATCCGCCTCCACCGCCGCTAGCTGAGGCCGATGCAGAAGCTGAAGCAGAAGCTGCTCCGCCACCACCTCCTGCAGCAGCAGCACTGGCGGATGAGGCTGCCGATGCAGCACCACCGCCACCACCACCACCACGATGTCCGTGATGACGTCTTCCGCCGCCTCCAAAACCGCCATAGGGTCCGCCGCCGAAGCCTCCGCCATAGGGTCCGCCGCCGAAGCCACCGCCATAGGGTCCACCTCCATAACCACCATATGGACCGCCACCAAAGCCTCCACCGAAACCAGGTCCTCCAAATCCGGGTCCTCCAAATCCTGGTCTTCCAAATCCAGGACCTCCAAATCCTGGGCCTCCAAATCCAAACTGCGGCATGGCCGACACGGCAGCCATCAGAAGGGCAAGCACAATCAAGGTCTTCATGTTAGACTTTTTCTGGGACGTTTGTTTAATGTCTGATCTCTGATTAGTGTGGACTGGAACTGACAGCCTCTCGGAGGAGCCGCTTAAGTATTTATACCGCGTGCATTGTCCGAAAAATAACCAACACACTCCAGAGCGTCAAAATCAAAACGATATGAGACGATGTGGCTGTGATAAATGATTTTGGTTTTTGAGGCGGTCACCTACCGGTTTTTGTTTTTATTTTAAACCATTTACGTCTAAATTCAATTACACGGGCTAACAAATTATTTAGTTTTCTATATTTTTATGACATTTTTCTAATGCGAAAGTCCTATAAACTAAAAGGAATAATTTAAAATAATTACTAATTAATAACACTTAAATTTATATGCGTCACAAATCATAATTTACACATTGGTTGATCAGTGTATTTAAAGCAAAGGTGGTTTTGTTTGCCGGGTGAATCCCAACACACACTTCGTTTTGAAAACGTATAATTATCGACCCACGCCCAACTGGTGACCCAGGTGCGAGTGGCTCTATGTTTGCAATAGAAGCCGGCTATCTTGTTTACATACCCATTCGATTTTTGGCTCTTCCTGATCTGCGTAGTTCCCCACCAATATCAAGAGTACTCCATGCTGTTTAAGATTTTTTCTAATGCCGATCATCTGACAAGTTCATCTTGAAGAGTTTATTCCCCTTTATCTGGTTTTTGTTTAACCGAAAGCGGTTTCGATGGCGTTGTTTTCAAAAGCACGAAACTTGGGTGGAGTGGGGCAGTTGAAATTGGTGATATCACACCAGATCACTTTCGCGATCATTCTGAACAAACGATTCAGTCCGACGCAGATTGTGTTTGGCTACGATCGCGGCAGTCGTCTTTAACTGACCCATAAAGCTTATAAAGTGAAAGACTTTACTTAAAAAAACAACAAGCACGTGAAGTATCTCAAAGTAAAATCATACACCGTAGATTAGTTCCATTTAATGTCAGGTATCAGATATCAGTTTCAGTAAAACAAATAAGCTTGACACGATCATAGATATATTTACAACTGGCAATAGCAGTATAGTGAAATCTCTCATTCATGACTATTTGCTGTTTAGTATCTACAAGCAAAGTAAAATGTTTACACCAATCATTAGCAAACAAAAAACCACACAGATTAATGATACATCATACAATTGCAAATCGCAAAAACCCCATATCTCAAGATCTCGTAGAGATCTGAGAGTTTTGACGGTCCATAACAATAAAATCTCTCATGCGCAGAGAACGAGATTTTAGAGATTCGTTGACTGCCAATTGTTAATTAACAACAACACGGGCGCAAAAATAATTTCTATATAGAATATAAACAAAATATGGGATAACCGGTTTCGGTGTCGTCATACCAATCTTTGAACTCCCTATTCTGGACCAAATCGGAGGCATGTGAGTGACGATTAGCGACTCATATCCGAAGGGGTTTTCCGATTCGCGTTTGTGAAAAGCCAATTAGCAAATAGGTCGGTGATTTTTGTTAAACAAAATTGACCAGGGGAAGTCCTTTAATGGTCAATTTAAATAACCCTCTCGAATTAAAAAAAAATCCGCATTTATTTGACATCTAAACTTATGCAAAATATTCGTAACATAATCGCCTAATGAAACCGGTCGGGCCCCTGGAATATTCATTTATTTTTTTTTTTTTACCAAATATTGATGAGGCTTTTTTGTGGGCATTTATATAAGTCTGAACTATTTGTCATTAGATAATTTTTCTTGGAATGATATTGTGAACATTATTTGATAAATTATCATAAAATGGCGCAGTATCGAAAGGGATCCACCAATTAGGTAGTTTTTTTGGCTTTCTGAATAACTGCCCAAGCTTCGATGGGCATTTCTATAAATAAATAACGAGAGTACTTTAATAATGAACTCCAATTGCAAATATTTGTTTATTAAAATCAATCAATTTGAAATAATTTGAGCTTGGCCGAAATGAATATTATCACATTTGCCAGCGGGCAGGCACATGACCAAAGCCTCGTCCATGACAACATAAAATAATATTAAAATGCCAACTAATGAACGTCATGTTAATTATGTAAACACGCACACACATTTCCACACGCAAACCCAAACACAATCCTTGCGCTGTAATATTTCCCATTTTAGCCGGTCTCTCATTGTTATTGCCATATTTCCATAGTTTTTCCACTCGACGTCGCCGATTCGCAAATTGAATTACCCGCGCCGGCAGTGCAAACGTTTCAATTATGCGGCCGCCGGGCTAATGAACAAAGCGAGCTGACCAGAAAACCATTTGGCGACCAGCCATGATATCAATACGAATACGTGATATGCAATCTGAATTATTTAATTTTAATTAAAATGCTGGCTCTCATGGAGCAGCGCCAAAATGTATTGCCTACTCTCGGGCTCGGCTTATACAATTGGCAGGGTCAGGCCTTTCAGAGATATTGCCTGCTTTGAGGCTCTACCTGTGATGAGATAAGGGCTTCAGAAAGGTTAAATATTCCAAAACATTGATAAACATTTCACATTTATTTTATTGCCTAACATAAATTGCAGCAAACAAAGAGCTCTCCGGCAATATTGTCAGATCGACAAAGGCAAAGGAAAAGGCAACACCAGAGGCAGCAACTGTTGCAGTGGCAGTCAGAGATATCCTTTTGGCTCTTTTCTAGAGTAAGAGTTTAAACTACTTTAAAAAAAGATAACATTTTCATATAATTTTTCTACTTTCTTACGTTCTTACTATAATTCAAAAAAATATTTAAGTATCATAACATTAATATAGATATTAAGTTTAAATATATTACTGCCCACCACTGGTGGCAACTAGCGACAGAGACTCTGTGGCAAACCGCCAACAGACTGCGACCCCACTTCCGCCTTTATGTTGCAAAACTGCACCACAGGGGTTCATCGTCCTTGTGCAAATTGGTCTCGGAGTTTATGGCCGTGGTCCAGACTCCAGATGCAGCCGGCTCCTTTGGCAATAAAACTGCACTTTCTGGCTAAGGCAAAGGAGCTTGCTTAAGATTTCAATTTGTTGCCATTGTGCGCAACAATTTGCAATAGTAAAACTTTACTTAATGATAAATGTTTGTGGGGGACACATAAAATTCAAGAAGAGCCGTAGAGTCTGCCTTGGCCATTTAAAAGATTTATATGACCATGAGTGGCATCAATGTCTTCGGTTTGGGGCTAATACCATCCGTGGGTCTCGTTCCCCGTTCTAATAGGCCATTAATTTTGATGAAAACTTTGCATGCCAGATTTTCCAGGAGCCAAAGTAAGTAAAGTTTTTCACCGCGAAATCCTCACGGTCGACAGCTGCTTTAATCGAAAATGTGTTTAATATTTCAGATGTTTCGCGACTTTTGGCTTGGGCTACTTATTAACAAGTCGTCAAGGAAACTTTTAATGCAACTAGCTCGAGATGATTTATAAGAGGTTTTCATGCTTAAGCCTCCTTCGGATTGGCTCCAAATACTGAGCAGAGTTTCCTGAAAACTTGGGGCTCTAGAATATATAAATAATAAATAACCAAAACTTTTAAAAACGCATAGATCTCTTTCACAGTTTAGTTTTTTCAGAACTTGTTTATTGAATTCGTTTGTAATACTTTGAATCTATTGAGGAATGGTTGAGTATCGGTAACAAGTCTAGCCATGGTATCCACCTCCGGAACCCGCGGACGCACTGGCCGTTGCAGATGCACTCGAGTGGGCGCCACCTCCATAACCGCCGCCTCCGCCACCAGGACCACCTCCATAGCCGCCACCGCCTCCAGGACCGCCTCCATAGCCGCCTCCGCCTCCAAGACTGCCTCCATAGCCGCCTCCTCCAAAGCCGCCACCTCCTCCATGACCTCCTCCAAAGCCCCCGCCAGGACCGCCTCCAAAGCCGCCGCCTCCGTGGCCTTTATGTTTACCACCTCCGCTTAAGCCGCCACCAAAGTGTCCACCTCCACCAGGTCCTCCGTGTCCACCGCCGATTCCACCACCAGGTCCGAATCCGCCTCCGATGCCACCTCCTGGTCCGAATCCACCACCGATTCCATTTCCTCCGGAGTGTCCACCTCCCGGTCCAAATCCACCACCGCCGATTCCACCTCCTCCAGAGTAGCCACCTCCGGGCTTACCGGATCCATGACCACCTCCGATAGCCCCGGCAGATGACGATGCTGAGCTTCCACCGCCTCCAAAGCCGCCTCCTGGACCTCCACCGATTCCGCCTCCAGGGGAATGTCCTCCTCCAATGGAACCTCCACCGAAGGGACCTCCTCCAATGCTTCCTCCTCCAACTAGTCCTCCTCCACCGGAGTGTCCGCCTCCTCCTCCGGAAATAACTCCTCCACCGGAGTGTCCGCCTCCTCCACCTGAGTGGCCACCGCCTCCAAAGGGACCTCCTATCGATCCTCCGCCTAGACCTCCTCCAAGTCCACCACCAGAGGCTCCTGCACTCGATGAAGCACCGGCACCATCTCCACCGAAGCCGCTATCAAGGCCGCCGCCAAAACCGCCGGCGCCACCTCCAAGGCCTCCAGATCCATGGCCTCCTGATCCTCCAATTGCTCCGCCGGATGCAGAAGCGGAGGACGATGCGTGTCCTCCTGCTCCACCACCTCCTCCTCCACCTCCATAACCGCCTCCACCACCTCCATAACCGCCGGCGGAGGCCATCGCCACACAAACACTAAACACTACGAAGAGTCGCATCGGAACCTTTGCCGTTAGATCACTAACTGGGTTCCCTAGAGGGAGCTCGGCTTTTATAAGAGTCCGCCGTGCAAAATCTCGTAAATAACACAAACAAAAAGTTCTCGCGAAAAAAATCGCACATATTGCGAAAAAAATAACAGAACCTAGTCACGTTTCAATTGATGGGATCCTAGGGTCATTCCAGGCAAAAACAAAGAAAGCACTAAGCTTCAGATACTTTTTTTAAGATTAATCTGTATCTTAAAAATTTTAAAAAGATATATTAATAAATGCTAATTATTAATGTCTATCATATATGTTTAAATTAAAGCGTTTTTATTGTCATTTTGTTTATCTTAAATTATTGCACCATCTTAATTTTGTTGTATTGTGTAAATAGCTCCCGTAGAGAACAATAACGAGTTTCATTAGTTCTAAAATATTATTTATTGTGTACAGGAAAGTACATTCTACCCTAAAAATAATGTAATGCTTTCGAACAATATCCAAACCGCGGGAGATGAATTATCATGATCGATGATCTTAGCTGTTGGATTTCTTAGATTTTTTTCTTGAAGTCCAAACCACAAAAGTTAATTGATCTTCTCCAAAAAAAACCATGTAGTTGGTCCAAAAGTGGAAAAAAATAGAACCTCAATAGAGCATCTACTGCTCGTTAGAAAAAAAAAACCTATATTATTCACTGAATCTTATGTAAACAATTTTAATAATCATTTGCGTTGGAAAATACTGCATTGACTCTTGACTCGGCCGAGATTAGATTTAGATTTCGATTCAAATGATATTCGAAGGCGTTCCTTGGTTGCGCCATTGACCCAAGGGTCTACGTCACTCTACCTTCATAGATTAAAATACAATCGAAATTAAAAGGTAATGAATTATATAAAATTACTCATATGTCTGGAACGAACAATTAAAAAGTGCCTGTTGTATTTTTTTTCCATATAGAAAACTTAAATGCTTTAACTTTTAATTTCCAACACCATTGGAAATGTTTTCGCTTTAAATATGAATTTATTTACGCTACCACATTGTAGTTAATAGGTTTTATAAACATTAAACAAGCTATATTTTAATTTTATATTTTTATTGACTGGATTCTAACAGAGAAATAAGAATCTTAAAAGTGGTTTTAGAAATCAAGTTACAAAACTAATGAATACTAATAAAGTTTTAAGTTAATTTCAGTAATCAGAGATCTAAAACTATCCCAGGAAAAGACCTGCTCTGCGGTTGATGGATCCCCCAATATGGGCACCACCGAGTCCGATTCCAGCGCTTCCAGAGTGGCCACCTAAATTGCCGCCAAGGCTGAGTCCGTTGCTACCCAGACTAACGCTTCCCTTATGATATCCCTGAGTGCCTTGGGAGTTACCTCCAAGGGAAATAGATCCTCCATTGGACCCTAGGGATGCACTTCCCGATCCAACAGGCGACAATGGCGACAAAGCAGACGCTCCTGCTCCCAGAACTCCGTTGGCGACCCCGTGAGCAACACCATGGGCGACATTATGAGCGGCTTGATGGGCTCCGATCACAGTAGCTGCGGATCCTGATCCGAGAGAAGCTGCACTGGAACCCTGGTTTCCAGAGGCTCCAATACTCAAGTGACCGGTAGATGATCCGGTAGAACCGATACTCAAGTGGCCAGATGAAGATCCCAATGATGCCGAACCCGAGCCAGAAGATCCCTTGGAGCTTCCAGCAGATCCAATATTCAGAGATGCCGAACCTGAAGAGCCCTTTGATGTTCCTGCTCCCAGGACTCCATTGGCGACTCCGTGAGCAACACCATGGGCGACATCATGAGCGGCTTGATGGGCACCGATAACAGTAGCCGCGGATCCTAATCCAAGAGAAGCTGCAGTAGAACCCTGGTTTTTCGAAGAGCCAGTATGTCCAATGCTCAAATGTCCAGATCCAGAACTGACATGTCCCGAGTTTACTTTAGAGGATTGAGCTTGCAGAGCGCCGGAAGAAGAGCCAGTCGAACCAATAGTTAAGTGTCCCGCACTTGATCCCTGATTAGCGGAGCTGCCAGTGCCAATGGTAGCACTACCGGACGTGGTTTTCATGGTACTGGAAGACTGAATGGTCGAGTGTCCGGAGCTGACCTTATAGGACTCGGATTTGTGATAGCTAGACGAAGTGTGCGTTGAGCCAGATTCACTTGCTCCGACAGCATGATGTCCTGCAGATCCCTTGATTTCCGTAGAATGGGTGTTCACATTACCTGCAGTGATCTTAGCACCTGAGGAGCCCGATGTGGCTTCGATTTTGGCGTGGCCAGCACTGGTTTTGGAGGAGTCCGATCCAGTATTTCCAGAGGCTCCGATGCTCACATGACCAGCTCCAATCGAGGCTGATCCTGAGTGGGCGGCTCCATGTCCGGCGCTAATCTTTGCAGTCTCAGCGGCAGTTGTTCCAGAGGCTCCAATACTCACGTGTCCAGCTCCAATAGAGGCAGAGCCTGAATGTCCAGCCCCCAGGGTAGCAGAACCCGAGTGGGAAGTGCCAGAGGCAGCTTGGTGGAGATTAGCAGCTCCAGTGGAAGCCACATTGGCGGTTTCCTTGACAGCCTGAGCTCCAAGGGAAGTTGTGGCAGCTCCGGCCTGATGTATGGCATTGGCACCAGCTCCTGCTACTCCGAGTACGCCGTTAGCAGCTTGATGAGCCGTTGCTCCAGCCGCTCCTGAGTTGTGAGTTCCACTAACCGTAAGTCCAGCGTTTGTTCCAGAGGTTTTGATGTTCAGATGACCAGTTCCAGTCGAAGCAGATCCAGAACCAGAAGTACCTGAGGCAGCTTGGTGGAGGTTAGATGCTCCGGTGGAGGCCACATTTGCGGTTTCTTTCACCGCCTGAGCTGCGAGGGAAGCAGTGGCAGATCCTGCCTGGTGTACAGCATTGGCCCCAGCTCCTGCCACTCCCAGGATTCCGTTTGCAGCTTGATGCGCTGCAGATGCACCATTATGTGATCCACTAACAGACAGTCCCGCATTGGATCCTGTGGCTTTAATGTTCAAGTTGCCAGCTCCAATGGAGGCAGATCCCGAGTGTCCTGATCCCAAGGAAGCAGAACCAGAGTGGGAAGTACCAGAGGCAGCTTGGTGGAGATTAGCAGCTCCAGTGGAAGCCACATTGGCGGTTTCCTTGACAGCCTGAGCTCCAAGGGAAGCTGTGGCAACTCCGGCCTGATGTATGGCATTGGCACCAGCTCCTGCAACTCCGAGTAGTCCATTAGCAGCTTGATGAGCCGCCGATCCAGCAGCTCCTGAATTGTGAGATCCACTAATAGTAAGTCCAGATCCTGTTCCGGATGTTTTGACGTTCAAATTCCCAGCTCCAATCGAAGCAGAACCAGAGTGGGATGTACCAGAGGCAGCTTGGTGGAGATTAGCTGCTCCAGTGGATGCCACATTGGCGGTCTCCTTGACAGCCTGAGCCCCAAGGGAAGCTGTTGCAGCTCCTGCTTGATGTAAAGCGTTGGCACCAGCGCCCGCCACTCCCAGGAGTCCGTTTGCGGCTTGATGGGCTGCGGATCCAGCATTTTGATTGCCACCGATTCCAAACAATCCTCCTCCACCACCGTTGTAGCTGCCGCTGAGACCCAAGCCCGGAAGACTGGCCTGGGCAGAAGATCCTCCGCCTCCCAGTCCAAATCCGAATCCTGCGGATGTCTGCGACACACAGCAGGCAGCCAGAAGTACAAGCAATCCCGTGGGAACCATTTTCAAAAATTCACTGACGACTTTCCGCGAAATGATGAGCTTTTATAGAGACGACCTACGCCTAACAGCAAAGCCGTTAGAACGGTTACAGTAAAGCTTAGTTAAATGAAACTAGATGCCAAATATTTATTCAGTAGTGAGAAGTATTTAACTCAAACTCTAACACAAGAGTTCTTTATTTCAGCACAAACTTTAGTAACTTTTAAATTATCTGAAATCTTAATTTTTTTAAATAAATAAGCTCTATGTGTAAAAAATACTCTCAGACTCAGAAAAACTATAGAAACTTTTTCGAAAAAAAAAATGAAAATAGTTTGATTAAAGAAGTTTGACTGTATTTATTAAACATTTATTGGTGACGATTATATTGCTAATTAATTCACGAAAAAGAAGCATGACAACCTCAAAAACATTTATCAACATTTATTTTGTAGGTAGACGAGTTAGGGGATTCACCCGAGACCGAAAATACAGCACGTGCTGGCTACAAACTATTGGGGCCATTCTTTCAACTCTATTTTAAAAATATAGAAGATGTGGGTATTATTTATTTAAAACTCAGAAGAAACATAAATATATTGTTTCATTAAGATGGATAAGAGATAATTTAAAATGATATATAGATAATTCAAAGAATACTTTGAGAATTTTAATTATTAAAAAAAAGGGGTTCTTCATATTTGTTATTATTAAGCTGCCTTTCATTTATTATTGTAAGTGTATTTTGAAAACACACTAAAACGCGTTGATTTTCTGTAGATATTTTTAGTAATTAATTTGCCTAATCATAGCTCGATAAAATTAGCATCGTTAGTTATGACGACATTGGCCCTTTACGTAAATCGTAGAAGTGAAAAATTAATATCTTGCCTATCAATTCTTCACAAATAAACAAATTTTTGATTACCTTGAATAAAGTATATTAGGGGGCTCATATTTTAAAGGTGTCTCGACAGCTAAAGACTTCTTCAAAACGTATCTCAGAAGTTTTATCGATCGAGGTGTTGTGCCATTTTTGTTTCGCTGGCTTATACACAGTTTTTCACTTAGAACGTCGTGGTAGTGTTGCTGGGAAAGCGGAAAAACGGAAAAGCAGCTGAGCAGAGCTTAGCTTCCCAGAAATGCAAATGCCGGAGGCGCAACCAAGTCGACCCCGGGGGCACAATGGTGTTGGGGCAACATCTTAGCCTCGGTGTCAGCTGCTCGGGAAAATGGAAAATTGTACTCTCAGGAAATCTGCTTACAAATGCATGTATCTCCACTGTCTGGCTGATGTTGTTTTTGTTGATGTTGCTGTTGCACTTGCTGCGAAATCTGTTACAGCTTTGTGGGGCGAAAGAAACAGTCGACTTCCGCTTCCGGTGGAAGAGCTGCCACTGCCACTACCCAAGCATACTTTAAAATGCCAAATGTTATGCAATACTCTCATCTTTTCCATATTTAAAGCTAAGTACACCATAAACTAAATAAATAAATAAATAAATATTGAATTCGGAGGGGAACTCTCTATCACGGATTGGATAAGAGACGTCTCCGTATGGCCCTTCTAGCTCTGGATGAAGTGCCTTCCTCCTGTGTATCGTCTGGTACCTTTCCTAGCACCTGCAGCATCCTTCGGTAGAGCATCTTCCGCACATCGGTGGCCCACAGAAAGTCCATGTGGTTGAACTCCTTCTGGGGCACCAGATACCTGCCCGTCACGTTGCCCAGGTCGTCGCACATGGCCTCCACGTCGTGCGGATGACACAGCAGGTCATTCGTGGAGTAGTACACGAATGTGGGCACTGTCACCATACTCAGATTGTACCGAGGTGGCAGGTGCTCCCTGTACAATTGCATATTTTTATTCGAGCTATAGCTGTACGGAGCGAATCGTCCAGTTTTGATGATCTGGATAAAGTGCTTCACCTGCTTGGAGGCCACTCCCGCCGGATAGTGACCCAGGATAACGGGAAACATTTTCTGCAACGAATTGAAAATTGTTATTTTTATTCTAAGATATTATTTGCAGAACTTTACCCTGTTAAACTCATTCCAGTTGCGACCCACTATCCCAAAGACAGCCTCAATACACAAACGCTCCGTCTCCTCGGTCATTCGGCAGAGAAATCGGAACTCTCCATTAAACATTTCCCGTATGGAACTGCCCACAAGGCTCTAAAAGATATTTTAAGGTGTTGTGAATCCTCTCAACCGTTTACATTAACTTTTATCCCCGTACTTACGTTAAAGTACAGATTAATGGCCCGAATGTAGGGATGGTCCTCTGTCTCCTTGGCGTAAACGGCTGGGGCCATGGCCTGCATGGAGATGACCTTCTCGTTGTAGGCTGGCCGCATGGAGCACATCACGAAAAAGGATGTGCAGCCCTGGGAATGTCCGGCGTACTGCAGCTTCTGGTATCCCGTGACCTTCAGGACGTGATCTATCATAGCCGGCAGGTCGTACATCCCGATCTCGTGCCAACTAAAGTCCCAAAACTTGGACTCGTCCGGGTCAAGGGTGGTGTGATTCCTGGAGTACCGATTACCCCGCGCATTGCCCAGCCAAACGTCGTAGTTGTGGTCGGCCAGCAAATAGGCTGCAAAGTGCGGTCGCCTGGTAATCACTTGGCCATTTATCACGAGGAGGAAGAAGACTCACCCAGGCTCACATTGGGACCCATCACCACAAATCCCGCCGAGCTGTCCACGAGTCCGTGCTGGAGAAGAAACGGCTGGGCGCCCTGCTTCCGGATGCGGTGCATGGTGAGAATGTAACCGTCCTCGGTGGTCACGTGATGAACCTCAGCCTCGTAGCCATATTTGGCAATTAATTTGTCCTGTTGGGAAAAGTGTGATGACATACAAGGCACTCAACAAAATAATACTACAATTGCAACGCTTGAAATACCACTTTAAAAATTAAATTATATTACAATAAACTATTTTTTTTTTAAATATTTAAAACCACTTTTAATTGATTTAGTTATTAGCTTGTGTCTTGATCTTTTTGTTTCTCAGTGCACTCATTAATCTTCTTACCACTGTCAGCGTGGAGTCCTGTTTGATGTTCTTTCGCTGCAGTCGCTCCTCCAGGGTCTCGTCCTCGACACTCTCCTCCTCTTCCTCCTCCTCCTCGTCCTCCTCTTCGTCCTCCTCGCCGCCAATCAACTGCCCCTGTATCCTGCCCACGAACACACACAATCCCAGCAGAAGAATCAGGTGGATTCTCAGATTTTGGCGCATCTTAATATTGCCGCTCCAAAAAGTTTGTGTCGAAAGTGAAACTTACGGATGCGGATGGAAAGATTTCTTTCCTCTTTTCTGAATCTCTTTAAAAATTCAACCGCAACTCACCGCGACGCGAACTCAACTAAAGACCAATTCGAAAACTGTCAACGGCCGAGTTGCCGGCCCGGCTAACAACAAATACTTCTGCAGGGGCCCTGCAACTAAAAAACAAAAAAAAAAAAAAAGAATGCCGAAATTCGAAAAAACTTTCGATCAGACAACAATATTGCGTACTGTGACGTGTTACCTGGTTTTGTTTACCTTTTGATTGCGTTTTACATTTTCGGCGAGTTAATTAAATATGGCCAGAAACGAGAGGAGAGGCAGGGGGGGAAAGGTAATCATTTTTTGGACGCGTAGGGCGTAGTAATTGGAAGCGATATCAAGTGCATCAACTACAGTAAAGCTTGGATAGGGTAGAAATTGCTTTAAATAAATTTTCAAAAAAGACATCAAAAGTATAAAGCTTTCTTACGATTCTGTTTTAAAATATATATTTTATTCGTCAAAGAATTCTAAACGAAAGTTGTTTTTTAAAAATACAAATAATTCAATTAAATTGAATAAAATATCAATCGTTCTCCTCTTTCTTTTTTGGCAACAACAACTAATTGGCTATAGAAATTACTCAATAACCCCAATACCTTGCTGGCCAAAACCAGCACAATGGCCAATGGCAACAAATACGTTTTTTTGTTCGCCGTCCAAAGAAAGTAAAAGTGTCGACCAGTTGTGGCGACTGACTCTTTGAATTATACATTTGTATGAATATTTTTTTTATGATTTAGCTACCGCGTTACATAATTGCCATTTTGGCCGGCTACCAAGGCAAATAAACCATTTCGCTGGTCAATTATTATTTTTTATCGTCAGCAGGGTTTTTTTTTTTTATTTTTTTGTAGACTCCCCAACGAACGTCTTTGATGTTAAGTAGCACCTTTTTTTATGACGGTCATTCGATTACGTACGGCAATCGGCCCTCGAGAAACTGCTCCAGATGCCCAATTAATTTGTCGGTTACCAATGTTTTGACATCGGCCGAGATAAGGAAGTCCAGGTGATTGAACTTGGCCGATTCGATTCTTCTAACACTCTTTACCGATTTCAACATTTTGGCATATATGGCATGCACCCCACTCGGCGTGGCAATAGCATCCGTCTCTCCAAAATATAATATTATTGGTACACTGATCTGGCTAACATTATAGCCCAAAGCCTCTACCCCATGATATATTTGCATATTTTCTACTGGTCCATAGTCGTAGGCAATAAAGTCACCAGATTTCCATATCTGCTGGAGGTGTTTTATCTCTCGGGCGGAGCCGCCTTGCAGCAAATACTCATAGTTGAAAGGTTCCAGTAGCTAAGGGCATAAAAATGTTAATTTTGTGTATTAACTAGGTTAGTTCTTTTGACTTTGATTTAGAAACCTTTTTGTTGTTCTTGGCACTGCCTATAAATTGTTTGGCGTAATATTCGCACACATCCGATTTGCTTTGGCATATTTTTCGCAGGTAGCCAGGTGGAAAAATCTCAAAGCTATTGACCTTTTGGCGTTTCTGAAATTTTTAAATAAATTATTATAATTAGGCAGACTTTTAAACTAGATTCTACCTTTCTTATTCAATGATAGAGCTAAACTCTCATCTTTTTTTCTTTTACTCAACTTTGCAAGCTTTTTCTAATCATCTTTATATTTTTGTTAAATATTGCATTGTATTTTTCCATAAAAATGGAATCCACTCAGCTGATTGCTTTCACGTCCCCCAGACTTGAAATCCACGAGAATATTTATAAAATCACCCCGGGGGGTTATCACCGAGTATCTCTTGACTAAGTAAACTCTACAGTGAATCTCTCAATATTTTACTATCTCCGCTCGGATGTCAGAAAGTGTCAGGGCGTTATCAATTACACTAAGAAAAAATAAATTTTATTGTATAAAATTTTAAAGAAATATACCTAACCTTTGTATAAGATAAGGTTCTTTTTCTTGTTAAACTATTCTCAAACAATTTCTCTTAGTGCAGCTTCTGTACCGCCACATAAATGTGATTTCCTCTATGTTTTTAGTCCCGTCGCGATGTTCAGACTTAGCAATCGAGTGTCCGCCGCCCTCAGCGGACTGCGCCACGCCTCCGCTTCCGCCGGCGAAGGTCAACGCACCGCCCTCTACGACTTCCACGTGCAAAAAGGCGGCAAAATCGTCAACTTTGGAGGCTATGCCCTGCCGGTGCAGTACTCCGACCAGAGCATCATCGCCTCCCACCTTTACACCCGCCAGGTTGGCTCTGTCTTCGATGTATCCCACATGCTGCAGACCCGAGTCTTTGGCAAGGATGCGGCTGCTTGCTTGGAGTCCGTCTGCACTGCGGACATCCTGGGCACAGTGAATGGTAGTGGAACCCTTACGGTCTTTACCAACGACCAGGGCGGCATTCTTGATGACCTCATTGTGAACAAAGTCAGCGAAAAGGAGCTCTACGTGGTATCTAATGCTGCGATGAAGGAGCAGGACATTGGCATAATGAGCGAGGCTGTGGTGAGTTGAAGGAGGATTCTTATTGTAGGCCCAGAAGTTCACAAGGCCTTGTTCTTTTCTAGAAAAAATTCAAATCGCAAGGCAAGGATGTAAGTATTGAGTTCCTCACGCCCTCGGATCAATCCCTACTGGCAGTGCAGGGTCCCCAGGTTGCCAAAGAACTGGCGAAACTTCTGGACAAGAATGTGAATCTGGACCAGGTCTACTTTATGCAATCGTTTGTCACCACACTGGCTGGTATCCCCGACGTAAGGATTACAAGATGTGGCTACACCGGCGAGGATGGCGTGGAGATCTCCGTTAAGTCCAACCAAGTTAAAAACCTAACAGAGGCCCTTCTGGAAAGCGGCAGCTTGAAGCTGGCTGGCCTAGGTGCGAGGGACTCTCTCCGCCTGGAGGCAGGACTATGCCTTTACGGCAGCGACATCGACGCAAAGACCACACCAGTGGAGGCGGCTCTCGCCTGGTTGGTGGCGAAGAGACGTCGCAGCGCCCAGGACTTTCCAGGATCCGAAACGATTCTCGGCCAGCTTAAGAACGGTGTTAGCCGTCGCCGAGTGGGTCTCCAGATGTTGGGGCAAAAACCGCCTCCCGCCAGAGCTGGTGTGGCCATTTTTAGCCAGGGACAGCAGGTAGGACAGGTGACCAGTGGCTGCCCGAGTCCCAGTGCTGGAAAAAACATAGCCATGGGTTATGTTGCGGAGAACCTTAAAGCCCCTGGCACCAAGGTGGAGCTAAAGATTCGGGAAAAAGTCTACGAAGCCGAGGTTGCAAAAATGCCCTTTGTAAAAGCCAACTACTACAACAAACCTAAGAAATAAATCTCAGAATAAATTTAACCTTACTCCTAGTAATTGAAAACATTAGAAATTTAATTGGTAAGAAGTAATTAGAATTACCTTGACAAACTTCATGAGGTGGCGGACATGGGTGGAATCGAATTGCACCTGGCGGTGGAGTCTAGCCAAGGGTGCCATTGCCTGGATCAGTTTGATGCGCTGATTGAAACGAGGATGCATCGAGCAGAGGACCAAAAACGCATTGAAGGCCTAGGGGCAATATTTAGAGCTTTTCATGACCCGCAACCTGCCACCCCACTCTCACCTGCGAGTGTCCAATTAGCAGTACTTGTCCCGGCGGTTTCTCCCTCCCCTCCTCGTCCAGTTGACCATCCGATTCACTCTCCTCACCAGTGACCTCCGCCATGTGGTCAATTATGGCCGGCAAATCGTAGGCTCCGTGTTCGTGGAAGCTGAAGCGCCAAAACTCAGCCATAACGTCGGTGAGTTCCACGTGCCGGCGTCCAAAGGGCGCCGTTCCTCGCAGGTTAGCCAGCCACACATCGTAGCCGCGCTGGTGGAGCTGAAATGCTGACCAAAGAAGCTACATTCAGAGAAAGTACTCGTCATACAACTAGCTCATCAAATCAGAGCCCATCAGGTCCATGAATTCCATAATTTGCAGTGTACTCCGATGGCTAAATGTTCATTCGCTTACCTAAACTCCTATCTGGCCCGAGGATAACCCATTCCAGCGAGGAGCCCAATAGGCCATGGACCAGGAGCACGGAATGAGCTCCCTTTTGGGGCAGACGTTGCACCTGCAGCTGATATCCATCTTCGGTTGTTACATTGTGGAGTTCGTGGGTTATGTTTAGTGACTCCAACCAATCTAGCTGAAAATAGTGGTAAAAAAAATATGAAAAAATACATTTTTTAATAATTAATTATTTGTAAATTCCATCACCTACCGTATTCCATTTATAGCGCGACTCGGCTAAAACGACATCACTGCTTTTGGCCAGTAGCACGACATTGATGGCTGCAATCCAGCCTAGCCCTCTCATTTTGGCCACTCAACTAAGCCGGAAGGCACGGGTGCTTGGCCAGACATGAGTGCACTAATTGCCCAGTTCCACAGATAATCTTTCCACTTCAGTAGCTAAACGAAAAAATCGAATTTATGTCCAGAAATTAGCTTAAATTGCTCACTTGTTTTTTCTGAAAGCATATATAAGGTAATTCCTTAAAATTAAAGTCTAATATTAGAGAAAGAAATGTGGAATACTCATATTAAACCCTCGATGTAACTCCATGTGTTTTTTGCACATTCCCCTACAAATGCCAGTCACTGCAATTCGCAATTAAATAAAGCTTAACGAAAAGCTTAAATAAAATAGATTAAATTACAGCAGCAAACAGGCATCCGCACACACGAAAGGACCCGCGAAGCGAAATCCGTATGGAAACTCTCACAATTAATTGCACTCCCCTGTTCTTATCATTCCGTAATATTCATACTCAGAAATAGAGGAAAAAGTCCCGGGGAATAAATGGAAATGTGAAAATCAACAGCAACTGAGACAGACGGACTCTCTCTGCAATCCAGTTGCAATTGCAATTCAGGAGCTGGAGCGTACCACCTGCCACCCCGACCTTACAGATTTTATTTACTTATTGCAGGGAAGATAACAATTGACTCCCCAGTTGGTTGAAGAGGAGCAGAAAAAATCCCGACGAACTTTATTAAAATTATTCACAAAAAAGCAAAGAAAGGCAAAGCGAGCCAGAAGCAAACGCCAAATTAAATGGAATACAAAAACGTTAAAATAAAAAAAAAATACAAACAGAAATAACCACAAGGCGAAAGGACCTACAGCAAGGACCTATATGGTATGAGGTAAGGGATGGTGCTATAACTGCGACTGGCAACAAAGGACACGCAATGCCCAGTGGTCCTGGCATCTGTGTGCAGTCAACAGGATGCAAAAGTGCAGTCGATTAACGGAAGCGGCAAAAGGGTGCGAGATCCTTTTTTTCCTCCTGCCCACCAGCCATTTAAATCTGCCTACGGGGGGCGTGTCGCGTACCCGATTACATACATATACATATATGAATTTTTATTAAATTTAATAAAGCTGCAATTATGCAATTTACTGTTGTTGCATTTGTCACGCCCACACGTCGTACTGGCCATGGTCAGAGTGAAAGCCATAGAGTTGGAAATTAATTTGGCTGCGGTTACAACGGCCATTCGCTCGAAATAAAAAAATAATGGGACCGAATACTGCAGACTTTAAGAGAGTGAGCTGGGTAGACTTATTTGCAAATGATACACCCAAGCGTAAAGGGTTTCTCCAATTGAAAGTTTATTTTTTATTAAGAAGAGAAGCTTAAAGCCTTAAAGCCAGAAGGGATCTGTCTGTCTGTCTCTGAATGGTGGAGAATCGATCCAGACATCGTTTAAGGTGCTCCGCTTGAGAATCGGATAAGAATTGGGGAAGATATAGCCACATAACCGTAGCTCCTATAGGGGGAAACACCATTTTCAGGGGATCCATCAGGAAAAATGGGCAAAAAATCTAAAAAATATTTTGTCTCAAGATTTTGATGCAAAATGGCGGAGAATCGATCCAGAAATAGTTTAAGGTACTCCGCTTGAGAATCGGTTAAGAATTAGGGAAGATATAGCCATCGCTATGGGCCCTAAAGGGGAAAATCCCATATTCAGGAGATTCAGGAGATCAGGAAAAATGAACAAAAAATATAAGAAATATTTTGTCTCAGGATTTTGATGCAGAGTGGCGGAAAATCGATCCAGAAATCGTTTAAGGTACCCCGCTTGAGAATCGGATAAGAATTGGGGAAGATATAGCCATCACCGTGGCTCCTATAGGGGGAAACACCATTTTCAGGGGATCCATCAGGAAAAATGGGCAAAAAATCTAAAAAATATTTTGTCTCAGGATTTTGATGCAAAATGGCGGAGAATCGATCCAGAAATCGTTTAAGGTACCCCGCTTGAGAATCAGATAAGAATTGGGGAAGATATAGCCATCACCGTGGCTCCTATAGGGGGAACACCATTTTCAGGGGATCCATCAGGAAAAATGGAAAAAAAATCTAAAAAATATTTTGTCTCAGGATTTTGATGGAGAATGGTGGAAAATCGATCCACAAATCGTTTAAGGTACTCCGCTTGAGAATCGGATAAGAATTAGGGAAGATATAGCCATTGCTGTGGGCCCTAAAGGGAAAAAAAAACTTAGGATTCGCCCGAAGTTAGCTTTCAATTCTTGTTTTTTATTATTTTAGGCAACTTATTCCGCGTAACTACACCTTCTAAATGCGTGTGCATTTAAAAGCCATCATCGTTTGGAATTCCCAGCCATAAAACCAGAGAGAAATTACATGTATTTATCTGGTCTAATGATACTTTTTACGCCTCGTAAAACATGAGCCATAAACCTGGCGAATCGAGCCAACTGAATTTAACACTTTCATAGCAAAGGTGAATGGGAGCTTCAACAATGGGCCCAAAGGCAACAATACCGCCAACAAATTCCCATGGTAAGCTCTCGATAGAAAAAATCATTACGTTGGGTATATACTATTATACTAATATAACATCGATGTAAACAAGTTTGTGGAAAAAAAACAAGAAATCACTTTTCTGACAGACAATAGATTGTGAAAAATGAAAATAGTAATGAAAATGGTGGCAAGGAAAAGTCAATCACTGGCTGTTGTTTGGAGAAATTGTCAAAAGTATTGGCAAAAAAACAAAATCAAAGCGAAAAGACACTTTGTATTATTAAACGACAGATAGACAAATCAAAATGTGCCGAGGGTGACAATGCCGACGTCTGAATTTTTCCCCTGAATTTCCTTTTTCCGTCAGGTGGAAATACACAAAAAAAAAAACAGAAACACAACTGCTACAAAATCAATGTAATTGACGAACTGACTGACTGGGTAAGTGAGTGAATGAATCGTGTCCTTTATTGTGGCAACAGCTTTTCAGGAGGAGCTTCGGGTTCTTTTGCTTGTCTTTCAACTCAATTGCATGGCAACTTTCGGGGGCGCCTCCTTTTTCCGCCTTTGCGAATCGCTGCTTCATTTTTATTATTTCCTATGCCTCTGAATGTGAATTGCTTTTGAAATGTTTGCGTGCCATTTGTGTTGACAGTAAAAGCCGCTTAATGATTTCATTTTGGTTATAAATAGGATTTTTTTTCTGCCAGAATATGCAAAGTGGAATCGCTCGTGTACTTACTTGGGGCTGGTTATGGGCATCAAATTATTATCTTCAATAAACGTTTTATAAATAAAAATAAACAAAAATTCTATAGAAATATTTAGCTTATTTACAGACTTTTTCCATTGAAAGTATTTATCAAGTTCTTACACTTCAAAGTAAAAGAACCTTCAATTCATTTAATGCCAAGTTTACACCTAAAACAACTATTAACTGCAAAGCCTTTTCGACTTTTAAATAAACACGACGCGGAATTAAAGCAAGTTTTGAAAGCAAATTTCCACCTTACCGTGTCCGAGTCGAGGAAAATTCCAATGTCCTGGCAGCAGCAACAAGGGCAAACTTTTCACATTTTTGTTTAACATTACCCAAATGCCTTTTTATTTAATTTTTTTTTGTTCTTTGTTTTTTACACTTTTATGCATAATGGAATTAGTTAAATTTCTCTTCGCTGCTGCGAAACTTTCGCTGAACTTGCGCCAAAAAGTTTGCTTCCTATTTTCCCCGTTTTCCGAGGAATGTTATGCGTTTCTGATGACGTTGTCGAAAACGTTTCCGTTTTGCAAACTTGCAACGAAAACTTTCTTACTTAGAACAACATTGGCCTCGACACTCGCTCGAATTTTAATTAAAATATTTATGAATTTGTCTTCGAGGCAGCAGAGTGAGTAGCCGTTCAAATTAACGTCCAAAGAAAAGAAGCCCAGAAACGTGCTGCCAAATATCTTGATGTGACACAAAAAAGCGGCCAAGTGAAATAAGTCAACTGCCAGAGATAAAGGCCAGAGCTTCAATTGTATCTCAAAGTCATTCATGTGGTTAGAATCGTAATTAAGACAGTCAAGTCTCAATTGTCGAATAACAATCAAGTCGGGTTCAAAAGAATTTTTAATTAAAAGCATTTGCTTTATGATTTTTACTGCTGATTATTTTCGCCTCCAACTCTCCCAGTCAGTAGTCAGTCAATTAAGGTGACGACGTCACTTATGAAATTGAATTAATCCAAGATGCAAGTAAGCAATATGCAAATCATATCCAAGGAAAACCCCCTATTAGCAATAAAAGTTAAGACAATTGTGTGTTCACATTTCGTATAAACTCGCTGATATCGGCAATTATTTATTTGCATATTTATCACATTCTGTCTAATAAATAATAATTATAGCCTTTTATTTGCCTTTTTCGAGGCGTCTCTCTTAGTCAATCCGGGTTCTATAACCAGAATCATTGGCGGCCAATAAAAAAAAAACTACAAATCTTATCGAACAAATTTGTTTTGAGCGCTCAGGCAGCCAGCAAATGTTTAATGTTCTCTTTTAAAAAATGAAACTAAGACTGATGAGCTGATAATTAAGCAAGAATACTGGATACTCGAAAATTATTTATATTATTTGTATTTATTTTCGATAAATATAGCCAAGGCTAAATGAGAAATCTAGAAAATTAATGACGTATGTGAATGACGTATAGAGAGTATTAATCAAGATGGAATATAAAACTTGGCAACTAACTTGTTCAACAAGTGTGGAGCATTAAAGATTTGGCCTCAGTGGCCCTAGCATATTGAACACACATATTCCATAGCAATTTGCATTTCTTTATGGTCCCTCAGAAGTATTTTTCAACTCGCCCCCGACCTCATGCTCGTTACGCAACACAAACAGCTTCCAACTAGTACTGGGCTGCCTGCTTTATGTCTTTCCATTATTGATGACTTAATTCCGGTTGATTTATTGAGGCCACAAACAGCCGGTCAGCGAGCTCGGCGAACCATGTTTTGCCATGGCCCGGACCAGGAGTCAGGACCAGGTCCAGGAACTGTAACTGGCCAGGATGCCATGCCATTTGGTATGCACACGTAAGGCAACAAAACGGAAGTACTCGATGGTATGAGAAGTTACAGCCAAACAACCAAACAACCAGCTGTGTTGGCCGTGGCCAACGTGTTTAATAAATAAGCCAAGTTAATATAGCGAGAAAAAATTGTTCCTACAAAGCAATGGAAGTACAAAACACCGTCTCGGGAAAAATAAAAAGAATTAGCTTAACACTTTTAACTTGTATCCAAAGGAATACAGAAAGGTTAATGGAATCTAGAGGCGTTTGATGGAAGGCGACCACTTAGAAAGAAAATTTGACTAAAATTTAAAACAATAAATAGTTCTAAAGATGCAGATTAATGAAGGATAGATCTACAATCGTTTAAAGTATTCCTCTTAAGAATCCGATGTTTATTGGCCACGATATGGCCTTCGCTGAGGACGAAATAGGACTCACAGCTCCTTTTGAAAACGGCAATCTTCCCCTGTCTGCATGAGGATTAGAATTGCAGCTGGCATTGTCCAAGTGCCATTACGGCATCGGTAATCTTTTATGGTGCACCCACCTCGTTGAACTGGCAACAGTTAATGATGTTAAGGGGAGTTCGGAACTGCCGAGGGCACCCATGCATTTAGTCCCGCATTGATCACTTCGAAAGGATGAAAAACGAGACGAGATGTAGATGCAACCACAGAAGTTGATGCCACCAAGGGTGGTGGGGTATAATCGAAATGAACTCAAACTCGATTTGTGCACGGTAATTAAAATTTAATCATTGGACATTAGTATTCGCATACACACTGAGTTTGCCAGGGCCGATTGACAGTGGCATGGGTGTGGGCGTGGGCGTGGTTGGGGAGGACCTGTTCAACCAAATCAAATGAATCGAGACTGTCCAGTCCAGTCAGTCGGGTTGTACGGTGGCCAATGGCCACTGTCCAGTCAAATGAGCTCTTTTTCATGGGGTTTTGCTTCATATCTCCGCATTCACTTTTGTGCTGCATACTTTCAGGCTTGTAAATGCACATTATCTACCTGTATTTGTGTCTGTTTGGGGGAATAAATGTTTGATTTAGGGTATGGGTTGCACATTTGTTTGTTTGGTTTGTTGCCAAGGTATTTAAGCCGCCGCTGCTTCGGGCCTTTTCATAGATTTCTGCTAATGACATGCAATTAATTTTGTGGTTTTTCATTCAAAGAAAAAATGCTTATTTTCATCAAGTAAATCCCTCAAAATTAGGGATTCAATTTTCTTTAGAAAATAAACAATTTTATTATGACCAAGAGCTACATTTAAAAGCTATTAAAAAAAATCTAAGCTGGTCTTACTTACGGAATGTGGTGTTAATTTATTTTTTGTTTAATCTGGATTTTCCTTTTTTTTAAGTAAGCTGGCAAAAATTAATTATGATCCAAAAAGCACAAAAAGTATAATATGCTCACCCCTGTTAAAGGCTAGCCTAAAAAACCATAAACTAACAAATTTTAATTTAATAAACCTAATACTCATACAACAGCGAACGTGTTTTCTACCAATAGTTCACTAGTTTTAATCCTTTGCAAGCCGACTTACTCCACCAAATGGGCAGCAATCACATTTATCGAGAAAACGCATTTCCTGTGGACGGTCGCCCATTCATGACCCAGACTGAAAAGTCGACCCTTTCATTCATTCATTCTGGACTTTTATCTAACAACAAAGCTCACACATGGAATGCACAATGTGTTACCCCTTTTTGGCCGGGCCAAGTCCCAATTCCTAGTGGCCAAATGAGAGAGATGTATAAGGGGTCGTGGAAGTGGAAGGACTTCGACCGATACCGATGCCATTGACTGCAAAATGGCCTGCGATGGCAATTAACTTTATAACATTTGCATGGCCCATGTGCATTGTCAATGGCTTTGTTATTGTTTTTGTTGTTGTTGTGGGTAATGTACGCCAGTTGATTAATTGGAAATTGCGGTTAATGGATGGTCAGATCAGAATCGGTACCGACAATGGACCACCATCGACAATTTTGTTGGAAAAAGTTGAGCCCAAGCCTGGAGTCTAGACTTTTAATTAGACCAGGGAACTGAGCCTAGAAGTGCATATGCAAAAAGTTTGCTGCAAAAACTTTGTCACTTGTTATTGAATTTTTTTTTTTTTTTGTGCTCTCCAGAGTCTAGAGCTAGAGCCAAAAGTTGACAGATTTGCAGCGGAAAATTAACAAGTTCCGTGCTGAAAGCATATTCCTTTCTTTCAGTTTTTCCTCTTTTTTTTTGGCAAGAGTGTGGGAATAAACTTCATCCTGCGTAAAATCGAGTTAAGAAGTCAGAGAAAGTATATGTATGCAATGCTAAAAATGTGCTAAAAACTATATATACGGGAAAAATTTTCCTTTTTTGTATTTTTTTTTTGTATTTTGTTGGAAGCAGATGTTTACCCTGAAACCGGCGACGGAAACTTAAAAAGTCGTAGACGTCGCCGGTAGTGTTCTGTTGAGGCATTTTTATGCTCTTTCCCAAAATGTAAAGGGGGCAAGCCAAAAAGTTCCTGGCGAGATCGTTGAAAAGCCTAGAAACAGAGTTTGTTGGATAGCAAGTTATCCCGATGAGTACTTCCTCTTGTTTGCACAGCAGACGCATGTTTATCCGAATGCTGTGGCGACTTCTAAAAAATTTTAAGCAAGAGCATAAAGCAACTTGAGCACCTCTTAACTTTATAAATTATGCTGCCACTTCTTAGGCAGTCATCACCTATTCTAGGACCTAATCCTTCCATCTAAATTCCACTCAGGCCGAAAGGAAAACACGAGCTCAGCTGGCATTGGAATCCGACCCAATTATCAGTTGTGATTTGAAGAAACAACCATTGGGTAAATATTTTATAAAAAAAAACATATAAAATCCAATTGGCAACCCGACATCGGGCATATGCTCCAAAGTGGTCAAAACAAACCGGCAATTGACCCCAATAAATTCGACCCTAAAAGCAGGAACCCCAACACGGGACGGAGCACAAAGTTCACATGGGAGGCGGTGACCTTTTCGCAGCCTTAAAACGCCTGTTGATTTATGCAAAAGGGGATTAGCCGGGGCATCTGGTTGGGGATAAATACAACTTAACCGCAGACATAACATTTCAAGTTGTTTCTATACCAGGAAGCTGGAAAGCAGGAGCAAGGGAGACTCGTAATTTCTGCCAGTCGCTGGCGATTTTAAGCCGGAATATTTCTTGAACCGGCATAAAACAAGACAAATGAGCTAATTTCGCTGCCAGAAAGGATAACAGGATCAGGACATCGCCTCGACCATAATAAATTGCACACAAATGTGATATTTATATGCATTTTTTATACAGACATAAGCGCAAACCGACGAGATGGAGGCGCTTCTTAGCCATCGGCCATAAATCTATTGGCGCATTATTACTCATACGCACTGTCTACCCTAATATATCAAGGCATTACCATGGCTGTTGCCCCCCAGGTTATTTTTTATTTTTCTTTCCTAGTCCCGGCATGGAGTGTCTTTTCATTCGAATAAATACACATTTATCTGGAGGACCAGGTTAAGCTTTTTAAACCGTCTCATAGAAATTCCTGCTTCTGGTTGGCCATATTTGTCGGCTTATTTTGCTTTCTTTTATTGAAATTGGGGGGCAATTTAAAGTTGAACTATGTACAAACTATGCTCTTGAACAGAGTCAAGTATCAAAGACCCTCCATAAATGACTATTCTCGGTGCCGTTTGTAGCGTGACTTGGGATTTATGAACCCCATTTCGCATGTTCGCCATTGTAAAGATTAATTGCCACAGCTCCCCTATACGCGCCCATTCTGTTTGGCGACCGCCTTCCCATTGCGGCGTGTTGTTATCATTCAGTAGCAGGCCATGTCGAGAGCTTTTTGTTAGTTGGCCAACTGACAGGACGAACAGGACGAGCAGTGCCCAAGGAGCAGCTTCGAAATACATCGACATGCAGTGGAGTTATCTCCCAGCAGCTCTCGACGGACTTAAAATCCAAACAAAAAAATTGTTGAGGTTACACAATGAAACCCTGATTCAGAAAAGCTTATATAGTATAGGGTCTATTTCAAAAAAGAACCCACTAAAAATAAATCCGAAACAATCAGACATTGTTATAAACCAAACCAAGCTGATATCATCTAATCACAAATTGGGTTTTTGTGGGTCTTATTTTTGACAAGTTAAGTGTCTCTAAAAGTTTATTAATATATGAGTCATTGACTAAAAAATAATCTCAGTGCATTTATAAGCTCAAAAAGGCTAGAAAAAAACTACCTACATTCTGATCCCACTCCATAATGATTTAATTGACTCAACTTTGAACATTTACAGACCTCAGGAAGTTGCCGACTCCCGGCTACCGACTGCCTGGTGCATTATAGCCAATTAAATGAACCATAATCCTTGGCCAGACCTGCACTGGCCAACTTCATCATCATAAAAGCCCAACTCCTTTCATTATTCTACTTAAACTTTGATGCGGCTCTGTGGCTCTTTGTTGGTTGCTATTTGCGTATTTTTACTGTATTTTAATTGGCACTTTATCGATGTGTACTCCGCAAAATAAATATGCTTCCGGGCCAATTGGAATTTGCTTCAAGGGTTGTAAATTCTGAGAAGCCGTCTACCATAAATGACGGAAGTTGGCAGGAAAACCAATATATGGGTTAAAAGGAAGTCATTGAACGGAATTGGTACCGTAACATAATTATTTCTTTTGTTTTGTTTACTTATATGGTTTCTTATCAGGATTTCCCTTTGATAAGGCTCGAGTGTTACTCATTATGATTAGAAGATTTGCTAAATTATATGGCGCCTAATTGCAGTAGATTAGATATGGTACACATTTTCAAGTCCATGAGTATAAATACTCATGAAGGTGGTGAAAGTTATTAGTGTTTAACCATGGCTAAGATGGGAATGAAGCTTCTGGCCCTGATCTCCGCGCTCTGTTACTCGTTCGTTTGGGCCACATCCAAGGCTGGCTGTCCGTCGGGCTTTACCCTCATGGGGGAGAAGTGCTATTACGTGTCCAGAGAGCCTGTAAGAGCTTCAGTTCGATTTGAAAATATATATTCTAAAATCAGAAACCACTTATAGGCCAACTGGTTCAACGCCGACCGCAAGTGCTTCAATATGAGTTCTTCGCTGCTGATATTCAATGACGCCAAGGAGATGCAGCTACTGACGAGCAACCTTCAAGTGCTTGGGTTTCCCTTTAAGGAGAACTGCACCACTGACTCCATTTGGACGGGCCTGACGGCTTTGGGAAAGGGTAATCGATTTGTCAGTCATCGCGATGGGGGCACCGTTGAGTATACGCCATGGTGTGCCAATCAGCCAAATAACATAACCACAAAGGAGTGCGCCGCCTACGCCAACTTGAATGAGTTCGGATACCACAGCATAGAGTGCAGTTCTAATGAATTTCCATTTGTGTGTGAAACCAAGAAGTACAATACAGAGGCGTATATGTGCTTGAAGAAGGAACAATACCTTGAGGTGGATCTAGAAGTTTAAGTTTATTTAAAATAAAATTTAACTCAGACTGTAGCTCCCCTTTTAACAAACTTTCAGGACTTTGTGTTGTTCAATAGAAACGTAAAAAGCCATAAACAAACCAGTCTAAGCCGATAAAAAATGTGTTGAGTTTATGGCCAGGAAGAGCAGACTCGGCAACAGACCAGGCTAGATATCATGAGTTATTTTTTCTTCCGGAATTTATGGCACATATCGAGAAGTTCACAAATTGGCTAGGGTTTGTTGCTGTTTGCAAGAGAACTGTGAGAGAAAATAAGCTGATTAAAACGAAATTTTTAAAGAAAACTTTGCTTAAAACTTACTGCTGTGAAAAGAGTTTCCAGAGCTTGACAAAGAAATTCCAAATAAGACTCCAAGTCAGGTTGACAAACACAAATCCCCAGGAAGCACAGAACTCATTTAGAGGAATTACAATTACAATTGCTATGGCAGGCGGACTAACACCTGTGTCATCGCACTATCCACTCTCTGGAGGATAGCGTGCCCAAAGCCTGGCAATCAATCATCCGGCCTGATTCCCATCTACGACCAGCTAACCCAAAGGGCTCCCCGTGTGGCGCAGGCAACAATTAATAAATTGAGCTTAATTAAATGGCAAAAGTACAAAAGTCCCGGGAAAATGCAAAGGCATTTTAATGCGATTAATTAATATAAGAAGGCGGTCCACAACTTTTCGCAAGAGCCTCAAAGAAAAGCGAAAAGCACACAAGTTGGAAATCATATTTGCCACCTCCATTCCACTAATGGGCCAAAATGCAGCACGCACGTACCTACTCTGGGAGAGCCTGGCAAATTGTGTGCTAATTAAATTGAAAACGAAGTAAAAATAGTTTCAGTAGAGTCAGTCTCCATTCCCACTGGAGGTCCTGGGCCTCCTGCTGGGTAAATGAGCTGCAGCTTGTGCAAAGAACGCGTGTTGTTAAGTTACCAAAGTTGGTACAAGAGATGTTGCCTGCCTGTAACTGCATACAAATATGCACGTACACTTGAAACAATACAACATCGCATTCTTTTGGGAAAACATTTAGTATGTTAAGACTTTTTTCACAGGCTATGTATTTATTTTTCAGTGGCCTTTAAGCCATCCAAATCCTTAACCAAGGGAAAACAATTTCGAATTAGGTATGCGCATATGTTTGTGCAAATGGGAAGCAAGTTGAGAAAAAAATACTTAAAAACAAAGCAAAAAAACCAAAAACAAGACAGAACAAACCCGAAAAACAAGATGAGCCTGCACCCAGCACCCGCCTCTTAGCCAGGACAACCACCACAAGGACCACGGAGCCGGAGTGATTGCAAACAGGATGAAAATGCAGCCAGTAAGACGAAAACCAACAAACTGAAACGCTTGAAACGAGGGCTAAGGGCTGAGGGCAAAAGGGCAACCGGAAACGGAAGTGCAAGGAGCTGCACAAGAATAAGAAGAAGCAACTCATCCAAGGCAGCCAAGCTAATGCTGCGGAGCTGCTTCTGAGTCAGCTCCTAAACTGAAAGAAATTTTAAGCTATTTAATAAGAAAGTTTTCATACAATTTTGGTTTTACTATTGGAGTGCTTTGAATTCAAAGGACATTAAATGAAAGGTTTTGACTTTTTAAGCTCAATTTATCTCTTTATAAGTTCGTTCTTTAGTTATTTTTTGAATACTTATTAAATGCTAATCTTAAATAATATTAAACCCTTATTATGTGGTTTATAATTTTATCACTGTGTGTTGCATCTTGTGGTTCTGCTGCTGCCTCAAGCACACTAGAGATGCAAAGTAAATGCAAAACCACAGCAAATTATGTTGAGAGGGGTCGGAGCATCTGCGGCATGATGTCAGCCTGCTGCGATAAGGAGCAGGACGAAGGGCGAAGAACGAGGCAGGATCCTGGGGACCAACGGAGGAGCCGCTCAAGTGATTTTCCTTGAGTGGAGCAGAGCCTTGAGCAGGTGTCTGTTTAACCATTATGTTTAGTTGCAGGCAATTTGTTCTTTGCCGTGTTGCCGGAGCAAGCTATTTTTTTAGCTCCTTCTTAAAATTTTACCCAGTGGCATCAAAGAATACACTGCTCTTCAGATAATTATATGTAGGTTTACCATTTTGTTAAACTTCACGATTTTAAAACTTATTCTATTTTTTAAAAAACTGAATAAAAGCCAATGGTTTTGGCTTGAAACAAAAAAGTCAAATTTAACAAATAATTTACGGACCTTTTAAATAATGTCTGTCGGACAGTGTTGTGCTTGTTTTCGAGGGCTTTTC
This sequence comes from Drosophila bipectinata, assembly GCF_030179905.1. Classification (NCBI taxonomy): domain Eukaryota; kingdom Metazoa; phylum Arthropoda; class Insecta; order Diptera; family Drosophilidae; genus Drosophila; species Drosophila bipectinata. Next base: position 11,141,034 of record NC_091736.1, on the reverse strand, counting down.
CCCAAATTTCCCCGTAGCAGATTAAGTTGCTGGCATCCAAGAGAACTTTATTAAAATAGCACAAACAGAGCCTGGCCCATTGCTCACAGCTCATCATGGAGTAACGAGTACCGGTACTTAGAGGGTCCCAGATCCTTGAAGGTGGATCGGGGTGGCTTGGTATCTTGCCCCTCCTTTGCCGTGGCCTCTGTCATCCGTACATCTTCCTTCTTAAGATGGCCGAGGAAATCCTCTAGGAACTTCTTGAGCTGCCCCCGCCTGTAAATGTTTTCGAAACTCGGAAATGGATACATAAACTTAAGCGAATCAATGGCGACGATTGGCAGGTCCTTTCGAGACTTGCCCATATGGCGGACTGAGTGCTCGAACTCCACACCGTCAACGGTGCCAAAGTTGTACTGGCCGCGCATCTCCGGCATCTGAGCCTCCACAATGGCACGGAAATCCTTGACTGACTTCAGATCGCTGGGCAGGTGAAAGAGCAGCACCAGGGGTAGTCGCTGCTCAATCAACTCCTCCACATTGCTGAAGTCTATTTCTCGCACCAGTGGCACACATTTATTCAGGATCCATGACTCCAGTTGTTTGGAGTCGCCAGGATCGCCTTTGTATTCTTCGTCCTGACTATAAGTGCGGGCCACGTCCGGCCGGAAGGTTAAACTTACCGGTGGACGTCCCTCCTCCACTTTGCCTATTTTTTGGTAAAAGTCGCAATCCTGCTTAAAGCGATCCGCCAGGTGTTGGTAAAGTTTATGGGCAGAACCCTCACTCTCGAAATAGGCTATCACGGATCTCCTATAGGGATCGATAATGGCCAGATCCTCAGGTTCTTGGAACTCAACTATCTCCGACTGAAAATGCGATTTCACATAATTGACCAAGGCCTCCAAGGACCTCTGACCACGGTACTCCCGTCGTGTGGCTTGTCCTTTATAAAAGAGCCGCAGCGTGGGAAACTTCTGGATGTTGTACAAGTCGGCCAACTCCGTTTCCCGGGCACAGTTCACCCGTCCCAGGAGCACCTTTCCCGCATCCGGAAATTCAAGCTTCAGATGGGCAGCCGCCTGTTCGAATATGGGCGCCAGGAGGACACTGAAGTAGCACCAGTCCGCGTAGAAGTTGACAAACACCACTTCGTTCGAGTGCAGGATACTGCTCAGGTTCGCTTCGCCAATCTGGGTCACATTCGAGGACATGCGAGCGGATGAGTCCTGCAGTTGAAGCTCTCCTAATGAGGCCTTCAGGAGCAGTAAACCGTACACGATGACAGCCAGCATGTTCGTTGGGTTTTGACTCTTTCATTTATCGGCAAACTTTTCTCGAAATAAGTTTATATACACTTTTGATTTTAGATCGGTTAGATTTGAGAGTGTCAGAAATTTGTATGCTGAGTTTTCTAACTTAAATTAAAGAATTTTTCTACCAATTCCATCGCTGTCGCTGTTTTCATTGCAATCTTAATGGAATTTCTAGAATACCCATTTGTACGCATTTCTTTGCAATTTTCTGAAAACATTTTCTAAACAAAAAGCCCTATTTTCTTCACTTTTTGGGCCATCAAGTCCACCATCAGCAAGCAAATAACTTAGTAGATGCCAACGCAAAAAGCTCAGCTATCATTAAAGGGTTAAATGTCGCCATATCGAGCCGAGTAAATGTCTAACGAAAATAAACAAACTCCGGACTCCAGGACTCACTCTTCGGTAATCGTTTGGACCGAGTCGGGGTGCAAAAGGCTAAGCAAATATTTGCAGCGGCAACTTCGCAAATGAGCTTCAAGCCCAAAAGACAGAAGGCACACAGAAGATGCCGAAGATGGAGGACCTGGGTGGCGATGTCCTTGCTGGCGACAGCATTTGAAAAGGACCTCAACTCTGACGGAAACGGAAACAACAACTTCCCCGCACTCCAGGATCAGGACGGATTGTGGGAATGCAGGGCAAGGAAGCCTGTCGTGGCTGGCATTTAATGACATTTTTGCGCCCATTTGAGCTTCCGGGCCTGCTGTCTGGTTGTCGATTTTTGCAATAATTTACTTAAGAAAAGTCTAAATATGTTTTCCAGGATCCCCAACCACCATCTCGCCAGGCAATTGTTTATTGCGTTTATCTATCCGTCTGGAGACGATAAAATGTTGTGAAAATCCAGCGACAATATCCAATAAATCGTTGCCAACAACCTAGGGGGGAAGGCATTGTGGCCTGACCTTCACAACTCTGTCGAATTTTAGCTGTCCTGTGTGTGTTTTTGTTTGTATTTGCCTTCTTTTGTCTGCCGCCTGGTGGCTTTTTTCAAAGGGTTTAATTGTCCTTTTTTGTACGCCCTTGTTGACATAGGTGTCACGGGGATGAGGCTGAGTGGTACAAAGGACATCCCCATATGCTCGCCTGTATTATGAATGGCTTTGGTATTTGTTGTATTTTTGGGGGTTAGGCCAACAAAAGTGTTAATTAACTTGTATAAATCAGTGGCCAATGGACTTGTGGAAAGGCAGCAAAGTCGTAAATTTAAGTTGAGTTAGATTGAAATGGGATCCCAGGGATGTCTAGAGGGTCTGATTGGTATGTATAGAGGAGGATAAATAGTAACTTAAAGATATCTTTTATTATTATTGAAGATTGAATTGAATTATTGAAGAAAAACTTTAAATATATACGCTGCTGCCTCCTCATCCTGCTATAAACCATTCCTGGATAGCCAATAAATCCGCAAACTGTAAATCTCAATAATGCGAGGCGGAGCCATTAAAAGTCATTGGAAGACTGAGCGGAAAAAGAGCTTGTCACAGCATCCGCATAATTCAGCCGAGACATTTCACGCCGTCTCCTACATTTTAGCACCTCCACCACCCAACCACCTCCCAATTCCCGCCCACTACTAGCACCACCACCCTCTGAAGCCATTGAGCTGGGTACTGAGCTCATAATTCTCGCGTTTCCTGACATCAGATTGAATTTTCGCTTTGAATGCGACTTTCTGCTGATGATAAATGCATTTTGGCGCCAAAACGATTTGTTGCGCGTTCTTTGGCGCAATGCGAATGCGGAAATTTATGCGACTTTGTAATGCAATTCATAAGCTGCACGCTGCACTTTTCCAAACTTGCAATTTATTGTTGAGCCAAGTGGCTGGCTGGCGCAACCAAACAAATTTCCAATTCAATGCGTTCAATATGGCCGCAAGAGAACTGTTTTATATGTTAATCCAAATGATATTGGCAATAAATTAAAATGTGACTTTTTCTAGTAGAATAAAGAACAAAATGGAGTTTTATGATTTTATACCTTGCACTAGTTCAGCCATTAATATTGTACAATATATACATATGCCTTTTATACCATCTTAACCGTTTTCCTGGAATAATTATTGACTTCAAAATGCAAACCTCTCATGTCTCGCCAGCCCATGTGGTCCTTTGGCATCCTGCCTGCCCCGATCCTTTCAAAACTTCATGACTGTGACAAGCTTAATTATGGCCTTACTCTCCATAGTTCCCATACTTTTCATACTCCTCGTACACCCCAATGACTCGTTGTACTCCGGTTCTGTTTGCTCAGTCATTTAGCCAGTCTGTCATTCAGTCAGTCTGTCAATGTTGACAGCGTCGCCGACGCTTAACGCCTCACTTGGCATCCTGGCTGGGAGCGATGGGAATGGCTGGCAGGAGCATTAAAACAATTTTGTTAATTAAGTAGGAAAAATTGTTAGTTTATTTACTCGTCAACTTTGCCAGTGCCGAACACCTCACCGAATCTATCTATGTATCTGCACCCCTCCATTTCCCAATGGATCTTTAGGAGGTTGGCTGCCAAGAGTTCCAGAGTTTGCTCAAAAATTCTCAAGTGCACAATTAATTAGTAAAGTTGGGCCAAAGGAGAAAGTCAGAGCAAAAACAAAGCTCACAGCAATTTTATACTCTCTCCCTCACTTTCCCGCTTCCTTTTTTTTTTTTAAAGGAATTTATGGTTCATTTTGATTAGAGTCGCTGAAAAGCATTGCCAGTTTGTGCAAGTTCTAAACTATCTGGAAGTAGAGCTTTACCGATTATTTTCTAAGGAATTCGTCGAGTGTAGGCGGCCAATTGAAAGTTGATTGGGACTTGCATAAGTAATGAGTACGCATCAGTGGGATTTTATTCTTGATTTTGCTATTTCATGGAAGCTTATACAATTGTTTGGGAAAGAAAGAAATTCAATTTGCGAATAAGTAATGTTTTTGTTGAAAATAAAAATGTTGGGGGAAGTAATCGAAAAGTGAATACAAAATTAAATGGAAAATAAAGACGTTCTTTTTACAAAAAGCTTTTAAAATGATTAGGTGAAAATGAATTGATTTTAGTAAAAGTCTGATCAATTTAAGACATAAATTAGCCTGAAAGGATTAAAGAAATCCAAGAATGCAGAAACGTTTTATGAGCAGAAACAGAGGTTTCTCAAAAATGAACAGAAAGCTCGCAAAGTTTCGATCCGGCGCTGTTAAGCCTCTGTTAACATAACTTAGTCAATGTTTGCACCTTTTTTTTCGTAAGACAATTTTTTAAATACAATTTTTATACTCTTTATGTAAAAAATCCGCTTTAGGATATTAAAATTTTTAAAAATTCATCAATATATAATGCAACAAACATATATTAGTTTAAGCTAAAAATTTAGTAGAACAACTGATTAACAAATTATAATACAACTAGTTTTCTTTTTATTTAGAAAATAATTTTCTTTGTTTTTTTTTTATTAATAAGAAGCTGATATTTCTTAATTTAAAACTTATATCTGATCAAGTCACTATTTAAAATTGAGTAACATTTTCCACCTTAGTCTGAATATCTAGCCATTATTTTCCAAGTGTCTACCGGAGACCCAAAATTAAAAGTATTTTTTGGACACTTAATATCAATGCATACAATATCCTCCGACTATTGAATAAATTATTCAGTTTTTGGCTGCCGTTATGCCCCATAACACAATTATTATACAATGTATTCAAAAACAAAAAAGTATAATAGCAAAATTAAACGCAATTAGGCAACATTGGATATGGTTAATTAACTTGTGATGTGTGGAATTAGCAAAAGAAAATGCCAAAAACATGATTTCATTTGTACACTGATTGATTGCTATCTGAAGTGATATTAAAAGCTGAAGCAAATTTTTATTTAAGCCACAGGCATAATAATTGCAAAATATTTTCCTTGGTGTTAAAACTAAGATAATTAGACAGAGCCCGATCGCAATTGTAATCATAATTTAAGGGTTTACACGGATACGGTATACAATGGAAGTCAGATACGATCAGGGCTTGAAACAAAAAAACTAGTTCAGTATCACTGCAATCCGGGAAAATATTATGCAATTGCCACTTATTCTTCGTCAACCATAACCAGATGAATGAACAATTCATAATAATAACAACAAGTTGGCAATGTAACAACAAATTGGCTAAAAACTACAACCATGAAAAGCAAAAGAAAAGCCCATTAAAAAAGGAAGATCAAATTTTAGTCTTACAACGAATTTGTTAATCTCTTTAAAAGGATATACTAAAAAACTTAGAAGTGAATATATTTTGAAGCATTGAATGTTTGCATTATACCTTTTATTTATTTTTTATAATTTTATAATTTTTTCACAATGTTTTCTGGCCAACCAATATAGCCACTATATAGAGTACTATCCTGCAATCTGAAAAGAGGAAACGATAGTTGTTTTTAGTTTTTCTTGTGTCTGCACATTTGGCGTTGCCTTCAGTTTCAGTTTCATTTGCATTTTCATTTTCCTTTCATCTGAATGGGCTTACCATATCACAAGCCCATGTAAAATCTTTTTGCTGCCTTCAGTTGACTTTAGCCCCGTTTTGCGGTCTTTTGGGCCAACTAGCTCATTACTTTCAATCAGGTGCATAAGCCGCAGAGACCACGTTATATTGTTTTTACTTTCGTGTACTTGGAAAATTGTTATCTGCCGGTAGTCGGCGGGAAAAGCATTTGATGTCATTTTGAACCTGGTCTAGTATTTTTCGTAATTGTAATCTTTTCCTAACTTCGTGACCATCTGTTAGGTTTGAAGAAGTAATTGGGAGTGGTGTTTGAATTAAAGTAAGTGGCGCCAATTATTTTGACCCGTGACTATGTGACCTTAAAGCCTTTAACACCTCTAAGTTAGACCCAGACTTAGATATACACAAAAGAAAACCCCATAGATTAATGGTACCAGTTTCTCGGACTTCAATAAATTTCTTAAAATATTGCCCGGTTGTCGTGCGCCAAGCTTTTTTAATTATTGTTATATTCTTTATTGCTGATGAGAATGCTAGAGCCTGCAGGTGTCCATATGGGGAAATCAATAACGACTTTTATAGCAGTATGTACAATTGTGAAACCCACCAGATTGGACAATAATATATTGCAAGCACCCAAAAACATATGTATGGTGAAGATTCTAATAACGAATTCTAGCTAAGTGTCTAATAAAGAAAATATTTCTTTTCTTTTTTTTTCTTAAGGTAAGAAAAAGGCATACATATGGCTAAAAGGATCTATAAATGGTGAATAAATTGTAGTTTCATTTAGAATACGGATTTCTTTCTGTGCATTTGTTTATAAGAAAATCGGAGCTTCGGTTACACGCAACCATAATATGAAAAACAAGTGCCTAACTAACTACCCACAAAGCAATGTCACCCAACAGCCCCAACTGGCGCCGGGTCGTTCGTGAGTGTCAATTTTTCGGCGATTTTCATTCGTTTTTCCATATTTTATTTTCTTGTGCGGATGCAGCTTTTAAAAGCTCTTTGTCTCATAGTTTACCATACCAGCAGCCGTAAGTGGCGCATTTTATTAAACGCCTTCCACTTAGACCCATGTGCCCCGCTCTCGTACGTGATTTGCGTCTAAATGCAAAGTTCATTTGGCCAAAATGATGGCCGGCCTTATCGCACTCTTGTTAACTTTACTTTCCCTGGATTCACTCACGAATGCGTGTAAGTGGGGGGATCGCTTCGCTGATAAGAAAAAGTGTGATTTGTGTGTGTAATTTTTTCTTTTTTCTTTTTAAAAAGCCAAATATCATAAAGAGGCGTTGCAATTCTTCTTGCGCAATGGAAACTTTGATTTAAATCCATTTAACTGTCACATACTGTTGTGGGAAACATGTCCCAAGCAGTACATAGGATTTCAATTGTACACCAGGTGAGTAAAGTGGGAAAGTGTGAAAGTTCAAGTTGTAAAAATAGTTTAAACCTTTAATATTAAATAAATAAATTGAAATTATGCAGAATATAAAAGATTTTTCTTTTTATTCTCCCATCGCACATGTTCAAGATCTGCATTACAAAGTTTTACCTTTCGCTTTTCATTTTCTTATAAACAAAATGATTTATTTTTGTTTGCAAGTCCATCATGCAATTTTTGTATGCAGTAGTACGTATCTTTCACTTTTCGATGCCCCAGATGCCTTTAATAAATTGTCGCTATTTTTCATCACACCTTTCATTTCCCTTGCCTTGAACCTACAATGGAGGTCAATTGAAAAGAAATCTCTCTTGGGCCGGTCAGTCACCAGGAAGACATACGATTAATAGACTAAAACAAATGACTTAGGAAACGAACTTGTCATGGAAAATTACAAGAATTTGGCATTCAATGCAAATATTATGTTATGTAAATAGTAAACTGATGATTTACAAGCCGCAGAAGCCATGAAGAAGCCAATGGCATTGAGTTGGAAAACGAAACCGAAACCAAAAACACCCATTTTCAAGCTGAAGCTCATAATCAAAATCAGTGCAGCGTTGCGTGTGCCATGAATTTTCATTTCATAGACGTCGCCTTGCAGACACAACAGCAACAATAGCAACTATAGCAGCAACAACATGGCAACAATATATATTAGCCAAAAGTCGTTCACGTTTGAAGTTGGCTTGAAGCCAAGTGAAGCAAAGTCAAGGCAATTCTTAGGCCAGTTTTTTCCGCTGCTGCTATAGCAGCTATTGCTGTTGCTGAAGTTGCTTATGTTGCTGCGGCTGTTGGTGTTGCTGCGGCTGTTGGTGTGGCTGTTGCTACCATTGCAATTGACGCTGCCTGCATTTTCCTTGGCCGGCAATTTCACGACGAGCATTTGCTGCGCGCAACGCGAATGAGCAAGACATTTGGCGGATGTGATCGCGAAATTATTACAAAATCCAATGGAAAGGATTACAATGAAATCGATTGCAAAAAGCAAATGGATACCAATTAATAAACATGTGACCAACTAGTAGAAGCCAGTGATTTAGTAATTAATTGAATCAAAAAATGTGGAAACGTTTGTGCAAAAATTTATTTGAAATTTAAAAAGAAATAGTGAAAGGCCTCTGACAAAAAAACGAGGAGAAAACTGAAATGTCCTGAAAATATAAAAATAAAGTGTTGCTCCCTCAGTAAAAATACATAATTTAAGATTTAAATAAAATTGAATAATTGTGTAAAATACATAGTAATTAGTTTCTTAAAAAGAAAAAAGGAGTTTTAAGTTTGAAGTATTAGCATTAAAATTAAAATGAAATATTTGCTCGTGCTCTGCGTATTTACATATTTTGCCAAAGGTATATTTCAAAAAATGCTTTAAAAAAAAAAAATCAAATGTTTATATGTGGAGTAAATCGTACAATTGCAGATGCACAAACATTGCTGTTGAATAAAATGGATTGGAAAAACTTGCTCAATAGTGGGGCCTTGGATTTAAATGTCTTGCGGTGTTTTTTGCGTGACAAGAACTTCTGTCCCAGTCCACATATCGAGCACCGACTGTACGCACCGTAAGTGGGACTTAATTCTTTATAAATATGGAAATTAATACGCCAAGTAATTTTTTCTAAGTGATAAAAGTTGTCAAATTTCCCGTAATGATTTATTTACTGCCAGCGGTCGGGGGAGAAAGTTCCTCAGGTGTTAGGCAACTGGAAATACTGACTTGGTTAGTGTGTCAACCGCCGAAACTGCACTTGTCGCTGCAGACTTGTGCAACCACAAGGATATTGGCTGCCTTGGTTGGCAAACTGCGAAAATTAAGAGTGCAATTAATGGGCGGGCAACCCGTTTTACCGAACCGGCAACTGACCCACTAAGGAATACCTCAAAAGGAGGCCTGCTTGCGCCACATTGACCGCTAAACGTGGCCAACAACAGGCTACATCGACATCAATTGCATTTGCCAATTGGCGAATAAAACGCTTAACAAACGACGACTCGAAAGTCGCTCGACTTGTCTGGTCAAGATCACCTGGGCAGATGCGCCAACTCAGCACTGCATCCGGTCTTGGCCATTTCTGGAGAGCAAAAAAAAATCGCGTCATTGTTGCGGTAACATGAGACGTCGACTTCGAACAAATTACATTATGGCGAACGTTTAACTGGCCGTTGATGGGCGGTTGTATAACATCGATAAATTACCGGATTGACACCTCCGTTCTTGGAAGTAAGAGGCAGTTTGTGATGTTAAAGACTGCATTTAATTGATCAAATTCGAGACTGATCACAAAAGTTGTTTTAATCTCTACTAAATCAAATGCACATTAGTTATTGTTCATGTTTTATTTATATTAGCAGGAAATGAAAAGAGAAAGAAATGGGGCTTGGCGATTTTTCCTATTTAAGCGTTTATCTGGTAGTGCTTTACACATGAGAGTAAAAATAAAGATCAAGTAACTAAGAATCTCAAATATATATAAATATTGGCTCCTATAAATACTGCCTTTTAGTTGGCTTAAAAAAATAATATGTTCTACTAAGTACTTCTTGTTAAAAATATAACAGCTCTTATTCTTTATTAAAATTACTTTCTGCACGACTGCTTTCCTCGGTTTCATACACACTGGGAATTTTCAATGTTCCATTTAAACAACAACAATAAATAATTATAATCAACAACTAAATCGCAATATAAAAATTCATTTAAATATTATAATATTATTGTATTGAGATTCCAACTTAGATTTGTTATTAGAAACGTAAAGTTGTTTTCAGTAATAGTTCCATAGGAGTCTAATACGAAAAAATATTTTAAATGTTCAGGGCTATTTAATCCCACAGTATTTGAACTTATATGATATATGATTCTTTTAGCAATGGTCCCCGAAAAGGTATTCCCCTTAACGTGAAAAACCCAATGACCCTCTACAAAGGCGGTTTCAGTAAAAAACGTGAAACTGTGTTCATAATTCATGGTTTTAATGGTACGGCCATAGACATTCATCTGCAGTTTCTCAGAGATGGTAAGTTGGTATAATCAGCACAAATTGATATTTTAAAATAACCCTATGCCAACTATTATAGCCTACTTATCACGTGACTTTAATGTGATCACCGTGGACTGGAGGCCCCTGACACGGTACCCCTGCTACCTACACTCACTGATTAACACGCGACTCACGGCCCAGTGCACCGCACAGATTTATGCCTTCCTCACCCACTACGGAGCGGAGAGGGAGCGCATCACCTGTGTGGGGCATTCCCTGGGCGCCCACATCTGCGGGATGATCAGCAATCATTTGACCCGGAAGCAGTACCGGATCATTGGACTGGATCCCGCCCGACCGCTGATCGAGCGGAAAAAAAGCAACACCTTCCGGTTGTCACACGACGATGCTAGTGTCATCCAGGTGATCCACACTAATGCAGGATTCCTGGGACAAGAAGACAACACAGGGCACCTCAACTACTGTGTCAATGGCGGGCGTGTGCAGCCCTTCTGCAAGGGGAATCGCATTAGTAAGAATCTTTTATTAACTTTATTTTGGTTTAATGGCCCTGACTAACTAACCAACCACCTCAACCGACAGGAAGATCTCGGTGCTCCCACTTCTTAAGCATTTGCTACCTGGCCACGGCCACTTTTAAGAACAAGAAATTCATGGGGGTTCCATGTCCCAACGGATGTGTCAACCTCACTGGACCAAAGCGACTTCCAGTCAGCGGCAAAATCAATCCCTTTGAGTTTGCCTCCCTGCTACGGGAATACCACATAGGCAACGATGCCCCAGATGAGTAAGTACCAATAGAAATCTACAAACTATTGTAGTTTTGAAATATTGTTGTAATCCCAAATTCAGCGCTCGTGGTTGCATTTGCATAGATGTGCCGTACGCCAAACATTGCCCCTTTACGGACGCTTAGGAGCTGGTCTTCAAGGTTTTAGCTGTATTTTTCAGTTATTGATAATAAAATAGACAACAAAAAACTATTGGTTAATTGATTTATTAATTATAGATTGTCTATATGTTGGGACGATTACAGAACTTAAAGCGAAATCTTTGATATTCCGCTAAGTTCATTTATATTTTTAATATTTTATAAATCGTTTTCCATAAATCTGACAAATATATTTCAGATCCAAGCTACACTTAACGTCTAGGTAACCAGAGTTCCAATCCCCTTCGTAGTTGACAAAAGACACGCAGTCCTCGTCGCCACCGCGATTGTTAGGTTCAGCTCGCATCCAATCCAAAAACACAGCACTACCATCCCTTGCCCTTACAAAATTGCGATTGTTACCCAAGCAGTTAATTCCTGCCCACATAGAGTCCCAATATCTTTCGGCTATCAGATCGTGTGTGGATAGATATTCGGTAAGGAGCATTTTATCATCAGAATCGTCAGCCACATAGATTTCGGCCCCTAGACTGCCACAAAAGCGATCCGCGGTAAACCAATCGGCCTGTAAAAATTCAAGTTTAACTTTAATCACAAAGATCTACATTAAATCAAGAATTTACTTATTACCTTTTCTGGGGAAATATACAGACACTTGTGTCCAACTAGATTAAAGTTGGGTGGACATCTCCGGGCCGCCAAGCCCCATCCAAGGGCTAAAAAACAGCAAGCAAAGAGCACTGATCTCACCATGTTCTCCTTATGAATGGCTTTTCATTTCAAAATGTTCTCGATTTTATAGATTTTATTTAATGGGTTGATAAGCAAAAATATACAGAAAGTCTAATCAGTTTATAAGCTTATCAATTTTCCTGGAATCAAATCAAATCATTTTAAAATCATGTTTCAATGTAAATATATACGATGAGGTAATCAACTGTAATAATCAAAAATCAGTTTATTTAGCATATTTAAGTTAGACTCGCTTTCATCCATTAAATCAATCATTTTTTAATACATGAAGCTTGGGTGATCTTAAAGACGTGCCTCCAAAAAAAGCTCACGCTTAAGGCAAAGATAGTCTTCTTGAATATTAATTTCAGGAATCTCGCACACATAAGGGAACTCCACTTTGCACTCAATATCATGATACCCATAGGCATTATTATAGTTGGCGAAACCCACGCAATCCTCTTCAGGGGATGCGTTATTTGGCTCTCTGGGCACCCAAGGCATGTACCCTACAACGTCTCCAGTCTTGGCTGATCGGAAGTTTCGACGGATTCCCAGACAATTGATTCCCACCCATACGGAATGGCGCCACTCATCGGTGAACTGAAGTCCCAATTTCTTGAGATATTCGGTTGTAAGAAGTAAGTCATGCTCGTTATCGAAGACCACTAGCTCAGCCCCGAGCTTCCGACAGCCTCGTTCAGCCACATGCCAATTGGCCTACACGGGATTAAATTAGTTTATTTTTATACGGCTTTCTATTATTATAATTGAACTGGTCTTACCTTAGTCAAAGATACGTAATAGCATTTTTTCCCCACACGAGTGAACTGAGACGGACATTGTTGTGCCTTCAACCCAACAAAGAGAGCTAAAAGCCCGCAAACCAGAAGAACACGACTCGCCATGATTCTTTTTAAAATGATTCTCCTTGGAAATGGGGTGGGCTTTTATACCCACAGATATAATATTAAAGCAAACAATTCTGTGCAAATATTATTTTAAACAATTTTTTATCTTGAACATAAACCAACGCACAGTGGTTTTTAAGATTGAAAACACGATTATATTAGTAATATAATACAAAATAATGAAACATACAAATTATACTTATATTTATATATATTTTTAAATAATCTTATATTTAAAAAATGTATATAGTTAATGAAAAAATCTATTTCAAAATAAACATTACAAATAACTTGTGTTCTTTTCTCATACATCGACTATTTACTTAGGATTTTTTTAGCATTTGATAATAAACAAAGTGAAACCTTTATTTGAAAGGCGAATTTCGAAGCGAATGTTTGGTTTTCATATCCCAATGCCAATAAAACTGAATACAATCAGCTTCATTGCACATCAAATAAACAGAGTATTTTTTTAATATTTAATAATTAAATATTTAACAGTAGAATTTGTTATTAGTAGTTCATTATTTAAGTAGACCTAAAAATAGGCATTCAAAAATTGAATGAAAAAAGCTATGGTTTTTGAGAGAAACCCACTTTTTATATTACAGTAAAATCAATAATGCAATGCAAAAAACCTGTATAAATGTTATCTTACGGGTTTCAAAGTTACACCACTTAATTATTAATACACATTAATTGCATGGCTTAACCTCAAACACCACCACAATTTTCTAAAAAACTATCTGGCGTATAGCCATACACCTTTTATTGACCCAGAGTCCACATGGCCAAACATTACTAAGAGCATTACTTACTTAGATTATAAACTACTTAGATTATTTAATTATCTCTCAAACCATAAAAAAAATGTCCAACTGATAACTTTTTCGTTTATTTATCAGCTCCCCCAAAACGAATCACTTGGGAACGGAATTTATGTGTCAGATATATGGAAAGGGCTGTATATATTCAAATAAAAATGTCACAAAGAAACTTTTACAAATTAATTAGAATTAAAATAGACTAAATATTTACAGTTCGCAAACATTGTTTTCAACATCAAGTAATTTGAATCATATTTAATTATAATAAATATTTAAAAAAATATTTATTTACGAGTTTTGTTTTGGAAAATAACATAATTAGTTAGAAATTTAGTTTTCATTTCATATTTACGAATTTGGCGGTAAGTTTTTAAAACTCATTGTTGAGCACCATATATTGTAGTATTTTCCAACACATTTTTAACACTTATGCGGCATTGCCATGTAGCATGTGGACTCTGTGGATTTTGTAGACATTTTGCTACCAACATTCAGCTGGTTTTTGTTTATCTCCAGCAAAAATAAAACTAAAAACTTAAATAGTTCCACTGCTTTCAAAACTACTCTTTTCCAAAAAAAGATTAAAACATGGGATGCGATGGCGGAACTATTCCTAGGCGCGACGAGCTAGTCCGCGTGAAACAGAAGCCCGAACAGGTGAGTAAGAGTCCGTCCTAATGTGTATTATTCTAACATAATCTTGTGCCTCTTGTAGAAAGACAAAGACGCTGAACGAGAATTCCGGTGGCGTCATTGCTCTCTTACCCAGCAAAGCCTGCAGGAACCGATTGCCATGTGCGGCATGGGCAGGCTATACTCCAAACAGAGCGTCATCGAACGCCTACTGGAAAAGGAAAAGATGCCTGAGGCGTCGGCGCACATTAAGAGCTTGAAGGATATTAAGCAGTTGCAGCTGACTGCAAATCCCGCCTTCACCGAGGAGGACAAGACAGAAGGGCTACTGGACACACGTCATGCTCCCTATATCTGCAAGCTAATCGGCTTAGAGATGTCCGGAAAGTTCCGTTTCGTGGCCCTTTGGAGCTGCGGGTGTGTGATGTCCGAGCGCGCTCTGAAGCAAATCAAAGGAAACTCGGCCAGTACGTGTCCCTTGTGCCAAAAGCCCTATAGTGTCGAGGATGTGGTGGTGCTCAATGGCAACGATGAGGATCTTGAACTAATGCGCGTTAAGATGGAAATGCGAGCAGCCAAGCGAAAGTCCTCCAAGAAAGACAAGAAAGAGGCCCAAAAATCTGAAATCAAAACCGAGAAGCCGGAGGAGTCATCAGAGGCCGTAGTGGCCTCCACTTCTAAGTCTGTCCCTGAGAAACCATCGACCAGCTCAAAGGTAAAGGCAGTAGCCAACCCCAAGCGTCTGGGAGCCGTTAACGCCATGCAAGATCCCGAATTAAAGCGTCTCAAGACCGACTTCAGTGTGGCGAAGGACCCGAAGGCCAGCGACGTATACAAATCCTTGTTCACATCTCACAAAACAGAGAAAGAGCAAGATCGTGCCCACTGGGTTACTTACAATCCCTTTTACAATTAGTTTTTAAGTTTCAGTTTAAGTTTGCCCTTTTCCTTCAGTCACTTGGGAACTTGTACGTAGCCTAAACGATTAAAACAGACACACAGAAAAAAGTATTGGCAGAATGTTTCGCTCAGCTTACCAGAAGGGTTTCCTCACTGTATTTTACAGCGTGGGTAGCTCTCCGTTGAACAATTGGTCCTCCTATGTAAGTATGTTCAGGTAATACCAATTTCCACTTTAATGACCTGCCAACCAGACCAAAAACGGCTACATTAAACGCATTTACGATGAGGATATAAAGTCCCTGGTGCTGGAGATTATGGGCTCGAATGTGTCTACAACATTTATACATTGTCCCAGTGAATGCAAGGAGCAGCTGGGCATAAAGCTCCCCTTTTTGGTGCTCTTGATAAAGAATATGCACAAGTATTTCTGCTTCGAGGTCAAGGTTAGTTCCGGAGCACCATATTTTACAGGCTAATCCCCGAACCACCCCTCAGATACAAGACGACCAGCGCTTTATGCGTCGTTTCCGAGTGTCCAACTTTCAGAGCAAGACTTCAGTGAAACCATTTTGCACAGCAATGCCCATGGGAATGTCCCCTGGTTGGAATCAAATCCAATTCAACCTCGCCGACTTTACGCGCCGTGCTTACGGGTCAAACTACCTGGAGACAGTTTCGCTGCAACTGCATGCCAACATTCGGATTCGACGCATCTACTTCGCCGACAAACTTTACACGGAGGCGGAACTACCCAATGAGTACCGCCTTATGGGCAAGCCGAAAGACCTTAAGAAACCGGAGAAGCAGTTCAAGGTTCAAGCCTCTGCTCGTCCACCTTCTCCACTGAACACGGCCCGCGGTGAGGGTGGTCCTTCCAAGTCCGAGCCAGAGCCCGCTGCAAGCGCTCCTAGTGCACCAAGTATGCCCAGCGAGCCAGAACTAGCTCCACAGAAGGCGCCCTCGCCGCCACCCTCAGCTCCGTCGGAGGCCGCTCCAGAAGAGCCGCCTGCACAAACGGAGGCCACCGAGGAGGCCTACTACTAATTTGGCTTCATAGTGTTAATATTTTTTTGTTACTTTCAATTAGTTGACAGAACCTCGGATGCAAAGTGGAGGCAAACTCTTAAATTTGCAGTCGTACTGAATAATGCTTGATTAAAGCCCACTTGGACTTTACTCCAAATCGTGTTTTTTTTGGTGCTTAAAGTCACATACACACATCGTTTATTATAACCCACTTGGTCTCTAAACAAAATTGGTTTTGTTAATGGGGAATTTGCTAAAATATCTTAATTATGCTGAACACTTGCGACTAGTTGATCAAGAGCTCTTAGCCGGGGCCGGATTGCCGGTGGCAATGGTTAGCATGTCGGCATCGATATTCTTCAGAGCGCTGTGATACTCGGTGATCTCCAGCGCCTCCCACTCCGCCTTGAAGGCCGCTTTGGGGTCTTGGGGCATCGTCATTGCAGCACCGGTCATGGCATCAGCCTGGGCCTGTGTCTGATCGGCGTGGTTGTTCTCGCCGAGGACTAAGGTATAGATGGAGCGCAAGCCGAACACATTCAGGAAATACCAAGAGGCCGAGGACACCCATGCGGCGTCCAGGGAGGCCAGCTCTACGCCGCGCTGCAACATTGGCTTGAAGCGCAGTGTCAGAGGGAATGGAACCTTGGTGGTGACGAAGCCTGAGAACATCCAGTTGATCCATCCGCCGATGATGACCATCGGCAAAACGTTGATAAAGTTACCCTTCACCATGTCCGTGAGCATAGCCGAGGAGTTTTGGGCCACGGGTGCGCGTTTCTGGGTCTTGAAGTAGCCCGTCTCCTCGTTGTTAAAATAGTTCTTCCGCATGGAAAAACTCTGGGCACTTAGGTACTTTCCGTTTTCGCGTAGTAGTCTCGCACGAATCATCGCCTGGCTGCAAAAGAAATGGATCTTCGTTAGATGCGGGTGCTCCCATATCGGACTTTACTCACCTGTCCTGGATCTGGGTGATTTCGGCCTTCTTCTGTGTGGAGATCAGAATGGAGACGTAGTGGCGCACAATGCCCACAAGGAACGTGATAAGCACGATGGGCAGAAACACCCATACGCGAATATCGGGGTCAATCAGAAGTTCTGTCATATTTTAATTGATAAATTTTCTAATTATTCGTCTGATATGACTGCAAGTGTTGGGCAATGCCTAGATTCTGGTGTAGGAAATGGCGAAAATAAATTTTAATGACATAAGGCTTGTCAACACTAAAAACTTAGTGGTGACAATTTGAAATATATTGGTTTAACGAATATATTTAATTATCAGTAAAATTAACGTAAAAAAAAAGTACAAGTGATAAAAACACACAACTATAACATTTTTGTCGCATAGACTTCTGCTCGGAATAAAAAGACTAAGATAAATGAAATAAAATCCATAAAAAATATATCAATACTTCGAATGTCTTAGTGGGCCGAAGAGGGCTTTGATATATATATTAAATATGTGAGTATCACTAAACGCTCTTTTTCGAGTCCCTTTTCAGATTGCGTTTATATATGTAATTCTCTTTACGAGCATTGTACGATAGTTTCGTTTAACTATCGTCATTTGGCCTACTGGGGTATTGCTTTTAGATCTAAGTGTTGGGAAACACAAAGAAAAAACAGATTATAATTCGTAAAGTCGGCTCTTGGACAAATAAGTCATGGACGCTAAGACCGAAGCCCCAATTTCGCCGGCTGCCCCTGTGACCCAATCTACGGAGGCTGCCAAAGATCAGAACAGCGCCGCCAACAACACTTCGAACGCGGCAAGCGTAGGAGCCAGCACTGCGCAGTCCACCCCAGCCGCCCAATCGGAGCCCGCCGCCAAGAAACCGCGTCGTGAAACTAGCACCTTGACTCGCCAGTACCTGGACCAGACCGTGGCTCCTGTTCTGCTGAATGGGTTACAAGCGCTTGCCCGCGAACGCCCTGCTGATCCCCTTCAGTTCCTGGCTGCCTACCTTCTGAAGCACAGCAACGGATGCGAGGAGAACAATTCTGTGCCGGCAGAGAACAACTCCTAATCTCGTAACTACATAAATGTAAAAACCCCATAAAGTCATCCGCCGCCCCTTTTAGATACTTAAGTAAAAGTTTCACAAATAAAAGTGTAAATTAGAATGTAATTGCAAAAAACACAACGCATTAAGATTACTAGGCAGTGATGGGATAGCCCCAAGGATCCAACTTTGAGTTGAGCAGCTCTAGCGACGCATCCGCGATCTTTGCCATCAGTTCGGCGAGTTTGTGTTTGGTGTACACTTTGTAGAGCTGGCGGCTCTCGCTGGAAATCTCATCGGCCAGGCGAACGCAGCCGGCAAAGTCTCCAGATTTGTACATGACATCGTGTAGGAACAATGCGATCTCCGGCAAGCAGAGAGAACGCAACTTTTCCATCTGCATTGTTCGGAATTCCCACTTGAGCTGAACGGCGTTTTCTGGCTCCTTTGGAATGAAGGGATCCACTAGCCATCCTTTTTCCGGGAACAAGAGTACGTTGAAAAGGGATTCCATGGTTTCTAAAAAATGGTAAAAACGTACATTATTTTGATTTCTTCTGGCGACTGTTGTTACTTACGCTTCGCCTGCTCTTTAAGACGCGTTTCCCAGCGTGTAACCTTATTTCGATGGGCCTGCTCCCTACGCTCGTTGGCCATGCGCTCTGTGAAGTTGTCTTGGCCAGAAGCGATGTGTTCCTGCTGTGGTTTTTGAGGCTTGTTGTGGTACAAGCTATTCCATTCCAGGAAGCTATCGATTCCCGCAAGATACACCTTGTAGCAGAGGTACTCTTTCAAGCTGCACTCCTCTCGAGGCGGCAGGTTGTTCATCGAGCCGTACTGATTGATGAGGACCTGCACCACGTCTCCGGGTACCATTTTGAAGGCTTGGCGCACGCACTCCACCTTGCTGCAGCCCAAATATGTTCGAATCATGGCATTGGCTTGCCACAGCAGCTCACCCCGTTGCTCGGGTAGATGGGATAGCCATTCTAGAGCATGAATCTTTCGCGTATCACCAGCGGATACCTCGCCAGCTCGCGGCTCTCCCAACTCTCCCAGTGGCACTGGAGTGTTGCGGATGTTCTCAACTGTCAACCGGGTGATCTGGGCCACATCTAGGCCGGCCTGCAAGGCAGCCTCCAGGGCCATCTCGCGCTTCTGCTTTTTCTCGACCTTCTCCAAGAAGCGCGAATACAGTTGGACTTGCAGGTTTTTGGAGAGGGAAGCTGTGTAGTAAGCAATCAGTTGGGCATCTCCCCGCTGTATTAATGCTTCCACATAGGCCGCAATGACCTTTTCCGCCGGACTTTCGTGCTCCAAGCGTCCAATCTGGCGCAAAAAGATCACGATGTGGGCCATGAAACGTAGCTGGTGAGGTGACAGCTGTCCCGCGTCCTTGTCGAGCCAGCGCACCATGTGCTGCAGCAGTTCACCGCATGTGTCCAGAATTAGGTGCCGCTGTATGATGCCCAGTTGTCCCTGGGCATAGTCCCTCACAGAGGCATCCTTGGCCACATTGAGCTCGTCGAAGATCTGTTCCATGGTCATCTTGCCGTTCCAGTATTCGTCGGGCATTGGCTGATACCGCTTTACGCAGCATCCACGGATCTCCGATTCCACACGGATGTCTATCTGGACCTTGAGATAGGCCCACAGCAAGTCGTGCCAGTCGTTGTGTAGAAGGGACTTGAGTGAGGCCAAATGGCCAGAGAAAACTCCAGCAGTGGCTCGAGAATACTCGTCGTAGTTCTTCGAGTCGGCTAACAACCAAGCGCACCGCTTCCACACATCCCTGCGAGGATTGCCCTCTATCGGCATCTTCTGGTCCACCTTGGGATTTCCCTGTTCGAAGTTGGGATCCTCGTGCAATCGCCAGCCCTCCAGGATGGCTGCTCGCCAGGTCTGTCCGTAGTGCTTGCAAAGCTTTAGGCCTTCGTCTACTTGTCCCGACCGGATGGCCGAGAATATGGCGCGGGAGAGTCGATGGTTGTCTTCTTCATCAAGCGCGTGGAGCGGGCGCTTCTGTCGAACGGAAGCATCCGGATCCAAGCGAGAAACAATTTCATGGCCCCGACCAAACGCAGCACCTTGCAGGTTGTCCAGCTGGAAGAGTGTGTTCTCCCAGGACATCATTCGGTCGTGGCAATGCAGCAGGTTTACTTGTTCATCTGGCTTGTAGCAGGCCTCCAGCCAATCGACCACTAGTTGGTACTCGCGCAGTGTGGCATTGATGGCGTACAGCTGCTGGATAACCTCTTTCTCACTTCCGCCCAGGGTTGGTCCATCCTGCATCTCGTCGTCGGCCCGAGTATCGCTCTGCACCAGAACACGGTCGTGGAAGAGGGCGTGTAAGAGCAGCCAGGTGTTAATCTCCTGACGCAGCCAACGGACGGTTGCCTCCCGTTGACGGGCTCCTTGAGTCCCGCCTACGCCACGGTCAATCTCCAGCTCCAGTGTTTCCACAACGCCACGGCAGATCTGGGCCAATCCCTGGAGCACCTCGAAGACTTCAGGACCACCACCTTGCGACTGAAGCATGTCAAAGAACTGCGGGAACAGCACATCAGTGCGACTCCTGCCTCGATCCTCGTCATCCATGGTGTCCTCAATCATAGCAGTGTCCTCCATAATAGAAGCCTGGGTTTGCTCCTGGAGCAGAAAAGAGTGCGACAGGTTCTGTGGTCCCAGCGAGTTGTTCAGAGCAGCGGTGCGCAGTAGGCTAGGGCGGCCGCTAATCGGGAACGAGCTGTCGGCCATGGTTGTGTTTTAGGGATCCTTTTTTTTTACATTAATCCAGCAGCAGTATAAAAATTCACGCGTTTCACCAAAATGCCGGGAGAGTGGTAGTGTGGCCAAGTTTCATGACAAAACATTTGGACATCGTTGTGTCTGAAGAAAAGCTATCAAGCGGGCATTGTTTGAAATATTTAAAAAAAAAAACCCCTAAATTAACTAAAAAGTGTGAATTTTAAATAAAAAAAATTAATAAATTGAAGATTTTCAATAATAATTAAAGGATGCATTATTTTTGTATACTCATTCATTTGAAAATATGGATACATTTGGTTATACGGAAACAAGCATCATAAAATAGTAGAGCCAAACAAATGCTTTTGAATATTGAAAAAAATACTTTATAACATTCATATAAATTAATATTTAGATAATTATTTGAAATAAAAACATTCTAAAATTTAAATTACTAAACAACTAACCGCCCGGCTTGGGCTGGCCACACGATGAGTCCTGCATGACGGTATGCTCTCATACCAACTCCGTCTGACCATCGCTAATGCGCCCAACATAAAACATTTTCCTTTTATTTGTTGTAACCATTGAGAGGACGCTTATAATTACGCGTTATATTAAAATTGCGACTTGGCAATGCGCTATTCTTTTCACAGCGCCGACTGGGGATAGCCTCATTCCATTCACCCAAAAATGTGAATGCAACACCGAGATTAGAAAAACAGCGAAATTCAAATTGCAAACCGAAAAACAAAACAAAACAAAAAAATATTTATTGGAACAATATGGAGTTATTTTAAGAGCCCCGAAAACACGCAACCTGAATGACACAACAGTGATATAATCGTAATTTATACTTAAAAACACTGGGGATACCCGTACAGATACAAAAACCTTTAACCGCACTCACCTAAGGTACTTGCATTGATTTTTCTCCCCATCCATAAATTTCTTATTATAGAGACAGGAAAATGCTTATATACTCGCATACATATATTTGACTTTTTTTTTTAGCCTTTTGCCAAGATGGCCGTGCAGCTGACACAGAGCTACCACCACTTACCCTTGACGATCACACCGATCCTGGGATCCAAGCCGGAGCACCAGCACCAGCAGCAGCATCTTCAGCAACCACAGCAGCACCTTCATCAACAACAGCAGCAGCAACTGCCCCAGCAGCAGTTTATGAACCATCAGCAGTTTCAGAAACAGCAGCAGCCGAATCCACCGCCTAATCCCCCACAGCCACAGCCTCCGGATCTTACCTTTCACTGCATGTGCTGTTCGGAGTTCTTTGTCCACCCGTTGGCACTTTACCAGCACATGAATACCTTTCACCCGAACGAGGGTACCAATGGGGTTCAGGTAGAAAAAGAGCCGGAGGCGGATGGCCAGGAGGACGAGGACTACAGCTGGATATTCGAACCTGTGTGCGAGCTAGCAGAAGATGGTAGCTCTTCCTCGGATGAAAACGACAGCAGCGATGATGACAGCGACTCCTCAGATGACTCTTCGGACGATGACAGCAGCAGCTCCAGTTCCAGCTCCAGCAGCTCAAGCTCATCCAGCAGTTCCACGCCAACCTCCAATAGCAACTCAAACACCCAGCAGAGCCAGGAGTGGGTGCAGCCCATGAGAGGACTAATTCAAGGGCCTAACCCAAACGAGGTTTACCTCCAAACGTCCGATCCGCGGGAATCCACTTCCATAATCCTGCTGCAGCCTGATATGAACACTCCACAGATTGGAGTCCCGGAATCACTCATACAATCGCTGGGAGGAGGTTTCACCCTGGCACCCTCTGCTCCTATCAAGCGACGGCGAGGACGACGCAGCAAGGCCAATGTCCCGGTTCTCGATCCTGCCACTGATCCCGCAGCCCAGAAGTGCTTTCAGTGCTCGCATTGCGAAGCCAGCTTCCCCAACGCCGGTGATCTGTCCAAGCACGTGCGCTCCCACATCACCAACAAACCGTTCCAGTGCTCCATCTGCCAGAAAACTTTTACGCACATCGGCAGCCTGAACACGCACATTCGGATCCACAGCGGCGAGAAGCCTTATAAGTGCGAGCTCTGCCCGAAAGCCTTTACCCAATCAAGTAGCCTGATGGTGCACATGCGCTCCCACACGGTTAAGAAGCCGCACCAGTGCCTGTTGTGTGACAAAGGCTTTGTCAACCATAGCTCACTGCTGCTCCACCAGAAGACGCATGCCGAGCCGACGGAGACGTTTGTCTGTCCGGAATGCGAGCGGGAGTTCAAGGCTGAGGCGCTTCTGGACGAGCACATGCGTATGCACACCCAGGAGCTAGTCTACCAGTGTGCCATTTGCCGCGAGGCCTTCCGCGCCAGCTCCGAGCTGGTTCAGCACATGAAGAACCACCTGGGCGAGAAGCCCTTTACCTGCTCCTTGTGCGATCGTTCCTTCACCCAGTCCGGCAGCCTCAACATTCACATGCGCATCCATACCGGCGAGAAACCCTTTCAGTGCAAGCTGTGCGACAAGTGCTTCACCCAGGCCTCTAGTCTCAGTGTTCACATGAAGATCCATGCCGGCGAGAAGCCATACCCGTGCCCCATCTGCGGAAAGTCGTACAGCCAGCAGGCGTACCTCAACAAGCACATCCAGGCCCATCAGGCATCGGCTGCTAGAGCCGCTCCTCCAGAAATCCCAATCATACCCCAGCAGCCACATGAGACGTTGGTTTGCATTGTCTGTGGATCGCTGCACGCGGATGCTACGGCTCTGTCGCACCATGTAATCACCCAGCATGCCGCCCTCCTGGACACCATGAAGCAACAACCACCCGAAGGTGGATTTTTGACCGGCGTACAGGAGCAAGAGGCCTATATGCAGCGTGTCCAGTCGGTGTTCCAGGAGATGAATCAGCA
Organism: Drosophila bipectinata; assembly: GCF_030179905.1. Classification (NCBI taxonomy): domain Eukaryota; kingdom Metazoa; phylum Arthropoda; class Insecta; order Diptera; family Drosophilidae; genus Drosophila; species Drosophila bipectinata. Next base: position 11,117,235 of record NC_091736.1, on the reverse strand, counting down.
GCCACCACAGCAGCCCAATCAGCAGCAGCCAGTCGCTCCACCCCAACCAGCCATTGACTCCACAGGCGAGGATGAAGAGGAGCCGGAGGATGACGGCGATGAGAGAGAAACCCCCGCGGAAGATGCGGACGAGGAGGTGGAGGAGGAGCTAGATGATGAAAAGCCCATGAGCGATGACCTGGAACCGTTTCTCGGAGTGCAGGAAGAAGCCATTCTCATGGACTCGGACATCTACTACGACGACTTTGCTGACATGGACGTGGGCTGTCAGGAGGAAGTGTGCGGCGATTATGTTTTAAACGAGGAGGAAGTTTGCACCGAAGAGCTCATCTAGATTTAAGCATCTGTTTCTGCCATATTTCATCAGAGCATCTCAAATTCTCAGTTCTTCAGAGGTTTTTTCTTTCGAAGAACAGTGTAGCTAGCTGGCCATGCCTTTCTATTCTTCAAGTATTACTCTTGGTTGCTACTATAATTTTATTTTTTTTACCAGTTATTCGGAATTTTTCCAATTTTCTCAGAAATTCAGTTACTTAAAGTTTACACAATTATTTAATAAGACAACGTTTTATACAGATCGGGGTGTACAGGAGGTGTACACCTGGTCGTCGGAAGGTTTAAGCCAGTTCACAAAAATAAGAATTAATTGCGATAAGTGTAAGATAAGTCGGTACTTAATGAGTATCCCCGCAACCGAATCGAAGTTGCAATTTCGAGCCTCACATCTCACAAATCTCACTCGACCCAAAACATGAAATCATTAATTAATTACTATCTTTCAAAGGTATTACATTTTGTTAGACTTAAGATCCAACATTACACTGCTCATTTTAGGTCCCCGTTGGACATTCCCCTATAACCCATATTGGAAACCAACTTGTTTCTATAATTCCAATTGCGTAATTCCCACAACCGCCTGAAGAGATTACATTAATCGTTATTAAAAAAAAAAAAGTGAGTTTCTTTTATTTCAGATGGGCTCTGAATTTAATATTTTAAAGATAGATACGTGGGAACTAAATCCTTAGGAAGGTACCTCCTGATGATTCAGTTCGTCCGGGATTGCTCAGATCCATATTGGGATCGGTCTCAGCCACACCAAACATTCCTGGCAGCAGGTATCCCCCAGCCATCGGATTGTCGGGTTCCAATTTTTCTGGTGGTTCTATCAGTTCATTGTCGCCCTGATACACGAATGGCAGTCTCAGAATCCAGTAGGCACTCTGCGATAATCGTGGCGGAACGATGGTGCCCAGCGTGAAGGTGTACTTGCCCACACATACTTTTGGATCTACGATTATGTTAACCGGCGCCTTGGGGGTGACGACGTGGATACGCATTAGCTGAGCCAGGTAGTTGCTCTGAGAGCGACAGGGGCAGGGATAGTACAGGGGCATGTTGCTGTGCACCACCTTGCTGCAGGTGTCTCTCTCGATGTCTGCTCCACCGCGAAGCACGCGATCTGGGGCGCACATCATGAACCTGTGACCGCGCGAGCACTCGTACTCCATGCCCACGAAAATCTTGATGGATAATCGGTCGCCTTGCTTCTTCCAGCGCTGTTGCTTCTTGCCGGAATGGTGCATGTTGTGGTGATGTTGTTGGGGATGCTTGTTTGCGTGCACCAGTCTCAGTAGGACATCCCATGGCAGCAGAAAGTTAGCTCCAGACAAAAATCCGCTTTGGAAGTGTTCCTGCAACCCGGTGTTGTGGCTGTAAATGGAGCTCGGACCAACGCATGCCAGAGACCAGCTGGGGAACAGTGGCAAGAGGCCAAAGTCGCTGACGGTGTGCACCAGTCCGGGCAGGTACTCTGTTGTTGATGTGGAATAGGCCCCAGTTGGAGGAGACTCTTTCCTGGCGGGTTCTTTCAATTGGAGAATCAGTTCGTTTTCCGTGTCCTCACTAGACGTCTCAGTGCTGGTGGTTTCGTGCTCGGACCCGGACAATGGCTCAGAACTCTCTTGGGACTCATTTAACGACGCCCCAAAACCAGCAATGGACATGTTCAGGTCGGAGCCAAAAGTGGGTGAAAGCTGTTGCGAGCAATTATCTCCCTCTACTACATCCTTCTCCTCAGTATCCTCATCATCCTCCACATCTTCGATCTCTTCCTCGCCCAGTGGTGTGCTGATCTTACCAGTGTTGAGCATGGGAAACGCAGCATCAAATGCCGCCGCTCGGTAATCACTCACAGAAGGTTCGAATATGGGAAACTGGTACTGTTTCACCTTCACACAAAGATTACAGATCTGGGCAACATGCTCGTAGAAATCATAGTTGGCCTGTCGTAGGTTAAACGGGTCATCTCGTCTACCCTGCGTCCTTCCGCAATTGCAGCTAGAGATGTGGATCACTCCGCTATTGTGCTTGTCGTGGGGCACATCTTTGGGCAACGTACACGGCTGAGAGCGTAGGCTTAACTTTTCACATTGCTGGCGACCGTCCTGCCAGTGCTTTTGGCAAATAGCTGCCATCTTGGCCAGCCCCGCCTCTGCCGTCGGCCCGCGACCCTCCTCTTCGAAGGCAATAGTGGCCTCCGCCATAAGCTTGTGGTGAGTGGCACTACCATAGTTAGCAGGAGCCGAATTCTTGTACGTAGAAATGCCCTTTTTTAATCCCAGCTCGCACAAATGGGCCCAGAATCTGTAAACGAAAAGGTTTCTTTATGTTTCTTCGATTTATACCCATCCACTCACTTTTTTTCGTAGTTTAAGCTATCTTCGAAGTTTTCTAGAAAGTTTCTCTGTGAAATACATAAAACAAATTAAATGGATTTTCAAATATTCGGAACACCTACATATTCCTCATTGCTTGTCTGAAAACTGGGGTCCTTTGCATTCTCCACCAGCAGTTTGGTCAGCGTGTCCATGCATCCCTGCCACTCTGGAAAGCTAAGCAGTAGAAACTGACCCAGATGGGGCAACTGCTTAAAAGATCCCTCATCGAAGCAGCCCTGCAGAGCATCCTGGATGTGGCGCTGCAGAAAGTTCCAGGCTGTGTGCTGGCGCTTGTACTGCTTTTCCTCCGCATCTCGTTCTCCCGGTGGGCCAAAGGGCTTGCAAAAGCCTTCAAAAGGCGCCAGCTCAAGGATCTCTTGGTCCTCCTCCTCCTCCCTCATATCTGGCTTGAACATTGTCTTATTTAGGCAGTCGATAGCTTTAAGTAGATAGTCCGGATGAAGCTCTTCGTGGGCGTTGAAGAAGACAAACTGTTTGTTGTTGGGCAACGCAACCAACGAACTGGTGCTACTGTTGGTAAAAATGTGATGGTGACGTAGCAGTTCGTAAATGTTGTCCTCAGTTTGAAATTCATGCGCCGAGACATTCTCCCGTGTTTTAGATTCATCAGAGGGAAAGTTCTCAAACAGGAACAGTATTCTAGGAGTACACAAACGAGACTTCTCCCCAATCTTTGCGGCGGGACTATCTCGTAGCATCTGCGGAAGGAACTGCTTCAAATGCTGCTCTCTGGCGAATTTCAGAAGCTGGAACACCGTCACCAGAGCTGGATCGAATGTTGGTCCGGTTTCCACATAGACCACAATGTGGCAAGTGTGCAAGGCCAGCAGCATCATGCGTACAAACCGGCTACGCATTCGCTCATAGAACTGGTCAAAATCAAAAGAGTTCTGTGAGTCCGCAATCGAATCCTCTATCATCCGGTGCAGGATCACCTCGTCGTAAGTGGTTTCGAAGTGGAGAAAGAGGCAGGAGGTGCCCCGTTTGTAGTAGCATTGAACCTGACCGTCAGCCGGTGTATGACTCGCTGGCGGGCTCATTCCAAATGCTTGCATTTTATTTGCCCTCTCGCATTTAGACCGGCCGACGATTCCAACCACCACAATTGACTTCTCCAGCTGCAGCAGTTCCTGGCTGGTAAAATAATTAAAATCATAATCAATGGAGTAAACCTTTCTCTTACGCGACATTTCCAGGAACGTCGGGATATGTCCAGGTGTAATAATCCTCCATTGCTAAGATTATCAACAAATTGTGGTTTCCCAACTGTTTATATTATCACATTAGTGTGGCCAAAGTACATGCCGGCAAACAGCTGTTTTTGATTTTACTCGCAAGACCGTTCACGTAGGTAACGAAAACCCCATTTTAAAGGGATCCGTATCAAATAATGGACAAAAAGTCTAAAAAATATTTTGTCTCAGGATTTTGATGTAGAATGGTGGAGAATCAATCCAGAAATCGTTTAAGGTACTCCGCTTGAGAATCGGATAAGTATTGGGGAAGATATAGCCATCGCTGTGGGCCCTATAGGGGAAAATCCCATTTTCAGGGGATCCATCACAAAAAATGGACAAAAAATCTAAAAAATATTTTGTCTCAGGATTTTGATACAGAATGGAGGACAATCGATCCAGAAATCGTTTAAGGTACTCCGCTTGAGAATCGGATAAGAATTGGGGAAGAAATAGCCATCGCTGTGGGCCCTATAGGGGAAAATCCCATTTTCAGGGGATCCATCAGGAAACATGGACAAAAAATCTAAAAAATATTTCGTCTCAGGATTTTAATGCAGAATGACGGAGAATCGATCCAGAAATCGTTTAAGGTACTCGGCTTGAGAATCGGATAAGAATTGGGAAATATATAGCCATCGCTGTGGGTCCTATAGGGGAAAATCCCATTTTCAGGGGATCCATCAGGAAAAATGGACAAAAAATCTAAAAAATATTTCGTCTCAGGATTTTAATGCAGAATGACGGAGAATCGATCCAGAAATCGTTTAAGGTACTCGGCTTGAGAATCGGATAAGAATTGGGAAATATATAGCCATCGCTGTGGGTCCTATAGGGGAAAATCCCATTTTCAGGGGATCCATCAGGAAAAATGGACAAAAAATCTAAAAAATATTTCGTCTCAGGATTTTGATGCAGAATGGTGGAGAATCAATCCAGAAATCGTTTAAGGCACTCCGCGTGGGAATCGGATAAGAATTGGGGAAGATATAGCCATCGCTGTGGGTCCTATAGGGGAAAATCCCATTTTCAGGGGATCCATCAGGAAAAATGGACAAAAAATCTAAAAAATATTTTGTCTCAGGATTTTGATGCAGAATGGTGGAGAATCAATCCAGAAATCGTTTAAGGAACTCCGCTTGAGAATCGGATAGAAATTGGGGAAGATATAGCCATCGCTGTGGGTCCTATAGGGGAAAATCCCATTTTCAGCGGATCCATCAGGAAAAATGGACAAAAAATCTCAAAAATATTTTGTCTCAGGATTTTGATGCAAAATGGTGGAGAATCAAGCCAGAAATCGTTTAAGGTACTCCGCTTAAGAATCGGATAAGAATTGGGAAAGATATAGCCATCGCTGTGGGCCCTATAGGGGGAAAATCCCATTTTCAGGGGATCCATCAGGAAAAATGGACAAAAAATCTAAAAAAATATTTTGTCTCAGGATTTTGATGCAGAATGGTGGAGAATCGACCCACAAATCGTTTAAGGTACTTCGCTTGAGAATCGGATGAGAATTGTGGAAAATATAGCCATATAGAAAACCCCTAATTATAAAAAGAAATGCTAAAATTCAATCTTGTCTAAAGCAATCAAATATTTATTGTAAACTTCTCTTTTGCGTTTTATAATTACTATATTAGCTTTTCGTTACAGCTCTCTGTGTATCGTTTAGCGGGTTTATGTGTGTGCTTGAGTGATTAATTTTTAAATGAAAATTTGTGCATGATTAGGCTTAAATACTTTAGTGCTAACTTGCTTAAATAATAGCTTTATGCGTTTATTTGGGGTAATGGAAATATGCGATGATTAATTTCTTTTCACTAGCATGCAAGTATCATTTTTAAGAAGTTTCTAATAATTTGTAGATCTGATAGAGAGAAGTAGTGATATTAAATATGCTAAAACTGATTCGTTTCTCTCCCGGATACATTGAGCACAATTAAAATACTTTAACGTTAATTTTTGATTGATAGAAAATGGTTAGATACTACTACAAGGATGTGTAGAGGCCGTGGAGTGAAGAAGTGTTGCTGCTTTTTCAAGGATATTTACAAATTTTTGGGATTTGTATTTCAACATTTTTATTTACAGCTATTGAAATTGATTCGAGAAGTGATTTCTTTGCTACCATATTGATTTAATTTGATTATTTTTTAGGTGTATTGTTAAAATTCCTTTCTTGTCTGTGCATTCTGTTCTCCATTTCGGTTTGTACTTGCTAACTGCGCATACAAGTTCTTCCTCCTCCACGATTTGGCAGTGAACCTGAGCTTTCATCTTTGTCTCGGTGATCGCACACTTTACTTACAAATTTTTTTTAATATTCACCCAAAACATAAATGTTTATTCGGGGATTAATACCTGCGGGTGATTAAATGAAGCACACACATTCAAATAAACTAGAATTTTTTTGTTTTTTAAAACAACCAGAGTGTTCCAGGAGGAGTTTAGGCCCCCTTATCAAAAATGGAGCTAATCATTATTTTACTTTAACTACACGGGCTTTTCCCTTACGATGGTTTTCAATTGAAATGCACCTTATAATTTGCGTTTAGGCCATTTCAAATGTTTTTGTGTTTTATTTAAAAAATATGTTTTCATCACAAAATTGATGAAGTATTATGTTTCTCGATATTATACCATAAGCTTAGGGCTAACGATTTTTATGATGTTTATCATTTTCAAAGGTGACTTAAATTCGGTTAAACTTCAAATTAGTCAGTATAAAGATTTCAATTATCAACTAAAGAACAGGAAAAAAAATAAACATGATTTTTGAATGGATATAAACATAGATTTGCAAACAGAATTCTTTGTTCTTTGTGTTCAAAGCTATACTTAATGCTCTAGGTATTATTTGTTTATCTGAATATTATGTGTAGATCTGTTGATGATTCCTTATATGAGGGATGGGTACTTAAAGCGTTTTTGCGCGATCCAAAAGATCGCTGATGAACTTCGATATGTCCGATTGCGGGCGTTTGCAGACTGACAGTAATCTCTGCAAGAATCGAATTAAATGATTAGTTTAAAGGATTTTTAATCTTAAGTAGAATGGGTACTCACAATAAGATGAGATCTTCTGATTTCGTCTGTGTCCATGTCCAGAATCTCGTCAATGTCCACATCGATGGCCTCGCTCTGTGAATTTATTTTGCATTTAATAAAAAATTTGTAAATATTTTAGAAAAATACTTACTGGTGGATCAAAGAGCTTTTGGAGCTCGTCGTACAGCCACATTTCGACGGCCAACCGTTTGCGGATCAGGCTCATCTGGTGTGATCCATACTTGGCTGTGAGGAACTTCTCCCGCCGCTCCTTGACCTCTGCTCCCTTCTCGTTGAAGTTGACCCGGAGGTTCGTCCGGTTGGGGGACCGCTCACAGTCGTTCATCTGCTCCAGGCCGCACTGCATCTTTTCCGTTTGATTTAGCGGTACAAGCTATGTACGTTGATTGATCTTTAATTCGTCAATTAATTGGCGAGGTCTGCAATTGAGGAAAACAGTTGGGAAATTAATTCGCTGGCAAAGTGGTTGGTATTGGTTGCCGTGTAATTAAATTAAAACTAATCGCCATCAAGTGCGCGCCAGCCATCAAGTGCCAACTGTCAAGGCTGAACTTTCCAAAAGTGCGTCACACCCATTTCGGCCGTTCAAAGTTAGGCCCAGCTTCATCTGTCCAAGATCCCAAGACCCGTTTCTGGGCCCAGAGGCATTTTCAAATCCCACATCCGTGACTCACCCCTGAACGGAGTCTCGTTTCTCTGCAGGCCCTGCGGCTGATTCATACATTCCATTATGTGGATACCTACTCATTTATTCGTTTGTGTATTTCTATCTATGTCCAGGAATTACGACGACATGCAAGCTAAACACTGAACAGGAATAATTGCTCACGTGTCACTCTGCTTAGTCCTATCACTGCTGATATATCTCCGCTCCCTCGTACCATGTATGTTCTATATATTTATATAGATATATACATACATTTGTGCCTTTAACAGTTAATTAAATTAATGTGAAATGTATATAGACGTAGCACTCTGATTTCTGACATTTAGCTTTGGACGCGTTTACCAGCGAGGAATCTGATTTGAGTTATGTATTCGGTATCTAATATATGATGCACACTATGTAATTAAAACAGTCAGATAGTTGATTGTAATTGGACACGTAAGCCTGTCAATGTGCGAGAATATTAAAGTATTAAATATTTAAGAAGCCCTAATGAAAATATTAGGAAAATAAATCCTTTATTTTTCTATCTCTCTTGAAACATGTTGTGACCCTTAACTTTTTACACTTTTATTTATTTTCTTGACACTTTCATTGATATATCGATATGGAAATATTATTTATAAACGTATCCAATTCGAGTGACATTTTTTTGGCATTTTCTGTTCCAAAACAAAACCGAAGTAGGAAAAACAAAGGTTAGCCCCAGCCCAAATGTCAATGGCAACAGGGACCCCTTGTACCTGGCACCGCGAAAAGCCCGTTAACACCTGTCTACCCCCCTGCTGACTTCTCAGCCAACGCACATTTGTATCCTTGCTCCAGAAACACAGGACCCCCCTCTATTTTCCGCCTCCTGAAAAAACAATCTCCTGTGCAAACATACCAATCTGAACCTTGAATTTTCCAATTTCCCCCAAAAAAAAGTTAACAAACTTGTTTCACTTTCGTTCTGGGTTTGGGGCTGCTCCAAATAGAAATTGAAATAGTTTTCGTTATTTTTTCTTTATTTTTGTTTGCTGAATATTTGGAGTATTTCGAAATTGCAGGCCATGTGGCAAGCGAACCAGCAACAACTGCAACAAACTCGTATATACCATACCATGAGTTTTCCGCATTCGCCGCTAAAAATACAAAAAGAAAAAACAAACAATACTTGGCCCCGTATTTTTCACACAACTGAATTTTCTAGCCCGTGCGAAATCTGATACCAGATTTAGTTAAGAGCCATAAGCAATTATGAAACCGGCGTTTAACTTGTCACTTGCATGTCAAGCGGCCAGCTCTCTTGACTTCCTCGAGGGGCAGATTTATTTGGTCTTTCACACTCGTCATATGATCTGGCCTCTGGGGGAATCTGGGGAGTTATGTTCTTCTCTCGAACCAGCCAGCCAGTATGCCCTTCCTGGGGGCTTTGGCCCGGAAATTACCCTAAACGAAGTTAATTGTGTGGATCCGTTTGGCCTACTACTGCCACGGTGTGGAAGACACTCCTCGGGGCAAGCTGATGGGCTGGCGACATGATACCATTTAAGAAAAGTATTCTTCTGAAGTTGGGGATCAAATATACGTTCTTAATACTCTTTTTAAGCTACACAATTTCAAGAAACTTTCAAATTTTCCAAATACCCGTAGATAGGGTAATCTTCATAAAGACAAAACAATTTCAAAAAAAAATTTCTCAACTCTTTGCCATGGATATTGTTTGTAAAAGGCAACGGTAATTGTGGGATCTAATAAATTATGTCTACTACCGAGAAAGCTATCTAAGGAATTTCCACAGATTTTCCCAAAGACAACAAAACAACAAGAAAAACGAGAGCAAAAACTATTTGACCGTAGATTAAGGTGGGTGCTCCTAACATAAAGGAAAATTATTATGGTATACCTTTATTATTATTTCTTGCCACATCTTAAGTTGCGATTTTGCATAAATATTGTGTTGAAATGCCAACGGCAATGCGGTAACAACATGCAACATGTTGCATGTGCAACAGCTGGCAAGGTAACTGCGAGTCAAATTGTATCAACAAAAGCCCAACACCGCTCCCCTTTCCCAGCCTACGCCCCTTCAAGTCAGTGTTGCAGAAACTTCCGGAGTATATATAATTTGATTCACATATGGGAGGGTTATTCTAGCTATATAGTATGTGTTCTTGTAAGCCAGTTAGAAAATTAGAGCCACTGGTCAAAAAGCACCATTAGACATATCGCCCTGTAACCGAATGCAATTTTCGGAATAGTTTCATGAAATTTTAATGGCTTTCGTAGCCAAAGGTATCGTTGGATTCTCTGTACCGTTTCGAATTAAAAATGTAAATTGCTCTCAACTGCCCTTTCCACAAAGAACTCAAATGTCAACGATAAATATTTGAGCAATGTCTAGAGTAGAATTGATATTCCATCAAGTTACATCGGAAAAACCACCCAACCCATCTAGCCCGACTTCCCATTCCCCGACTCCATACATGTCAAATTGATTCATTGAACTCGATTTGGAGAGGAGGAGAAAAAGAAACCAAAAATCATTTATCCATTAGATGCGGCTAATCAGATTTGAGTGTGTGTGTAACAAAAGTTCAATTAATAAACGTAAATTTGATGAGCCGTAAAATAAAGAGATAAAATCAAAGCCAGAATCAGATCGAGTTCGAAACAAAGGTCCCTCAATTTGTTCACCTTCGGCAGGGCCACAAATTGAATTTTAAAGATCCGGCCTACTCCCCTCCAGCCCCACCGAGGGAGTCTGGGAATACACATATATTTTCGGATAAATGCAAATCGAATGTGTCGCAATTGCCGCAGAGACATTTTACGACCCTGACGATTGGGGTGCCCGAATATGGAAGCATCGCTTTTGGCCAGGCGCCAAATGGATTTCTGAGTGCAGGGTGTTCATGCTAATTCCAAGGTAATTATAGATTAATTATACATCTATATTATGATTTTATTCACGCATATATGGTCTGCGGGTCCATAAAACACTTTGGCCAATCACTTAAAATGGATCAAATTAAAATGGTTTTCTGAACGATTGCCAAGAGAGATGAAAAACTTCTTGGCAAGCTTTTCAAAACAAGTTTTCTCATAATTTTCACATTTTTATGTGAATTTTATGTAGATATCGAGATGTATTCTAGATCTGGGCTAATGGCTCACACCCTACAGCGGAGATTTCGATTTCTTTTTGGTTACAGAAATTCATCCAAATTTACATTTATTTCTAGAAAGAAAGAAATAGATGTCGAAGAATAAATATGATAAGAGAGGCCCGAATCCGAAACCGAAAAATCAAGTTCATCAAGAGTCGGACCCAGACTAAGCATGGCATTAACCCATATACATTGGTATAACCGAATATCTCTGAATCTGTCTATTGACCATTTCTGAAGATTTCATTCAAACCGAAAATTTTCACATGCTTGGGAGGAAAAAGTGAAATGTGACGCTTTTATGGTAAAAAGCCTACGAGCTGAAACCCACAAAAGTCCAAACGTTTGTTTATGCAAATGGTTTATGATTCGCGGGCCGTGAAATCCCCAGAAACAGGCCCAAAATACCAAAAAAAAAAAAACAGAATAGAGAAAATTGTTAATCAGAAACAACTGGAAACCAGTTGTGGAAAATTTTCAATAGAAACTGTCTTAGGCCTGGAATTCATTGATATAAAAGACGAGCCGGACTTGGAGTCCGGACCATTATCTGATATCAGCTTGGCTATACTCGTATTAATTTATATTGTAAATATATTGTTTATTAATCACGTTATTCAATAGTCGGCTTATCAGCCAGACAAAACATCGACTCCGGGCTATAATAAATCGTTTTTTGAGTTACTGCCTCATTTAAATAAGCCGGGGCGTTACGTAAACAATCCTGATAACCAGCTGCCGCCACTGATTCATGCAAAATGCACATGAATTTCCAACAGACCATCTAATTAATGTATATATTTTGTATTTTTTTTTTGTATTGGATCTTGGCACCTAGCACCTGATTGATTGACGAGATTTGATTTCATCTTCTTTTTTTTTAACACGCGCCCGTCACTTGATCCCTCTGAGGAGTTTGTTGGACATTGATCGTTTGCTAATTTGTCAAGAATTTATTGTTACCCAATTTTAAGCAGCTTTGCGCTAAAGTCTTTTGATGTTAGAAGTTTTAGAAGGATTAGCTTCAATAAATTGGCTAAAAGTAGGTTTAAATATGTCCTATAGTCTCTGTTGCTATTCTTTGTTATTTAATTTCAATTTCAATTAAGACAAAACACGTTCTGCACCGTCAATAAATTCGTGGCTCAAACAAAAGTTTAATTATAGTGAAATCTGTTGAAAATATCCACAATCTAATTAAAGCAGTAACGCAAATTATTAAACTGGGGGAAAAGCCTATCCAATTTGTGAGAACATTCCCATTTGAGCAATCGTTTTATTTGGAAGGTAGGTGACTCATTTTTTCGGGGAGAAGGTAAACAGAAATATTTCTCATTTGTTGGATTTCGCCGTTATGCTTGTAATATTCAAAAGTTAATTTGGCTTATTGTTTATTCATTTTGGTCAGCCCCTTTTCAGGTTTTCTGATTTTTTTTTTGCTGTTTGATGTGCCAAATATGAAATGAGGTTACAGAGCCGGACAGACCGAAAAATGACCAAATAAATTGCTTTGAGGGGCAACCTTATGGATAAATAATAACAAGTGAAAACACCTACGATATCCACAAGAGTCAAGTAGCCAGGCTATTAGGTAGGCAGCCAAGTAGACAACCGGCCAAATCCGAGGTTGTTGACCCCGAAAGAGGGCGACTTGGAGCCCAGAGATGGCCATCTCGAATTCGGACTGCTTACTGGGCAATTGCCAAAAACCGTATTGTCATGGAAAAATGATACATGGCAAAAAGTTTTCCTGCATAAATTACTATACCTTTGGCAAATGTTTACGGACTTCGCCTGCGACTTCCCAGTATTCTAACCTTCGGTAAACTTTACTCCGGCGGCCTACTTGACACGGTTTTCAAAGCTCAAAGAAAAACAAAAATCAAAAACGGCCAAGTACAATGGACTAAACTGTTTTTCCAAACATCGTATTTGCTGGCTAATTTATTGTTTACGCAATGTTTTTGTCGTTCTTCTGGCTCTAAGCGAAATTGCGTCATAAACTCTGAGAAACAGCTCGGCTAGGTATGAGGTATGAGGTGAGTGATGGTCGCAAGTGGAATAAAAGTTTTGTAGTTTATAAATAGATCCCATTTTCTCATTGAGTCCATCTTATTGACCGACATTTTGCAAAGGCGGACGCAGATGTATTTATAGGTAATGTGGAAATATTTGGGAGATTTTACAAAGTGTCCGGGAAAACGTTAAAATGTGACTAAAATATAACTCTATGAAGATGTCAGGCAATTAGCAATTAGGGGCATCTCATGTCAAGTAGTGACTAAGAGTGTATTTCACAAATCCCACGAAATGAAAACTGAAAGATACTTTAAGATATTCTAGGAAAAATGTATTGCTTATCTGTTAATTTTTGTGTTAACTTATCTTTCCATTTCCTGTGGATGTTTGCTGGGAAATTGCTCAGATGTTTATATCAAGGATGTTGATTCAAAAGACCGATAAACAAATAACAACAAACGAATTGGGAAAGTCCAGACACCAAAGAAATCGATATGTATTTCAAAATCAAGCCCCCACGAGAAAAAAAGGGTGCCTGGATGGGGGATTACTTTCAATTGCATGGAAAGCAGAGCCAGCGAGTAATCAACAAATATGTGTACTTGCATATTTATGTCTGACTGCGTGTCAATATAGAATCGTCTATAAATAACAAAGGCAAACTGATAAATCGACCAATAGAAACCGAGGGGAGCTACGAGGGGCTGGGTAGCGTCCCAGTCCATCAGAAATCACGAGAATCGCACGCCAAATGCACAACAAATGGTGCTCCCCATTCGTCTCCGCCCTCATGCGAGATTCGTTTTATATTTATTTATGATTGCCTCGCACTGTACAGACTATATAACGGTGATCGGCACTGTAAATGGATGCATGCTGGTGTATTCGAGTTCTCGGGCAGTTTTCGGTGCCAAAGTCATAAAATCATAAAGAACACACAAGTAAACATGGTTCTATGCGGCTACACAGCGAGAGATAGTATTGAAGATATGCATATTTAATTAAAAACACTATAATATTCTGTAAAAAATTTCTTTCACTGCATTTGTACGCTTAGCAACGCAACCTTTTCTATTTCTAGGGAATCTATGGAAGATGCAAAGAGCTGCAAACATTGGCACAAAGACCTCCCTCTATCAATACCCTACACATCTGCACATACTGATATATAGGGCTATATAATTGTGTTTATAACTGTATACATTTATGGCTACAATCACATTACACATACGCCATGTCAGCCCTCTTCATTGCCAGCTGTCGGCATTGGGTTAGAGGTCAATGATTCCAGAGTTCTTCCTTGTGTATCACAACTGTCTGTGGGCATTCGAGTTGGCTTGATTTTCTGATTAGTAATAGAAATATATACGACTTTATATGATTTAAAAATGCATTAAATTATGTATTTTAATTAATGATTTTTAGTTCTCAAAATAAATCTAATCAGAATTATTGGATTTATTTATGTTTCCGGTTTGTCGATAGAATGGGTAAATCATTTTTAAAATCACTTTCAAGCTTTTAGTTGCTTTATTAAATTCACACAATCATTTATCATCATTTAAATGTATTAGCCATAAATCATTTGAATTGACCGAAATGCAGTTCATTCAATTGAACACTCCCAGTATCCCCGTATGTGACTGGCAATTGATTCAAAAGCCTTTACCAGAAACAAGATATCTTTGTCTTCGGCTGCTACACATACGGGCCTTCCGTTACGTTTAATTTTTGAAAAGATATAATTCGGTGTTTCTCGAGATAGCATTTATGCCAGACACGTAGTTGTCTGCCTGGAAAAAAAAAACACCAAAACCCGAGAAGAACACAACCAAAATTGCTTATTAATCTTTTTGACGAAATCATCAGATAGAAACATTTGAGAAGTTACGTTTGCGGTCCGTGATATTTTTTTTTTCCTTGAAATTGGTTTGTTATTCTGTTTTTTTTTTTTGTTTATATTTAGCTGGCCCAGGATGTTTGCAAATGTTGAGCGGTTTAATGTTTAGTTTCGGATTAAATTTATGGTCGTTTGGCATTTGTGTGGTTCAAGTTCATCTCGTGATCTATTCTGGCTAAGAGATTTCTTGTCGAGCGACCTTCCACCGGGTAGACAAAGCGCTAATCTTCAATCTGCCAGCTGAGCTCGGCGGTAAATAAATAAACACAAAACGCAGTATCTCGAAATTGATTTTCTGCCCTCTGCAGAGTCATGCCTAACAATGAAACTAAAAGACTCAACAGTCTACACAAATTATGCCCCGAGGCCCGCAGTAACGTGTGTAATGACTTGAAGATACATTCCAGATACTAACTATATCTGACTACGTAGAAGTATCTGTATCTGTAGTAGCTGTGCTGTGCCACTGCAACATTGATATGCTTTCAGGCACCCTGTACTACTACAAATATCGATTCAGAAGAAAAGATAAAATCGCGAAAAAAAGCAAAATATGTAAACATGTCAGAATCAAGCTTCTTGGGTCCAATACCCAATGTATCTTGTATCGGTATCTGGTGGCGTGTTTGTTTTCTTTTTTATGCTTTTTTTTTTTGCTGGCTCGGCTTGGTGCAGTGATTAGACACAAATGGCAGCAAAATGTTATGACTGCAAATAAAACCAGGTTACAAAACGCTTCACCGCCAGACACAACATAAAAGAAATTACAGCTGTCGACACACATCCCGGGAGTGTTAAAAAAAAAAAGACACCAATTGCATCCAATAATAAAAATTCTGTGGGCAGCGGAAGAGTGAGTCTGCGATTGATAAAAAGTCAATTAAACTGAATTACATTCCAATGTTCAACTGCAGCAAAGCTCGGACAAAGGATTCTCATTTAGCAAAAAGTTTGACTTGTTTGGGATTTAATTAAAAAAGTTTGTTTTAAACCAGGCACTAATCAGTGCCCTACTGGCCTTTAAGCCGATAGTTTGTTGGCCAAAAGTTGGCAGTTTCACGTCCAGACAGTGAGCAATTAGTGGAGCTTATTCCCAACTTTATTTAATTGTTTTGGAATTGCTGAGTTTTAATATTGGCCAACTTCTATGAAGACAAGATAACTTTTGTGTTTGATTTGTTGGCCAGAACACGAGATCTCCGACTGGTCGAATGATAATCGGAATTCAAGCGCGTCCCGCTGCCTATGTTCTAGTGGATCCCCTGGGCCGAAGCCACCCCAACCATCCACTTGGGGAGTGGAAGCGTGAAGCGCAGTTGCGTTTTCGTTACGTTTGGCTGAGTGCGTACCCAGAAGCGGCAACCGAACAGCGACGACGACCACCCTTCGCTGCCAATAAAAAGTTTCATATATGAAGTTGTAAAATAGGAGATATACTCGCGCAGATAAAATGAAAACGTAAACGAGCCAGCCAACCACTGCATAAAATTCCATAGCTCAACACGCACAGTTGTGGCGGCTGTTGGTTGCAAGTATCTGGCGGCGGTTTCGGCTTCTGTGCCGCAATGTCTGCGGCTGGAAGTGGCTGCCAGGTACCTGGTAATGGAATGGGGATGAGACCCAGTGCCAGGACAGGCTCTGAGAGTCTGATAGTGGGTTGAGAACTGGACAGGTGGCTGCTGCCGCCAAGCATGCTTCTCCTGGAAGCCAATCGACCCGATCGACTGGCCAGTGGCCACTCAACTGGGCAGACTTGAAAGCCAAGACAAAAAAAAAAAAAAAATGAAATAGAAGACTAGAACTATTTTCGTGTTATTGACTGAGATGAAAGTTTTGTCTTACAACTTAAAACCAAATAAAAAATAAAGTTATCACTCAATATATTTTGTATAGTAGCTTTATTATATAACATTAGAAATAAACCATGACTAAGACTATATATTAATATATTATTCTATGAAAAATTCGTGTTTAAATCTACATCTTTTCCAAATAATTCTCAATAATTTCAAAATGTATCTGTATAATCAAATAAACATTTACTTTTGGCTAGATTCCAGCGATGGATTCGTTTCAGATTAACTGTATTTGGGTTTTATTGCCGTTTCTAGTTCTCAACAGAAAATTTCACTAGCCAAGATTTTCTTTCTTTTTGGTTAATATAATTTTTTTTTTATTTTGCTGTGGCTGGTGCCGCTTTAGGATTTTCCACTTTCCGCTGCCGCTGCGACTTTCTGCTCAATGAGATTTTCATTTGCACGAGAGCACAATGAGGGCGAACCGTGGAGCAGCAAACAAAATGCAGACAAACACACACACAGATACACACGCACACACAAGCGGAGGCACGGGGGCAAGCGGTTTGTTTTAACTGTTTGTTTATCAAGCGGTGGAGATTCTTCCGAGTCGGACTCTGGATTCTGGCCTGTCTTGGGGCTTGAAGAGCTAAGCACACGCGAAACCGGTGAGCACCAAAGATAGACTGAACTCACGGTCGGAAAAGTATCTGCCGGATACACACCAATGTTAGCCACAGCCGGCAGGCTAACAGAGCCAGAGAGAAAAGCACCGCTCTGTTAACGGTAGACTGTTAGCTTTTGGGGGCTGTGCGCGTTGATTTGGCTGCTGATTTGTGGAGCTGTGGGGATACGGTGGTGCGATTAATGACCAAGCGGTCCACCGCCCAGCATGTTGAGCTTCGATGCCTTCGGATCTCCCCCAGATACTGGGCGATAAGCCTGCGTTGCGATCTCTGGATTTATTGACTTGCCAATCGGCTTTGGCTACACATGTCGATTGGATATCATAAACTTCTATTTATAGTGTCCATGCTACCTTTTCTAAGGTCTATAAGATATGGTCTCGGAAAGTCCCGCCTCAATAAAAGTCTATTTTATAGGCTTTCCATGCATAATTCAATTACCAAAACTATTCAAAAAGCTTGTGACTAAAAAACAGAAGTATTATTTAAGCTAATGAAAATTTTAGAGAAACTTTAAAAATCTATAGAATTTAAAAATAGAATTAATATTATTCAACGGGTCATTAAATTTATATGTAAAACAAAGAGACATTTAGATGCAATTTTAGGATTCTAAGGGTTTTTAAGGTTTATTTTAAAAGTTAAGAGTAAGTTTGGAACCAGTTTTTGAAATAAAATTGAAAAAACACTGTATTTTAATTATAGTTTATGGACTTATTTGAAAATTCTTAACATTTTTTAGCTCCTTTTTTTGCTAAAAAACTCTTAAAAAAGTTATATGTATGCCTTTTCGTATATAAGATCAAAGATAAAAACCCTAATGGAGGGATCTCTGTACCCCGGCGGCTAGAAATGTCACGCTGCCGAGCACTGGCAGCGGTCGGCTTAGAATGGCCACAACAAAAGAGCCGCCAACTGCAACCAGAGTGAAAGACAAAGCCGAAAGGGAATGCTGAGGGGAAGGAGATAGTACCAGCAACTAAGAAAGTAGTTAAAAGAGAGAGGGACATACAGAGAGAGAGAGAGAAAGCGGCATCAAGCCAAACTGGTCAAAATTTACAGTTGCTCTGATGGCCGGCTAGAGAACGGAGGAATCGGAATTGGCCATAAACTTGAAAATCAGAAAAAAAACCGTGACTTAACAGTGGCTCGGAGAGAGCAACAGCCCTGTTGGCCAACAGACGGGATGGCTGTCAATTATGGTCGGTGAATGGAAATGGCGATGGGGTCTTAACAAAATGTGACAGACGTCACTCAAACAGGAAAGAAGCGACAGAAAAAAAGCGAGCACTAAGCATTTAAGAAAATCAATAAATAAATATTTGAGGAGCAGAGCGGATGTTAAGCTTGACAATGTCTCAAGTCTTAATTAGGTTTCTCCGACTTTTTGTGGACTTTTTGACAAAGAACCCACACTGTCCCGAAAGTAATAAAATATTCAAGTCCATGGCAGTCCTGTTGTCTTTTGTTTTTCGTTTTAAATATTAAAGTTAACAGCTCTTGGAGTTGCATAAGTTACATACTTGCGAATTACTCTTGGCCAACGATGCGTATGCTTAATTTTTTGGGAAGGTCCTTAAATATTCAATTGTCAGATCTTACTCTTGCTAGAAGCCTTTGACCCTTGGCACTCGCTAGGATGTCAGGCTTTGTTTTTTGGCCAATTCGTTGAACTCGTTGCCTGCCGTCAAGTTCAAGAGTTCATCTTGAGGCAGCATCTGCTGCTCCAGGCGGCTCCCTCAATCTCCCCAAATTCCATCTGCTCTTGGCCATGTTTATGGCCCCTTGTTGCGCATTTATTGTGTGGTTAAGCCAGTATTTTCCCCCCCACTTCCACACCATCCCCCCTGTCGCAAAAATAAACAACGGCAACGAAAAATTGGCACTTGAGGGTTCCTTGACGCTTCGCCTTTTGTATGAGAAATTCGCTTTTATGCTCTCCATTAATTCCATTTGGCCACCCCTGGCCGACAGACAACAGCCAACAGACACCGGGCCACCGGGTATCTCCCACTCCGAAATGGTAGTAATAACAAAAAAGCAAAAATTGGTTTAATAGTCGCGACGTTGTCTGAGCATTTGAAAGTTTTTCCATTTTTTCCTCTTTTTTTTTTCTTTCTGCATATAATTAATGATCAGTTGGGTCAGTTCATCAGTCCATGGGTTTTTAGGGGCTTGGCTTTACGCATCATTATTTGCCATTCGTTTCTTGTTTAATGTTTTTAGTTGAAGGTGTGAAGGAATACTACTTTTAATGATTAAACTTTTATTACTTGTTGTTAGGTTTTTAAATACATCATTAATAGTTAGAATGGCATATAAAAATACTTAACTCTTTTATTTATTGTTGGAGGTGATTTCATTCTTCTAAGTTTTCTTGGGAAGCAGATATTTTTTTTTTTTAATTTTAACTACTTAAAATTCTCATCTTTCTTTCAAAAATTTCGCTGTTATGTGGAACGTAGAGTCCCAAGGTCTCTTCAGAGCTCTATTATGTAAACTAGCTGAGCATTTTATCTTTCTTTCGTTTACTGTCACAAGCTCAATAAAATTATCTACGACTGTTTTAATTAAAGTTATTTTTTGGCCAACAGACCTAAGCCATATTTATGTTCGGCTCAAAAGACCGTTTAAATTGGGCAGAGGCGTCGCTACGTCTCCATAAAAAAAAGGGTAGATGATAAAAAAAAAAAACAAGTTGCTATAAATCTTGGTTATACTTTGTAATTTCTGTTGTAGAACTTTTCCCATTTAGATGCCCCTTCAGGTTCAGCCCCTGATCAAGCCACAGGTCATGTATCTTTTTGGTTAGTTTGTTGTTTGGCTTTAATTCAGGCCGCGACAAGCTAACAAATTCATTCATTCGGGCCGAGTGTTGGGCCGTTGTGCTTTTGTGTCAAAATGAGAGGGAATTCTGGGCACAGAATTTAAGCAGGGAAAAGATAAACAATTTTCTAACGAAAAATCAAAACACGTTTTTCAGCGGCAAGGCCACACAATAAAAGCCGCCAGACGAACTCAAAGCCCCACCTGGCGCACCTGGCTCACCTGGTAACTGAAATGAAGACCCCGCCACATCTTGTCAGTCAGCCAGCTACCCCTCCGCGAAGCCTCCCCCTCTGTTTGAGCCATCTCCGGTGGCTTCTTTGTGGTTCGTCTGGCGAAATTTCCATTTCGGTAAATGTGGAGAATTTACGAGCTTTCTGGCTGCACGTGCACATGTCCTTTCTGTCCGAAATGCTTTACGAGTCTTTGCAGTCATTTGCCGAATAGATGGCTGAAGGATGTGGGGGAGATTTTCTAAATTTTTCTTTCTGTCCTCACTTCAGTGCTATTGAACTTTGGCGTCTCGACGTCTGTGACACGAGCGAATAAGTTTTTCGGCTAAAACGAATAAATTTTAAGCAGCTCAGACGTTGGCCCAAAGAGACCCGATATACAAATGCTTCGACAATCCCTACGAAACAACTTGTGTTGCATTTGTGTCAATAACCCTTATTAGGGGAAAAGCACAAACTCCCACAAGTCATGCAAGTTTCTGCAATTTTCTTGGAAAAAAGTTCAACCAAGAAGCATGAAAAAGGACATTCTGCAAGTTCCTTTGTCTGAAATATGCAAACAAACATCGATAATTGCTTCAAAAAAAAAAATATCCCTTTAGTGCAATTAGAGAGAGAGAGACCCTTCAATGTGGTGTTAAAAATAAACGCAAATCACTTTTTAGTTGAATGTAATCACTGAGTAACCACCCGGGTAGGTCCCTGCTACTTCCCACATGCCACGCCCAGAGTCCTGCTCGGCACTGCTTTGTCGTTCATTAAAAGCATTAACATTGCCAGTGGCAGGAAAGCAAAAACTGAACTGAAGATGCAATTTAAGCGATGCTGCTAGGATCATTTTTTTTAATAAAGCCTTGAAGGTTAGTTAAGGCTTAGGGGAAATCGAAAATTTTCTGTTTGTCTTGTTAGAATATAGGAATTATATTTTAAGAACCATCTTATGTTATATTATTTGTTGTATTTTATTAGATTTTTATAAGATTTTTGAACGTAACAGCCTTTAAGTTTTTTTTAATATTCCTCTAGGACCTCATCGTACAGGGTTTCCATGGGTCGACTAATTGTATTTCCCAGAAAATGCAATATACACCCACACCTCTATATACTCACACATACAAATACACCCAACGGCGAGTGAGACTGTGTGATTATGGGGAAAGAGCCTCCAACACGCTGCCCACTTGACTAGCTTGGGTGACGTGACTCCCTGAAATATGCAATGGTTTTTTTCGTTGTTATGTTTCTACCAGACTTTCGCATTTTGCCCACTTTATGGCTCCAAATGCTTTTTTCCCCACGCTCCCTAGTCCTTCGACTCCCCTTTCAGAGACCCAGCCTCCCCATATCCTAGCCCGTAATTGTATGCTGTTTTGTTGTTGTCTTGCAACAGCCCTGAAGGGGGTTGCAAATTCGTTGCTCACCACCGCCGCTCCCAGCCTTTGTACATTTTTTGTT
The DNA here is from genome assembly GCF_030179905.1 of Drosophila bipectinata. Lineage (NCBI taxonomy): Eukaryota > Metazoa > Arthropoda > Insecta > Diptera > Drosophilidae > Drosophila > Drosophila bipectinata. The sequence goes on along the minus strand of NC_091736.1, from coordinate 11,095,453 downwards.
TTGCCTTCTTGCCGGGCTTTTGTGCAGCAATAGCTTGGGTGTTTTAATAGGCAGCCGGGTGCACTGGGAGGATGTGTGCATATAAATGCATATGGATGGATGGGTGTGCATCAGCAGCGAACCCTTGTTCCGTTTAACGCTTTATTTTCATTAACATGGCCAAGTTGCCTCTTCAGGCGGCTTTAAGCTGCCCGAATAATGGGCGCATGCGTTAAGGATAATGTTACTTAACAGAGGTCCTGCTGCAATTAGCAACTCTATAAATTTTTGGGATGCAATGGCTTAACCCTTTACCAAAGGATTCTCCCTCAACTGTGTAAATTCCCATACTCTCCACCATATTGTACTATATGTACAGTTTCAGAGTATACCCCTTTTGGGGTGAAAGTCTATGGCAGCACAGTTCGATTAACCAATAAACCCAAACAATTGTAAACCACCCCAACCGCAGCTAAATTATTAAAGCCTCGATACAAATAAAGGTAGAATGAAAGCTTTCGATCGATTTTTGGTTATTATACACTTGAAATATTTATAGACAAGATTCAAATATTAGGAAAAATAAATTTTGAAATCAAAATAAAATTTGTAAATGAATAGAAATCAATATAAAAATATATAAATTCAATATAAACTCCCTTAAGATTGGGTTTCAAATCAATCCACAAATCAATCCTCCCTCAATTAAGCTTGTATAATATTTAATTTACATTTTTTTTGTCAGTGTTTCCACTTCTTGCAGCTTAAAATAAATTTTCATTTAAAGAGAGTCCTGGGAAAGGACAGGTCGACATCCTCGACGGTTATTGTTGTGCTAAATTGACGGGGTGCATTACAAGGTCTGCAAGGTTGGGGTTGAAAGTATAAACATATGTTGGCTATATGTGGGCGAGAGAAAGCTTGAGAGATTTCCAGCTAAAAACATGTGAAAATACTGGAAAGTACTTCTAGCGATAACAACCCCTCAATCAGCTGATAACCCAAAGTTCAGGTAGCTTTTTCCCGCTAAGGGTGGAAAAGCTCCAAGAGGAAACTGACTACATTTTCTAAGCACTTCCATTGGTTTACTTTTCGTTAGACGTTACTATTTTCGCTAAAATTCAAGGAAAAAAGAAAAAACAATTCGAAGAAAACCAAATAAAACCACAGAGAAAGATCATAAAGTCATTATTTTAGCGCGTTCGGGTGTGAACTAAAGAAAAGTGCTGCTTGGCAAGACCACGAATCGCTAAAAAGGCCAAAAATCAATAGGCGTGTAAAATTTGTAAACACGGCAAGCCCTCGAACCAGCCTCTCTCGCTTCGCCTCTCTTTCACGGCCACCCCTTGGCACTCCCCCAGTGAACTGTGACCGCCAGCTGCCCCAACGGGGAACACCAGGCGTGACCGTCAAACCGCAAAAAAAATATAATCATTAATGATCGAAATGATAACCAATTTCGCGCTAATTCCGCTGCTAATGATTGTGGGAGCAGCAGCCACCGCAGAGCAGGTGGAGTACCTCAATCCGCAATCTTCTCCAGGGGATCACCGACTGGCCAAGCGGATGGATCTGGAGGTCTGCATAGGTAAGAGTCATATCGAGTTTAAAGATTAGAGATATCAAGTCATGTCTTATCAAAAAATTATAATAATCCTATCCATCTGTTTCAATAATCCCCCCTGTAGGCCACTTTGATGTTCACAAAAACACCATTATACGGACTGGAGAATCCCAGGCGATTGGTGGCAAGTACCTCCAGGGACTCGAGCTGGACACCATTGAGGAGTGCGAGCGGCTCTGCTGTGAGACGGATGCCTGCGATGTGTACATTTTCGAGCGAAAGGCAGGTGGCTATTGTTACCTGTTCGAGTGTGGACCGCCGGAGAACTTCCACTGCAAGTTCACACGACACGCCAACTACACGAGTGCCGTTCTGACCCCCCAGGTGCGGCAGCCCGCCGAACTGGCCAGTACTCCGCGTCCCCAGCTGCCCCACATACCCAGCAACAATGTCTCGCAGCAAGAGTGGGAGCTGAGTAACCTCAAATTGAAGCCGGAAGCGCGGGACAAGCCCACTGCGGCCACTGCGGTGGCCCCCACATCCGTGTCGGGAGCTGTAGCGGGAACGGGCTCTGTTTCTGGTGCGGCGCAATCGGCAGTCAACGTGGCTCAAAGTGGTAGGTTGTGGCAACCACTTTAAATTGGTTTTTAGGGTTTTAGCTAATTTTCCATTTTAATTTGAAAAACTCATTGCATTTGATTATGTTGCTCCAACAATACTTTTGTTATTTAAATGAGAAATCCGAACCTTTCCCGAATTTCAGCTCCCATTGCACACTGTGGGCGTTTCCAGTTCACCTGCCATTCCGGAGAATGCATTGCGGTCTACAATGCCTGCGACGGTATACCGCAGTGCGAAGATGGCAGCGACGAGGGACCGGAAGTGAGTTGCACCCCTTCCCCTTTCGTTTTCCGGCACTACGATCGTTAATTGCTAACCTATATTTCAGTGCAATACCATATCATCGGCAGCCACAAAGTCGAGTGGAAGCAACAGCAACATGGAGCCCGTTAAGCCATTGGTGCAGCAATACCTGCCCGTGCAGAACGTGCAACAACAGTTGCAAGTTGCCGCTCAACAGCAGCAGCAGCATCAGCCACAACAACAGCAGCAACAGCCACAGCAACAGCCACAGCATGTAATTGTGCTGGGTCCACCTCCACCACCACCACCACCGCCACCCATGGTCAACAATCGTGAAGATGCCGCCGCATGGGCCAACCGCAAGATGATTGCTGAGGTGCAGCAGCAACAGCCGCAGCAGCAGTTGCAGATGCAACAGCAGCAACAGTCGCCTCAGCAACAGGCAGAGACTATTAATGGAGGTAGGTTTTTTAAGATTTGGTTTAAATTTAAGATCTAATCAGACTTTTAGGATAGTCTGATTAGGAATTGAGTCTCCAATCAGACGACAGCTAACTTCCGCTTAAGGCTTTTCCTTTTTTAATTTTATAATTAAACTCGATTGAGTGTTCAACACCAATTAGTTTCTTCCAATAAAACTAAAAGTTGAGCAAATATTTATGAGGGAAAACAATTCCGTTTTCCCGGAGAATGTTTCCCGGAGGCAGCGGCGCCCAGTGCGACATTAGCACACAAATTGCCATTGGAGGAGCACTACACACACGCAATGATCCCTCTGGCATGGGCATGGACATGGGCATGAGCTCCCTTTCCCTGGCTTTGGGTCGGGTTTTCTTCTGGGAAAATCGCAAATTGCCCATCAGTTTCCATTGTGTGAAATGGGAGCTGCCGTCGCTCAAAATTGATTTACGGCTGGCTGTGGGTTCGTGTTGTTTCTCTGTCTACTCGTAATTAATTCAATTAGCTGTGCGTTAACTGGGAGACACACTTTGTACTTCCTTGTGCCGTTTCCACTTTCTTGCAGATGACCGGAGTCACATATTTAGTCACAAAGGCGGCCTCCAATTGCAGCAGTCGGCGAACGGCAACCAGGGGCAGCTCCCGGTGCCGGGGCAGGGACTGGCACAGCCGGCGGTTCAGGTTCAGGGGCAATCAGCACCACTCCAATTGCCCAGCTACACCAGCAATCAACTCTATGGGATGTCGCTGCCTCGCTCTGGATTGTACATGCCCACGCAACAGCAGCAGCAGTCGTTGCAGCAACAACCACAGACATCATCTGTCCAGCAATTGCAGCCTGGTGCCGTGTGGCCCCAAACGGCGGCTGGGGTGCCGCAGCAGCAACTGCTTCCAGTGCAGCAGCAACAGCAAGCCATCACACCTCAGCAACAGGGTCGTATATATGCCACAGCACCCGCTGTTCAATCTCCTCCAGCTCAGCAGCAAGCCATGTTGCCCGTCTTGAATGCGGCACCTGCCCCGGGAAAGAGCCAGAGTCAAGGTGGGGATGAGGAGTACGATGACTACGACGATGACGCCTCCACAGAGGCACCAAAGAAGGTAAGACAAAGGTCACTTTTTGTGCTCTTTAAATGATCAAAAAATCCTTTACAGAAACAACGAAAGCACAAAAAGGTCAAGGCAAAGGCTGGAAAGGATCCCATTGAACTGGCCCTCGAACAGAATAAGCAGGAGGCGTCCCTGCCAGTTCTGCCCGTTCCCGTGTCGCCGGTGCACGAACAGTACAAGATGATCCATGAGAATCTGGCGATAGAGTTTAGAGACCACGATGGCCACTCGGAACGACCCGGCGGGGCTGTCCTGTCGCTGACCATGGGCCTGCTGGTCACCGCAGCGCTCGCCATTCTTATTGGCTGCCGGATGAGGACGGTCAGCCGGAGGGCACGTCGCCTAGGCGGCAAGACGCCTTATTCTCAGGAGGCGGACTTTCTGGTCAACGGCATGTACCTCTAAGGGAGAAGTCGGTGGTGGGAAGGGACTAGGGGGTTCGCCAATATTCATTCTATTGTCCCATGTTTCGGGATCGTATATATATTTATGAATAATAGTGTAATGAGAAACATATTTTGTATAAACAAAGATATATATCGAATAAAATTTAACTTAAATTATGTTACTTTATTTTTGGCAAGGATCCTGAAGAATCCAGACGGGAATGAAAAACATTCGCCAATCTGATTACCGTTTTTAAAATATTAAAGATCAAAGGAATACAATGATTTATCATTATCATTACTTTTTATTTAAGTTCGTTTTATCCTCGATCTCAGTTTTTTGTTGACTTGACGCAAAAGACTTACATTACTTTTTACGAAAATGTTTGTTCAGTTTTATCATTGGATGTGTGACACGGCTTTGTCATTAAAACTACAAAATAATAGGAAGTTGTTTATCTTTTTCGTTTTTGTTTATATTTTTCTTTGCTTTGTTTTATATATCAGCTCTCTATACTCTTAATTGAATTTGTTGAAAACAACGCTTTCTATTGTAGGGCGCTTTCTATTAAAAGTCATGAATACAATGTTAATAATGCTCACAGATTTTCGAAATGCAGTTGGCCAAAGAACAGATTTAATAAGCTTACAGATATCACATTAAACAAATACAAACCAAATACAATTTTTATATAATTACGAATAACAAAAATGTCTAATTTTGTTTTTGGAATTTGGAATAGGTTGTCTTAATTTTGTATACATAGAATTATTTCGTTTATCGTTTACCTTTTCACATTAGTCTTTTGTTTTTGTTTTGAGAATTTCCTTTGATGCGGCCAGTTTTGCGAATGAAAATCATTTACGAACTGTACTGCCCTGACATTGGTTCTGTTAATTATATTTGTATTAAGTATTATGCATTTAAATAGGCTCTTCTCTTTACTCGTTTGTTTAGCTCCATTTTTCACTTAACACTGTACACATATAATGTAAACTAATTGTATTTATATTATTTATGCTGTTGAATAGCTTATATTTCAATATGTCAATGTGCAATTTGGGTTCGAATTTTGACTCTTTGTTTTTTTTTTTCCAAATATATAACGCAATAATCGTATCAAATGTTTTTACATATTTTGTATAAACGCAACATAAAGATAGGCTGGGAAAGAGTGAGTTCGTCTAATTTCTGGATGTTGGCGGCTGCTCGTGTTCGTGTTACGTGTACATGTTATGGTAATCTTTACTTTTATTGTTAATTTAATAGTTAGCGTATTTTAATATATATTTATAAAATAGACTTTCTCCTTTGCAAGATGCGAATTATTATTTCTGTTGTTGCAGTTTTCGGTTTGTGGTACATTTACGAAGTCAGAACTTACGCATCATGTTGCGTACCTGATAAAATAATTCAAAGAAAAGTATTAAATAGGATACTTGTCATGATAATGCATAAACATACCTTTTTGTCCAGAGACGCGCAATTCGATCGTGTTCTTCTCTATTTTGCAAGTATTGCGTGGCGATACTGCCTACCAGCGGATCAGCTAAAAATAAACAATAATTTATAGCGTTTTCCAAAGAAAGTGATTCGAATTGATGTCTCACCTGGATTGCAGTCTGTGAGCAGGGAACAAATTGACAGCAACACCTTCGATATGGTCAGCGCCGGCGACCAGTTGTCCTTGAGTATGTCCAGGCAGATAACGCCCTGGCTGTTGATATTGCAGTGGTAGATGCGTGTGCGGAACGTGACTTTGGGTGGCTTGAAGGGGTACTCCGGAGAGAAGTGGATGTCCAGGAAGAAAACGCCGCCCTCGTAGACAGATCCGGGCGGTCCCAGGATGGTGGACACCCACTCGTAAAGGTTGTCGCCCTTCGGCCCGGCACTACAGTTGGGCGGCGGGTCCAGTGTGATCTCAGCCAGCTCCTTCTGAATGCGTTTAGCCGAGGTTCCTAGCGCCTTGGATATTCTAGGCGTAGGTTTGCTCTCCTTGCGCGGCTCATCGCCACCAGAAGCGTTGCTACCCGAGGCACCACCATTGGCACCCCTGCCCCGGGCGGGCGTCGTTGCTGCCGTGGTTGTGGTCTGACTGGCGTTCCCGGTGGCCGCACTTGGGGCACTCGGAGTGGTGCTGGCACTGGAGGTGGCCACCTCGGCGGCATTGCCAGCGGCTGGGGTTGAAGACATGTCTGGTGACCTCGACTGGGAGGAACTGCAAACAAGAGAAAGGGGGGAGTTGTTATTTTGATGTGGCTTTGCACAACGGGTCCTTGACCCGGTTTCTGGCATAAGCAGGGGATTTGCTCGTTTTAAGGTTTCCGCTTTGTTTTTATCAGCGACGGCGGGCATGGCTTTTTCGCACAAACGCACACATTTTTATTGAACTAAGGCAGCGGCCATTTTGGCAAAATTTCGTTGACGGAATTGGAAGGGGGAGGGTGGAATGTTGACCCAGGACTTAATAGGCCCCTGGACATTGCCCTGACCCCCAAAACAATTTTCTCCAATCCCCAGACTTTGTTTCCCCATAAAAAAAAAATCAATCAGCCGACATTTGCAAACGCATTTCTGCCGCCGTCGTCGCTCTGCCGCGGTTGATGCCGCGCCGCTGCCGCTGCTACCGCCGCCGCCTCCTCCTCCTGCACTTTCTGGTCATTATTTGGCTCGGCGGAAGAAAGCATTGCGGATTGGGGACCATTTCCCAGACCCTCCACCGATACACACCTCGCGTTCGCCGTTTCTTTCACTTTTTTCTATCACAACTTGCGAAAATAATTTTCGCTCGCCTCTGTCGCCTGCTGCCCTCTCGCTCGCACTTTTGCGCACACGATTCAGCCTTCGCTGTGGGTGGGCAGGCGGTTCTGCCGGCGTGGTTCGGGAATGGCGCTGTGGACGTGTTTATCGCGAGATCGCACCTTTGTTGGTCCTTAACTTTATCAAAATCGTCTTTTGCAAATAGGTCTTTCTATCTTTGTTATAGCTTTTGTTCGCTGCTCACATCCTTAATCCGGAAAACGCGTCAAGAAATCCCAAAGATGCGGTCGTGAAATCCCGAAAATAAGATTGCCTATCGATAGTTATGAAAATGTGGTCACACTGCCGTTTAAAATATTTGGTTTGTAATGTGGTCGACAATGTTTTCATATGTCAAAAATAAGTCATGCACTGAAAAACTACTGTGTTCAGGTGTTATCCAAATTTATTTTAAATCTATTGTTTACAGCGTTACAATTACTTAGTGTCCATGCTTTCTGTTACCGCTTTTCGGGATTTAAAAACGCGCACAGAGTTGTCGGCACCGCCAGAGACGATGTACTTGGGATTCGTCCAGTCAATGTCTAGAACCTTTTCTCCATGACCCAGCAGATCGTAAAGTGGCGCTTTCGGACTACGGCAGTCCCACAGCTTATTCTGGTTGTCGTAGGCGCCGGAGACAAACAGGAACTCCTCGGTGGTGGACCACATTACCGCTTGTACCCAAGCATTGTGTCCCAGATAGGTGTTGCGCACCACAGAACCCTCTGAAAAAGCAAGAATCAGTTAATTGAAAACAAATTTTAAGATTGTTGATCATCTTACGGTTTGTTCTGGCGTCATATAGACGTAGATTCTTGTCCGCCGAAGCGGTCAATATCAAGCGATTAAGATTGGAGTAGCTGGCATCGAAGATGGACTTGTTGGTGGATATTTCGGTCTTAATACCTTCCAGGCTCAAATCCCACACTTTCAACGTGTGATCCCAACTTCCAGTAAGTAAAGTGCTGGCGTCCATCCATTGCACCGCAGAAATGCTCTCCCTGTGTCCCTGAAGCGTCATCTTGGGAGTCTGAAAAAGAAAGAAATATGTTAGAGCTGAATAGTATCAAAAAAGGATTCAAACTTACCCTCACTCCGCTCTCTTTCATTCGTTTGGATGTACCCTCACCCGCATCATCCAGCTCGGCAGACCAGACCTTAAGCATAGTGTCCCAGGAACCGGTGGCGAAGCGTTGGCCATCGGGACTCACACTGACACTATCGACGCCTCGTTCGTGACCCTTGCACACGGATACGCACTCGGCCGTGTTCGAGCCCACGTTCCACTGCCACAGCATGGCTGTTTGATCCTGAGAACTAGACACAAAGCGACCGGATTCTTCATCCAGCGATATCCAATCGACCGCCTTAATGGGTGCCGTGTGACCCGAAATAGTAAGAATGTGTTTTCCCTTGTTGGTCCAGATGTTTAGCGTATTGTCGTAGCATCCCGTTAATATCCATTTTCCGTTCGCTTTCACCGCAGACACCCAGTCGTCGTGGAGCAGGCAATCCTGCGGCTCTGGAGCTGGGAATCTTTCCACGTACTCTATCTCGATGGCGTCCTCGAAACTTATGGCTTTCTCGCGCAGGTGATCGCATAGCCGACCTCGTAGGTACTCGTCAAATACAAGAAAATCGAAGTCCACCGATGAGCCATCTTTCTGCTGGAGCAATGTGTTCACGAACGTGTTTAGCTCCGCGGTGGTTACAGTTCCATCGATGGCATAGGGTACATCCGGCACGGCATAGCTAAAATTTGAGTCTTAGAGTCGCAGTTTCGGTCATATTCAGAAATACTTACTGCTCCTGTTTGGTCTTGAGGTGCACCTGCACCTGCCCCTCGCCGTTTTCCACATCCATCTCCGTGCCCACGTGCGTTTCGTTAGGCGGCACTTGTTGTGCGATGTATTTGGTAAATAACACGGTCTCCTGGCTGAATTTCTGGAGGTTCCAGGAGCAAGAGGGGTTTAATAGCTTGTATTTATTTCCCGGCGTAAGGTATATTTTTTTTTAAGTGAGAAAATCGTGGTTTTAAAAGAACACAAGAAAACGCGATAGGGTTGTTGATGGTCTATCAAAATATCAACATATCGATATCGAAAAGTCGATATTTTAAATCTAAACTACAATAACAATGTAAATCGGTAAAACTTATCGATAGACTCAACGGCTTTTTGAAATTAAAAAATGTTGAAAAGGAACTTAACAAGTTTAGAGCGCCAATTTTTATTATTATTAGTTTTTTTTTAATAAAAAACTAATACAATAGGCAATAATGGATTATAATAGGAAGCTTCTAATTACTTTTATTTAATCATTCATTTTTTTTTCCTTTATTAAATAACAATCTAAATAATGATTGTTTCGTTTGCAAAATCGATCATTACAAGATTTTTGCAAGCAAATCGGACTCCAATGATTTGCTGTAATATTTTTTGTGGCTTTTTTCTGCTTTTTAGTCGTCTTACGCAAATGCGAAAAAATAAAAAACGTCCAGCCATGGCTGCAATTTGTAAATGACTCTTCAAAGACTAGTAATTGTTAATTTTTTCTTACCGGCTATTAATGTGAACCAGATAGCACCTGAAAGACCACTTCGTGGTTAAATGCTCACTGGAAGGTTAAATGCCACTTGACATTTCCGAAGTGGCGCTTAACCTTCGCATTAATATTGGACAAATGCCCAAAAATAATTTCCAATAAAAACAGAGTTTTTACTTTAATGGGCTGATGTGATATGAAGCTGGAAGCAATAAGACTTTTTTATATTATTTTTACAACATCGATGTGTGTTTTTTTTTGTTTTTGGATAAACGAAAACCAGAAACGAAACAAAATGAAAGAGCTGAGGCTTTCCAGATTTTCGGGGCTGAGGCTTCCAGTGGTGGAGCTCAGCTTATAAAACGGGCACGACGCCTGCGCAGCCGAAACATTACAACAAACGTAGCGCGCAAGGTAAGACAGGCTTTTGGCCAAAGTAAAATGGCTAATATAATAAATACCCAAATATATGAAGAAATATAGAGCGTAGTGTGAGTGAGTACTGAGTCGGGAATATTCATTGCAGAAATCAACAAAATGAAAGTGTTCGCGCTGTGTTCGATGTTCGCCCTGCTGCTGGCCGGTGTCCAGTCCCTGCCCCAACGTGAGGGCGCCGCCTACACGAACGAGGCCATCCGTCAGGCCCAGCAGACTCTGCTCATCCCCAAGGATGCTCAGATCCAGAACGTCCAGGAGGGTATCGAGCTGGGCGCCTACGAACAGATTCCCGGCAACCAGCGCATCAACCTCTTCGAGATCCTTGGCGACCAGGTGCCCTCTGAGGTGATAAACAACCTGCAGTCCCAGGTGGACCAGATCGGTCGCAACTAGATCGTAGGACTATCATCCAGTTAGGTCATTGCATTTTGCACTCGTTGTTAAGTTTCTCATTAATAAAAAATCAACAAAAAACTAAATGTATTCAATCGAGGTGTCGTCTTGGTGGAAAGCGAAAGTGATCCTCCCCAAACACCAAACCAGTTACTGTCTCGACTCCTCTGTAAACTTTTGATCGAAGACGATGGCCTGGGGTCCCGAGTGATTTATTACATGTTTCTTTTTCTTCTGTGGCTTTTTCCTAATGCTCTTCGGAGACTTTCTCCTCGATGATCCCGCTGCGCATACGAATTAACAATAAATTTGCGATGTTGTTGCGGCGATTGTTGTTGGTGTCATTAGTATTGTTGTATCCTCAACCTTGTTATGTAAGCCATGGAGCGATTGTGCATTACGGTTCAATACGATGTTGCCAGTAAGTAAGGTAACCCGAGTCGCTGCTGCTGCTGCCGCCGGCAAAGTTGCTGTCGTGATGCAACAGTTGTCGTCGTGATTGTTTTCCGTTGCTGGGCTTCGGTTTGTTTATTTAATTTCTTGGTAATTGCCGCCACATGCACTTGCATGTGTAATGAGGGGTACGGGAGGGTGTGGCCAGTCCCCCAACCCCCTGTGGGGCAGCTACATGACTTACGCAACGATTTGGGTAGGACCGATGTGCGTAGGCCCTTTGGGTCTTTATTTTTCTACAAAATATTAAAAAACTTGTTATAGGGTTTCCTATTTTTCTTTATTTTGTAATTCATACATTTTATAATGAGCTTGAATCTAAATTTACGCTAGTTAAAGTATTTATAAGATTTACTTTTTTTTACTTTAAACTTTATTCAAAAAATCGGTGTGCGTGTTTTGTGTGTGTGTGTGAGTCAAGGTGTGCGCGATCATCGCCTAAATAAATTATATCCATATAATTAATTATTTATTAACTAAAGAATGACTGCATTTTTATTTTTTGACACTTTCTCCTCCAGCTAGGTCTTCGGGAGAATCCTTCTTCCTCAAGTCGCTTCAATGTCAAAGTTAAAATTAATTTAAATTTTATATAAATTATGATTAATGTAGGAGTAATTGTTAATTGCTTTAAATTAAAACTTTTCCATACTCAGTCTAAACTTAAAAGCTTTGCAATTTAAAGAAGACTATATAGGTTTTCCTTTGCATTTTTAAATAAATCACCACTGATTAATTAAATCATCATCCATACTCTTTCGTTAAGCAATAAATTATAAATTAAATAAAGTCCTGATGAGATAAAACAAGTTAAAAATTTTCTCCTCCATCTGGGTGTAAATGTTGCGACTTATTCGATGAATTTCGATTGTGGGCGTGGCAATGGTTTTTATGGTTTTTTGTTTTTTTTTTCTTCATGTGCACTTAGATCGATACATATAAATTAAAAAATACAACTAAGCAATACAAATTGCAATTTGAATAATGAAACATATAGTTATTGCATTTGGGGAGCCCAGCTTTGCTAATCATACGCTAATGATTACGTTCGTAATGTCGATAAATTCAGATGGTCATTATGCAGTCTATGGAAACGATAATTCTTTCAAGGATCTCTTTCGTCCTTGATATTTTGTTTCCCCCGTTTTTTCTTTCTGGCTACTTAAACCTAACACTTTCGCTCACTTGAATGTTTGGATTTTCGATGTGCTCTTCCAAGCTACTAGGCTTTATGGTATATGTACATACAATAAAATTTTACGCTGATCCTTCAACTTTTCCTGGCTAGGTCTTAGTAGATCCTCTGCAGATATAGGCGTCCCAGGGGCAGGGCTCTTTCCACGAAGCTCTTCTCGGCCCTCGCCGAAGACTTGTCCACCGATCCGCTGGCCTTGGAGGCGGTCGACTCCTGGCTCTCGTCTAGTTTGAGGCTTTCGGCATCTGCTTTCGGGTCCACACCGCCCACCTGGCCTGCCCCGGAACCCAGCTCGTCTATCTCCAGACCGGAAACTGGGAAGGTTCGGGGGGTTATGGGCTCCCGGATCTCCCCACTGCCTAGCTCTGTTTCCTCTCCGCGGCTAATCTTTTCCAGCTGCAGAAAGCTGCTGTTTTGGATACGCGGCATCTCTCCGGATATATCCTCCCCACTGTTCATGAGCAGCGGTACCATGGAGCTCTTTTCCCGGACGACGGAGGCATCGGCCACGATGCGTTCAGTGGTGGAGACCTTCTCCTGGAAGAGTTCTATGTCCCCACCGCCACTGCCCCCACCGCTGCCACTCCCGCTCCCATCCAGGTTTGCGTCTGGAGCCAACTTCACGTGATGGTTGTCCATGTCAAAGGGACTGACTATGCTTCTGGGCTCGTCCTTTTCGACGTCTCCCACATCCTCCAGTTCCACCAAAGGAAAATTCACATCCCGGAGACTGAAGTCGTCCTCGGGTAGGGAGGGGTAGGCCGGATTGGACTCTACCTGGGGTACATCATCCTCCACGTCCAAGTGGTGTGGGGAGCTCGATGGTGGCACCTCGCTGCTGGCTGTTCCGGGTCCTTCCGTACTAATATCTTTGAAACTGGGATTAGCAGGGGTGGATTCGGCTGGTGAAACATTTGTAGCTGGGGCATCGGTGCTGATTTTGTTCAAGCTGGCAGGACCCTCGGTGGTTGAGATAATGTGGTAGACATTGTCACTGCCAGCTGTGTCTGGCTCAAGATCCGCATCCGAAGACTCCACCAGTGATTCCTTGAAGCCGTTTTGGAGAAAGACGTTGCCTGTGCTTAGAGGCTCCAAATCGTCATCCTTTTTCTGAGTACTGGAAGCAAGGGCTCCCTCCGTGGTGTACTCCCGCTTGATGTTCACCTTGCTGGGATCGTTCTCGGCCAAAGGCTGTAGGCCATCAGAGGTGTAGGTGACCAGCGGGCGCACCTGTTGCTCCACCACATTGCTGCTCTGGGCCAGGGGTCTCTCGATGTAGCCGACGGAGGCGATGAGCTTTAAGCTTTCGCTGCTACTGCTGCTGTTGGTGACTGGAAGTGCTTTTTGGTTGCTGTCTTGGCTGACTATTGGTGTTGCTGCCGTGTCGGTTGGTGTTGCAACAGTTGCTGCTGATGATGATGCTGCTACTGGTGCTGCAGTTGCTGTTGTTGGCTCAGTGCTTGGGGCACTTGTTGTTGATGTTGCTGATGTACCGCCTACTGTTGCCGCAGCGCTGCTGTCCCCCAAACTGATTAAAGTTGCCGGCAATCCTGGTCCCTCGGTGGTCGCCAGGCTGTTGGTTTTCCGCGTGGGAATCGCCGGTTTGGCCTTGTTGTCGTCGGTTATACGGATCTCTGTAGGCTTGGTTATCTCCTTGATGGTGATATTCCAGTTAAAGCCCGCCGGCTGAGCCGCAGCCACTGGTTTCGCTGTGGAGCTGATGGTGCTGATGCTCACGGGCGGCTCGCTGGCCAGCGGCGGATTATTATCTAGAACTGTGGACATATGGAATTGGATGAAATCTTTGGATTAGCCACAGCAACGGAGTGGCCAAGGGGCCATGGTTACTCACTTGGACAGTTGTCGTACTCCGGACAGCACCGACCCGGCACATATTTGGGCATACAGTCGTCACGGCGGAAACAGGTCACCGAGCTGCATACAATATCGCCACCTGCAACAAACAAAGTATGATTTTTAGAAAAATTGTAGAAGAAAGTATATAAAGTAGAAAAATCTTTAGAAAAGACCATCAATATCATTGAAATAAAAAAATTATGTAACTAAAATTTCAGCTTATAATTACTTAAACCTTATTTAATAAAAATACTTTATAAGTATTGCAGTAGAATCTCTTATTTATATTTAAAAAGTAAATTCAAAATGACGTAAATGGGAACTATTTCATTTATATTAGACATTTTCTAAAATATCACCCATTGTTCATATTTAAATAAACTAAATAATATTCAGTTTTAAAAGTTGATAAATACCCATCATAAAATAAACCGATTTATGTGGAAACTTAAAGTTAAAAGATTTATTTGGAAAAATAAAATAAAGACAAAGCTTAGTCACAAAGTGTCTATGAATTTTGGATAGGCCTTGAAGTTTTTTGGTGTGGTATTTAAGTAAAGAATATTAAGTTGTTTAAATGAAATTCAATACATTTTTTATTTCTTTTATTCTTGACTTTAATTCTATTTAGTTTTAAACATAATCAATCCCCGGGGTATTTAAACATTCTTCACCTGAGCTCTATAGCCCAGCTGAAATTATTGGCCCACTCTTCACCCGCTAGCTGGTTAATTTTGAAACAATCTGCATGAAACTCACCTTTGCAGTAGCACACTGTGCACGGCGTGTCCGGATCAACCAATTTATAACCATTGGCATAAGTTTTCCCATCCTTTTCACAATCTGCGGATGGAGGGCAAAGAGTAGGAGATTTGCATAAATGCATCCGAAAGTTGGCGAAGGATGTGGGTAGTGGGATGGTGTTATAGTGTATGGCCACTTACCGCATTTATAATCGGGGCAACAGTGGCCGGTGCGCTGGATGGCACGGCAGTTGGCCTGTTTCTCGCATCGAACCGTCGTCTCCGGCACCCAGACTCCTTCCAGCAGGCATTGGCCTATAAACATTTTGGAATGGCGGGGGCATTGTTGTTTGTCATTTAGTTTAAGAGCGGGTGGATTCGAGGCGAGTCCGAGTCCGAGTCCGGGGCTCGCCTCGGAGAGATTAGTTTTTGGGTCTTACCCTGGGGTTGTTGCTGTTCTGTCGGGGATTCCGTGGTGCTGCTTCCGTTGCTGCTGCTCGGCGTGACCGCGACCGTGACGGTTGTGGAGGATGCGCCGATGTTGCTGCTACTGCTGCTGCTACTTTCAATGGTGGGCACTGCAAAAAAAGGAAAAAAAACGAGTGTGAAATAAGAGAAAGCTAAAAGCTAAACAAAGGCCAATGGCAAGAATGTTTCACTGCAAGAATTTCCATAAAAAAGATTATTCTCATAGTTTCCATAAAGAGTAGACTATAAAGTTCAAAACTTTTCAACCTTAATTTCTGTGTATTTAAAAAAGATTTAAGCTTTTGTCCATAAAGTTTAGGGCAAGCAAAAATTCTAATCCATTTCCAACATTTAAGTACCAAAATTGGCTGACATTTTGTGAAATTTTCATATGATATGCACAAAAAATCTGTTAAAGCGAATTAAGTTCTAAGTCTTTGATTTTTCATCAGCAAACAAAATAAATTAAGAAAAATATTTCGTATCCCTTATTTTTCTTTTAAATAAAGCCATATGCCTTATGTCCCCCAAGGATATCTTAATAAATGAACAGGAAATGTAAATGCCCTTAATCTTGCTTTAATTTGCACTTTTAATTGGATTATTTTTTCCTTTTAGATTTTCGAAGAGTGTATGCTGGGAGAAAAATATATAGAAAGACCGGAAAAGAGGCCAGGGAAGAGCGAGGGCAGATGTCCTTTGGCCCGTCCTCCACCCTGTCAGTCGGTACATATTTGAATGAATGACATTTTGATAACAGTTGTTTGTTGTTCCTGTTGCTGTGGCTCCTGGTCCGGCTCCTGGTGGTCCTTATGCTTCTCCTGCCGTTGTTCTTGCGGCCTGGGCAAGGTAAAATGCTATCAAAATACGGCAAAGTTAAATGAGTTTAGTTTTAGTTTGGCTTTTTTGTTTGCCCAGTTTGAGGCGACTCCCAATTGGGCACCGACTCCCAAACGAACTGGAACAAAACCAACCGAAAAGGAGCACAAGATGAAGTGGCAGCCGCTTTGTCTACATGGTCGTTGATTGTCCAGTTGCCGTATAATTCCGATTGACATTCCTGTGACATAAAAACCATTTTCCACTTGCCAGTGGTAACTGCCCTTTACCCCTTACAGTCTCCCTCCGCCTACTTTTCATAAAATTGTCCTTCTTAAAGGCATAACAATTTTCTGATGCTCTCGGGTCTGTTGTCATTTGCCATGAAAAATGATTAAATATGTGCGAGCATTAATCATACGCCCCGTGCTTTAGTTTCAGTTTTATTGTGGCCACGTTGGGCATCCTTTATTTGGAGAGCCCTTCATAAACTCCATCCTGAATGTACATCCCGAGCTAAATTGTTTTCCTAGGACTCATTAAGGGACACTGCATATGCTGCTCATTTTTCCGCATTGTCTGTCCGGAAAACGAATTGTTATTTGGATTTATTTTGGTTTGCATTGAAGGGTTTAATATAATTTAAGTTGTATTTATATGTTCTTTTATAATAGACTCTACTTTTCAACTTCAAACAACATTTAAAATTATTAACAGAAGGAAAAATTACTCCTAGCTTTAATCTCTGGAATTTTGTCCATTACTTAGTGTTCTGGTATCATTTAATATGTCTACGACTTTCATTTAGCCTTTTAAGCTGTCTGTTTTTTGTGGCTTGGCGGTTATGCAAGATGCAGACACACATGGATGAAATCCGAAACGTTGCAATTAGTAGAACAGCTTCCCGTTTTGCGCTCTGTTTTCATTGTGGAACGCAGCGCTAATTTCACGACTTCCCATTGTCTCTGGGTCTTTGGGTTCTATTTTTTGTTGCTTTTGTTTATGTTTTTTTTTTGTTGGCTGTGTCTGTCTCCTCGACGTCACTTTTGGCTGGCCAACACGTTTCAAATGAGCAAAATTATTATTCACATTATGTAGAGCAGCCATAGCAGCCAGAGGGACAACTGACATTTGTCTGGAACTTAAGTAACATGAATCGTACAGATTACGTATACGCCACCGGGGCAGATCTTATTTTAGATTTTCTTCAACGCTTCCGCGCTCTGCCTTGTTGCTTAAATTCTGTAAGCTGCTGTCTTTTATTTATCTGTTTGTTTTGTTTTTTTTTCTGTTTTCTGTTTGTCTCAGCCGACTGACAATAAATTGTTGGCTGTGAAATTGCATTGTAAATTAGCTTTTGATTGTTTTCCGCAAAGAGCAGAAAATTATTATGCAAATGCCTGTAAATGTGAGGCGATTTGGTGTCGCGAAGGTGGCTGATTCATACCCATAAATTGCATTGATTCTAAATTAATGTTGGTTTTATTTTTGTCGTGATAAATGATAAGAAATTGTTGTAAACAACAAGCCAACAAACATCCCAGATGGCGGAAAAAAATGAATGACTTCAAGGGACAGAGGCGTAGAGAGAAATGAGTACAGAAGGGTATGGGCTTTCTCAATATCCCCTTGAGTGAAGATGCTATCCATTGGAGTATCCATTAAAATCATTGCTATTTGTTGAAACTTTTTGACAGCCTCCCCTGCGGACTACTCCACTAGAGAACACATACTATTAATAATACTTAACACCATTGATAAATATGACCGGCTATAAACGCTTAAGGCCCCCGAAAACCAACAGCACCAATAACAAATCATGCCGTGGAAATTGCGGATAGAAATTGTCTTGCCCGCCGACGCCTACACTTCATGAACTACTCAACTTTCGGCCTGCTCCCAGAAAATATTCTCCGTCATTATTACATTTTAGCCAAGTGGCTTTTCCCATCCACAGTCCTTGGCTAACAGTCCTTGCTAGTCCCTGCTAGCCAGCATATTTTCTCGAAGCTTGGTAAGCGAAATTCCCGCCGAGCATTTAAATCGTTGCGGGTTTGTGGGCTCTTCTGGCGGCTCCTTTGGGCTTCTTAACCAGTTTGCGGTTAGTTAGACAGAAAATGTGTTGGCTTGACATGACTTTTGCTCCGTCAAATGCAATAAAGAACTTCTTAGTCCATGAATTGTAAGTGTAATTGTGATTTTATTGGTCCAAAGTCGTTTAAGACGTTGAACCGTGAAATACTTGTAAAGGGGCAGCACAGTCTCACAGAATGACAAAACTTAAATTATTATAATGCTTAGCTAAACTTATAAAATTGGTAACAAGAATACTATGCCGTCATGCTTATAGACAGCATTATAAGTATTTGAATACCGCCATGATAATTCCATTGTTTCCATGGGGAATTTCAACGGAAACCGAGAGACCGAGAAACCAGCGACGCGTAAGTCAGGCAGTTGTGAATGCGATTTTAAATTGACGCTTAAATGTCATTCAAAATGAAAGCAAAAACAATAAAAAACAATCAGCCAGACGGAGGGAAAGAGGTGGGCCAGCTGAGACAAATGACAACAAATGAGTTTTTTTCCAGTGTTCTGAGCTCTGTTTTTTTTTTGCACTTGTTTTTGGGACCTGGACAAAGATGATAAATGAGGTGGGCCAAACGGTGACGGCGGTGTCAGAGACTTTTGTCTAAATAATCCAACAATCCAACAAAAAAAAAAAAAAGCATCAGAAAATAAAAGCCAAACTCATCGCCTTAACAAAAAGAAACCTCAGACAACAAATTATACGGTTAAATGGCAGGTGATATGCATGAAAACCCCTTAAAGATGGAAAACAAGATTGAAAAAAGTTGAAATTGGTAGAAGCATATACATATTATGATGGAATTAATCAAAATATGAATAAAAGTTTTATGAAACATGGTTATAAGATAGCTTAAAGCCTGAATATACAACGCTATGATTTCTTGAGTCATTTATTTATTAAATATTATGTTAAATATGCTAAATTACAATTATTTATTTGTTCAACAAAAAGTACTACAAATTTTTAATCAATTTGTTATATCTTTTAATGTGGATTGCAATGTCGCTGTCGTACAAAAGTAAGTAGCATATCAAATTATCAATGCAGACGTGTGAAACGCGCCATATTAATCTCATGAGCTGTGTTAACTTGGCCAATTTGGTGCGATGACAGTCGCCGTTGAAGCTTTTTAAGCATTTGCGTGTTTGTGCCTGTAGTTAGGGCCACATATTCCCAGAGCCACCCCCAGAAGCCTACCCATAATCCCCCGTTTCAGACATGGGCATATCCGTGCCCGGGTCCGGCCCCGGCTATTTAAATTAATAATGGCCGACTGTGAGCACGCTGGCCAACTGCCTTTTGTCGCATCATTCCAGAGTGTCATTAGGCGCATTAGCCTCTCCAATCCGACAATCCCGACACATGGCCAAGAGATACTTGGCCGAAAGCCGATAGAGATATGGACTACACCCTGTCACTGTGAGGCCGGCCTCACGTGCTTAACGCGCCTAATTGTAGCAATTTGAGTAATCACATATTGGTATGGCTGTTGGCTTACTGGTTACTGGTTACTGGTTACTGGCTACTGTCTACTGGTTGTTTCCAGACACATTTTACAATGAAATATTATTACATCAGTTATTTCAGTAATCAGTAATTCAATGTCAATAATTACTTTTGCCAGCCATATATTAGCCAAGCCTAATGATGCATAAAGATATTTGATAAAGTGCATTTGCATGTTCAAATGTTTGACGGGTTTAATTAGGATTATAATCCTTCATGTATTTTGGATTAAATTAATTCTTAAATAGATAAGCTTGAAATTTCTATAAACATGTTAGGATAAATATTTATAATTGTTTAATCCGCCTGACCCTAAAAGTTAAACTCTAAAAGACTAGGCCTCAAGAAGCCCTTTAAAATGTTGGCTTTACCTAACTTGATTTGCGCTGACATTGGTTTTGGTAACACTCTCTTCCAAAGTGCTCTTTTATTTAATTTTGGTTTTTTTTTAGAGCCGGCAAAGAGTTGGCAGATCGGCGTTAAAGTGTAACATGCCATAAAACAGATGCCTGGCTTAAACGTGACCACAATATAATTACCCGCTGTGAGACGAACGCGCGCCACTTGTTGGCCAGCGTCTCTCTTGTTGGTCTTTAAAGGCTAATTTACATACATGGCCCGGCCCTTTAGTCTAGGCCAACTCACAGACCGGGTAGTAGTAGCAACGAAAGTAAAAGTTTTTCAACACTTTTCATTTTAGAAGTTGCTGCTGCGCGAGAGCTCGGCACGTGTGAGTTTTGGCCTTTTGTGTGTGTCTTTCGGCCTCTGTTTGCTTTTCGCATTAGGCCAGGCCAACAGAGGATGATGTTTGAGCACATTATCAAGTGGCAGCTGCTGGGCCATCGAACGTAGCCAGCCAGATTCGTTCGTAAAAAGTTGGCTTTTGGCTTTGTAATTGGTCGGTCGATCGTCGGAAAGTTACAGCATAGGTTTTTTGTTACATGTTTGCGTTGTTTCTGGTTTCTTGGCCCCACTTTGATTGGCTTATTTTGATAAGATCTTAGCGGTGTTATGTGAGTCAGCTATGCTTTTCACTTTCTGGGTCATATTTTCATTTGTGATTTGAATTTATTTGAGGGTAATGAGGTTTGATTGCAGGTTGGTTGATATTAATGAAGATATTTCCATTATTAAACCCATTTTCTGCTCCCATAACTTTAATTTCTTAAAGCCTAGCCTTCTAACTGAACCAATTAATTCATTTATGGGTGTTCCAGTAATCAACACCAGCCTCATTCTGACCGCAAGGGATCCCAAAATTCCGGTATATCCCAGCATCTAAGCCCTATGCAAACAGCAACAGTTCCATTGTCCAATTGTCCAGTCCAAACAACAGGAATATGGCCGAAATATCAAAACACCAAAACCCACAATTACGCAAACAAGGAATCCGCAAACTCATCCACTATCGACTGTGCCGAGTCAGTTAGTTCCATTCGGAGCAGACCATTTCGGTCCTGGCCAGGTTCTGCTCACTGAGGCGTGCTCATGACCACTTAAAGCCGCTTTAAGCTCTCCCCCAACCCTCCTGGTCTGGCCCGAAAAATATGGGCCAACAACCACTGCTTGATATTGGAGTTCATATACCTGACTCTCTGTTTTTGTGTTTTTTTTTTTTCGATGAACTTCCTTGGGGACTAATTTTCCGATTTCACACACAATTTTACATTGGCAGGAGGAGCAAGACGAAATAAACTTTTCGTTAGTGTCGCTTGTAAGTTTTGCCAGATTTGCTGTTGTTACCCATTTGACCTGGACCCCTGGCCTGGAGTGAGTGAAGCCAAAGTTGTAGCCTCGGTTTCTGTTTGCCCTGTCTGAGGTTTGTTGTCCTGGCAATATCCTTTGCCCGCCCCCTTCCATTATTATGCTTATTGCAGCATCAAGAGCACGTATTATGACAGTTAGTTAAGGGTGAGTATATATGGTAAACTTTTTGTTTGTGGGAATATGCTGATTGCTGGCAGTCAGCGTTTAAAGACAACGTTCTACGTGATTTAAGGCTAATTTCTGGATAACTTTAAGGCCAAAAACTTGAAATTTAAATTTCATTTCTGAACCAGGTTGATTTATTGGTAATTTTTGATAAGTGTTTCTAATAACCAAAAATATATTGCACCTCGTATAACTTTATTTATTTTATTGTTAACAATAACTCTTTCAAATGACCCCTCAATAAGGTGGATTTCTCCTCGAGTTTTATTCCTAACGATCTAGTTCCAATAATTTCTGGAAAAGTTATGAGCCAAACTTTATGGAATTACCTGAAACACTTGTAAGCAAATGCCGACTAGAATAGAAGTCTATCCGCCCGGTTTGCATATTTATTTATTTATTTATTTATTTATTTATTTCGCCAATGGACAAATCCTTACATGGCTACATAACATAACAACTTACACCTAATAAATAAAACTACAAAATTAACAAAAACTTAATAAATGCCTTAATAACTTGTGTTTTAACACACCCTTATCTGAGCCCCACTCAGTTCGGAGGCTAGGCGGCAAAGAATTAAAATAAGAAAGAGCCCGCTCTATCGGCTCATTTAAGAAATAATTGGCCCTATGACATTTGACCCGAAAGGGGGCAAAGGTACGAAGGTCCCTTTGAGGAACATTAAAATTAACGAGTCCCAACAAAAAAGGACAATCAATGTTATTAACGATTAAATTATTTAAAAAGGTTAACGCTGCCAGTTTACGCCGATCCTCCAACGTGCAAACGTTCAGAAGAAGGCAACGGCTCTGGTAAGAAGGAACAGGATCCTGAAACCTTAGAGGCAGAAGTGCAAATTTTAAAAATTTTTTCTGGAGTCGCTCAATTCTATTGGAACGAACTTTACACTCCGGGTTCCAAATGATTGAGGCATATTCCAGCCTCGACCGAATGAATGCAGCATAGACGCTGAGGCTCGAGTATGGACTTTTAAACTGGTTCACGTGCCTCTTAACAAAGCCCAGCATAGCATACGCTTTAGGTAAAATGTAGTCTAAGTGACCCGAAAATTTAAATTTGCTGTCGAATAAGACACCAAGGTCTAACACCTCTTCTTTAGCTGCCAAATTATAATTGTTGATGGAATAACCCGTACAGATTTCAAGAGACCGCCTACTGTAACGGGTAAACAAACACTTAGATAAGTTTAATGGA
Organism: Drosophila bipectinata; assembly: GCF_030179905.1. Taxonomy (NCBI): domain Eukaryota; kingdom Metazoa; phylum Arthropoda; class Insecta; order Diptera; family Drosophilidae; genus Drosophila; species Drosophila bipectinata. The sequence continues at coordinate 11,072,630 of NC_091736.1, read as the reverse complement.
AGAAGATTGCGGGAGCACCATGAGTAAACTCTGGATATATCCTCCTGTAACAAGTAACTGTCACTAATGCAGCTAATCTCTTTATAGATTTTAAGGTCATCCGCATACATTAAAAAGTGCGAATGACGAAAGCATGACGAGATGTCATTAATGAAAATTATAAATAGAAGAGGTCCAAGAGAGCTGCCTTGTGGAAGACCAGAGGAGGTGACAAATGGACTTGAGATAGCGTCTCCAACAGTAACGTGGCAAGGTCGGTCAGCCAGATAAGACTCGAACCAACTTAATAGGCAGGAATGAATACCTAATTTATATAATTTGGCCAGAAGGGCAGCATGACACACTTTGTCGAAGGCTTTGGAGAAGTCGGTGTAAATGGCATCAACCTGAAATCGGTTTTCAAAAGCTTCAAAGCAGTGCTTAGAAAAGACAGCTAAATTAGTGGTAGTGGACCTCCCAGGCAGAAAACCATGCTGGTTGGGGGATATGAAATTGCGAGCCAGAAAAGTCAATTTTTTAGTTACTATCCGCTCCAGTATCTTAGCGACGTTGCAAATTTTGGCTATAGGTCGATAGTTAGTAACATCACACCTACTGCCACCTTTGTGAATAGGCGATATAGAAGTAATCTTCCACCGGTGGGGGAATCTACCAGAAGAGAGCGAAAAGGAGAACAGCAGTTGAAGGGGAGTAGAAAGAGAAGCGATACTCCTCTTAAGAAAGAATGGGGAGATACCGTCCACGTCAGGTGTGAGCGACTCGGTCAGATGTCCAGTGGCTTCAACTAGGTCACCGTCCAAAACGTCCATGTTACTCACATTAAGAAAAGGCTCAATGCTAAGAAGAGTTTCATGATCACTCCAAGGAACCTTCGGCTCCAAGTTAGAGGCAAAGTATTTTGCAAAAAGATCAGAAACGCCCTGATCCGAGTCGGCTGCTAAATTACCATAACATATGGATGAAGGTATGTCCGATTTTGACTTTTTGCTGTTAACAAACCGCCAAAAAGCTTTAGGATTGGATCGAAGGCTAGCTTCGACATCGGATATATACTGATTGTAGAGGAACTTATTAAGGAAATCAAATTCCCGCTTAAATTGCCGGTACAGCTCTCCTGCTCGAGTCTCACCTGTCAATATAAATCGTTTGTAGTGCTTATCCCTTCTATTCTTTAAGTTTTTTAAACCTTTTGTGTACCAGGGAAGCCTATAGGATCTTCGTACCCTCACAGGGGCATAAGTATCAATAATATTAAAAAGGGCAACCAAGAACTTAGTATAACAATCATCGATTGAGCCATCCGAAAAAAGGGAAACCCAATCAAAGGCTGAAATAGAGGCGTTAATAAGTGACAAGTTAGTATCATTCAGATGATAATATGGAATGGGGGAAGCAGAAGGCAAAAAACTATAAAACTCAATATTAATTACCAACGGCTTGTGGTGCATATCACAAGGACTTAATGGTACATTGCATAATTCTACTGTACTATTAATCAAATTATTTAAAAATATAAGATCAAGAATTTTGGATAAATCATTAAAAATATTATTTACTTGGGAGAGGCCCAGACTAAAAATATCATCTAAAACTACAATTTCATGACTCTGGTGAACGTTGCTAGGTAGCATGCAGGGAGATTCCGGGTCCCAAGACCAGACAATGGAGCTCAGGTTGAAATCGCCAGCTACCATCAAAGCGGTAGGGTCCGACGTTCTAGCACAGACACTAGTGATGTTTTCCATATGCGCATGATATATACTGAATGCGCTGTTCGGAGGGATGTATGATGCAATGATGACGAACGGGCCATGGACGCCCTGGATTGAGACCAGGAGTCTCCTGGCATATGCCAGGAGTGTATATTCATTTTTATTGCCAGACGTGACTTTGGCAATAGTTATGGCCCAAAGTCGGCTGAAACTTTAAATTACAAAAATATTTTTGCGGCATCAAATCCCCAGTGGTGTGTAACCTTCTGCATTCTAGTGATGCTATTTTTTTTTGTATTGAAAACCTATAGAATACACAAGCAAGAAAATATGGCTTGTGGATTTTTTTCGGGGGGGAACGAGAAAAAGTTATTCTAGGATTAAGCCACGTAAATGCTTGAATAATGCGAACAGATTTAACTTTTGCCATTGTGGAAAAGTTTCAGAGGCATGGGCCATGGGGCACTGGGACATGAAGTGATGGCTGAGGATGGTAGTTCTCAGACAGGTTAATAAAATGGCAAATTGAATGCATTGCCACCGTTCCGATAAGCTGATAACAGCTGGAGACCTGATAACGATGATAATATTGTATCCGTTTTTACCTTTTTCTCGTTACGCGTCTCTTGAGTTTTTTTTTATCCCCCTTTTTGGTTTTGGCCTTTTTCTGGTTCTTTATGCTCCTTTGTTGGACTTCTTTCCTTTTGACCAAAGGCGACAATTTGTTGGCGTTTTTTTACGACTGCCAAGTGGCGTTAAATTAACGGGGCAGGGAAAGTGGCCGGAAGAAGGGGCTGGGCAGTGAGCGGCCGGAAAGGTGAAAGCATCTGCTTTCGACCCGCATTTTATTTTATGCCGTTTTGATTTTTCCTTTTCTTTATTTTTTTCTGCTCTGTTGTCGTAAGACTCCATTAAACAATTCAATTAAGCCGCGAGGGGTGGAGGATGCCCCGGGTGTCTTTAAAATGTCAAGCTGGACATAATGCGGGTGAAGGAAGGGTCAGGGAAGCAGCATGTCCACATCCTAGCCTCGCCGGTTGAATTAAAACATTTTATGCAAATTTTTACGCTGCTTTCCACTGCCAGTTTTTCTCGCGTTTTTATTTGGCGACCTCTGGTTTCCCGATGGCTTCTGCTGTTTGCCAAACGCTTAAAGTATTTACTTTAATTTAATGTTTAAAATGGTTAAAATGGCTAAAACGAAAACACGAAACTCTGCAATTAAAAACCCTGACGCCTAAAAGCCGGCAACAGTAAAAAAATGTTTAAAAAAAGAAAAGCAGAGGCGGAAATTAAAATACTTCCGGTTTTGCTAAAGAACTTTTTTTCCCCGGTTTTCTGGGCAAAGGGTTGAGGGAAAAAGGGCTTAAAAAGTGGCATTTAAACTCCCTTAACTTGGCCCATTGTAATGCTAATTGAAGTTGAATTGCGTTTAGGGAACAATTGTATGCTGTGTAGTCTCCAGTTGGCCATTAGAATTTATGTAGTGTGAAGAAAAAGGATATTGGAAATAAAAAAGGGTTGACACGATCTGGCAAATATCAAGCCAACAAATTTAATTTACATGATTGTTTTTTAAGAATTTAGTTTTTATTGATGGCCCATCTTGGTCCATGGAGGCGTGGCCATATGCCAGAAAATTGCAATGTCGAAACCCACACTGCGTATACGCAACGCAATGCCGCGAAGAGCATTTTCTAGCTGGTGGTGGCAAGTCAACTTTGCCAACAAAGTTATGACAAGGATTTATGAAGTATGCATTAAAAATGAGCAGCTATTTGCCGTTTTGCAGTTCAAATGTTCTCAAGAATTCGCTTAAAGCTGATGGGCTTTAAGGCAGAGTCTCCCGAAAAAAAAGGCAAACAAATCTCAGTTTCGCCTTGAAGACGTTTGCCGTTCCCACGAAAGATTGAAACAGAAAAACATTGTCTGTTGCCTGTTGTCAGTCGTGTGTCGTCTGTCGCATGTGCATGTGTCACTGTGTTGTCGGCTTGTTTGTTTCCCAGTGTGCCGGGTGTTTGTTGTTTGTCCCGTTTGTTTGCATACAAATTCTTCAGACGACATGCGGAGACACCGCCACATTTGTTTGCCAAAGGCCCAGGGCCCCGATGAAGCTCGCATTGCTCCACATCGGCGAAACAGGCTACACAGGCAACAGGCAACTGTCAACCGGGAAAGGAGTGGTCTCCTGGGCCAAGTCTTTTGGCATTTCACTGTTTCAGTCTCCCAGTCTCCCAAGTGTGAGCTACGTGTGCATATAAAAATCGCATATAAATCAGCTCCACGTTTGTTTTTGCTCCACATTTTCCTCGCCGAGTGCCATCCGTAAACATATCGTTATTTATCCATTTACCCCGTTCTCCCTCACGTGACAGATGGAGAGAAAAAAAGTAAACAGGATGAGGAGGAGGGTCTTTTAGTGTAACAATATGTTGCTTTCAGGATGCATGGTTACATCCTGTAAGTTAATAGCAGAACATGATGTGGTTGCGGTGAACAGAACCCCACTAGCACGACAAAGGATGGGCGAAAATCAATCAATTTCAAAGGAAAACATTATAATTGAGGCTAGTAATTTACAGAGGAGGTACATTCTTATAGAGATTTATTCAAATGATTATTGCTTAAATATGGGTTAAATTTCAAGAGTTAAAAATATTAGACACATTTGTGCATCTGTTCTATAAAATAATTCAAAAGTACGCAGCTCCGGAGTCTAGAAATTCAAAGGAAAGTAAACGATGAAAAGGAATGTCTGTCACCAATTTCATTTTCATCAAATCGAAAGCATACCCCTTATTAAAAGACTCGTGGTTTGCAAGCATTTCATGTGTCTGACTTCCTAGATTAATACTCGTATTCCATCTGTTTATTTGTCCGTTGATAAGCTGCATCTGTTTGCGGGTCTCTTTATTTGTATACCCTTGCAGAGGGTATTATAATTTTGGTCAAATGTGTGCAACGCAAAGACTATATATAGCAGTGGACCCCATAAGGGAAAACCCCATTTTCAAGGGAACCCATCGAAAAATGGAAAAAAATCTAAAAAATATGTTGTCTTCGGATTTTGATGCAGAATGGTGGAGAATCGATCCACAAATCGTTTAAGGTACTTCGCTTAAGAATCGGATGAGAATTGGGGAAGATATAGCCATCCCTAGTAGACCCAGTGGACCCTACAGGCGAAAACCCCAATTTCAAGGGAACCCATATAAAAATGGACAAAAAATGTAAAAAATATTTTGTCTTCGGATTTTGATGCAGAATGGTGGAGAATCGATCCACAAATCGTTTAAGGTACTCCGCTTGAGAATCGGCTGAAAATTGGGGAAGATATAGCCATCCCTAGTAGACCCAGTGGACCCTACAGGTGAAAACCCCAATTTCAAGGGAACCCATCGAAAAGTGGACAAAAAATGTAAAAAATATTTTGTCTTCGGATTTTGATGCAGAATGGTGGAGAATCGATCCACAAATCGTTTAAGGTACTTGGCTTAAGAATCGGATGAGAATTGGGGAAGTTATAGCCATCCCTAGTAGACCAAGTGGACCCTATAGGGGAAAACCCCATTTCCAAGGGAACCCATCGAAAAATGGAAAAAAAATCGAAAAAATATTTTGTCTTCGGATTTTTATGCAGAATGGTGGAGAATCGATCCACAAATCGTTTAAGGTACTCCGCTTGAGAATCGGATGAGAATTGGGGAAGTTATAGCCATCCCTAGTAGACCCAGTGGACCCTATAGGCGAAAATCCCATTTCCAAGGGATCCACTGGAAAAATGGGGAAAAAATCGAAAAAATATTTTGTCTTCGGATTTTGATGCAGAATGGTGGAGAATCAATCCACAAATCATTAAAGGTACTCCGCTTGAGAATCGGATGAGAATTGGGGAAGATATAGCCATCACTGTGGACCCTATATAGGACAATATCCTATAGCTGCCATATAACTGAACTATAGGAAATTACCCTTTTTTTGTGCTTTTGAAGATAGAAAGTTGGAAGATCCTACCTACTATATGCTAGATCCTAAGATCGGCCTACTAAATGCGATATTTGCGATAAAAATCTAATCTTAAGCTCAAGGGTATATAAACTTCGGCTCCTCCTGAAGCTAGCGTTCTTGTCTTGTTTATATTTTTGCTGACAGTTTTCTGTTCTGCTCTTGGCCCGGTGAACTGTTTCCCACTTAAGCCATTGTCGAAATATTTTCTTGTCGCTTTTCAGTAACTAAGTATTATCCAAGCATTTTCGTTGCATTCGCAGTATGAATATAAATCCAGTGCTTTCCTCGCATTTGCTCCTTATTTTTCTCATTATCAATGCAACGTAGCAGTGAGATTGGGAAATGTGTGCTACGAGAGTGTTTTTTTTATAGAGTATGTATAGTATAGTATGCAGTGTACAGTGTACACATGATGAGCTCGATTTTCTTTTCATTTTCATTTCGGTAATAGCGCTCTGACAATTTTCATGTGAACTGGCAACAATTTTTCACCGTCAGTCTGCGGTGTGCAGTAAAAGGATGTGAGAGGAGGATTTAAGGGGGATGTAAGGATACGGGGACCTTCTGTGAACTATCCTCGACGACTGCAAGGATTTCACACACAACAAACGCTGGGCAGGAACTTAAGCAGGAAACAGGAAAAGCAACGTATCCCTAGCATCCCAGCATCTCTTACTTTTCTCCAACCTCTTCCATGCTACGTGACGTCTTTCTCTCGAGACGTCACAAGATTTATTGTATGCAAGTTATAGATGTGTGTGGGTGTAGGGTCCTGTTTGCACTTGTATTGGTGTAAATATGCAAATCGGTTTCTTGCCACGCTGACGACTTTTTCACAGCACAGCACACGACTGTGAAATGTGCTTAAAATTTGCAAAATTGTAGTTCATTTTTATATTCTGTCGATTTTTTTTTTGTTCCTTCTGCTTGTTTTCCCTTTTTCACCTTGACAATTGTCCTGGGGCCAGGATTCCTTCTGCATACGGAATACAAACATTTTTTTTTGGTTCGTACCTAAGTTTGATTTGACTTCATAGAATTTTCCCCCAAACTGAATTCCCCCGATTGCATTTGTTTCCCTTCACATTGAAGCTCCTGTTCGGTTTGGCTTTGGTTTGTTATTCCACTTAACAAGAGTTTGAGGGCCATTTTGTTGGTTTCTCGATTTGGCTTTTTGTTTATGGCTCAGGACCATTTTCAGGTTCATAAAAAGGCAGTTAAAAAAGAAGTAGCTCCTTCCTAGGCATGCTTATCCTTTATACCCTTTAGACAATAAAGACTAGACTTTACAAGTCTGTCAGTTTCAAAGTAAAATTATCATAACATTTTTCTTAAATGTCTCTCTATTCTCTATTTTCTCTATTTAACAAACATTTAAATAATCTTTAAAAGTAAGTGTATTTATGTTTCTTTAAAGGCTTATATTTGAGTCGTAAAGTTACTTTGTATTCCTTAGAAATTAAACCCTTTCATGACCTCTTAATTGAAAATTAAAAAGGTTCTCATAAAAGATTAAAATTAATTTCGTGCTGTTGTTAAATCGTGGATTGTGGATAAAATAATTCTGGGATTAGGAAGAAAAAATTTCTAAAATGCTCATTTAAAATTTAAAGGATGTGTTCGTTAAAAAAAAAGTAGCATACTAGACCAAACCGCTCTTTTGTGGCGGATCTTTTAAACCTTCTTTTTTGGATGTAACTAGGATGAACTTCAACATGGCCAAAGCAGCTAGATCGGGGGCTGCAAGGGTAGAGCTTGTAAAATGCCCAACGAAAATTGCAGCTGCCAAGCAAACACATGCAAAAGCCGCAGCCGCCACTTCCGCGAGTTCGCCAGTCCGGGGAACCCCACGAGCCCGTATTTCCTTCACACCCGCCGGAATCCTTACCCGGACAGCCTCATTTGGCGGCTCGTTGCGGTAAAGAGCATCAAAAAACAGTGACTTATGAGAGGTTACGACTTGTGAGTACTTGGTATAAGTCTTAATACTTTTTAGTAAGAAAAATATTCCAAATTTTTGAAGTTTTTTTGAAATTTTTGAAACAAAGTTTTTGAAGAATGAGAAGGAGAATAATTCGTGCATAAAATATAATTTTTTTTTTTTATTTAGAAAATCTACTTTACAAGTAAAGAATCCCCTCCTTATTAAAATTGTTCCCTTATTTAAATTGTTTTGTTAAATATTCATACAAAATCTGCCTAAATCCCGGCACACCCTGATACAATACGCGGTATAAAAACAACAGCAGAGTTGGCAAAAATGTTTAAACAGCTGCTAAAGCACAAAGGACAAAAAGGAGCCTCCACATACTAGATATATACACATATACGTGTGCAGGGGGGGATAAAACACCAAATCTGACGCCTAAACGCAGCTTAGCGATTAAAGCGCTTTACAAAATTTAACCCAAGGGGAATTTTGAAGCGACCAGCTTTGGGTTAAATTCTATTTTCCTTTTTTGTTGCTGTTGCTACTGGCCTGATGTTTATTTTGGCTCAGAGAACTGGGCCAAAAGGGACCCAGTGACGGGATGGTGTTAATTTTCCCCCAAACTGTAGCGACAAGTTTATTTTGGTTGCTTTGTTGTTGCACTTGCTGCATGCTTTGTGGCACTTGTGGTCGTGGATTGACATCTTGTTTAAATGGGGATATGGTATACTGGATATTCGATATTAAAAAAATAGGTAATAGTTGCATTAGTAGACTTTTGAAAGAAAATACTTTGAAAGATCTTAAGCTTTAAACTTGTATTGGCAACCATAATTTATCCTTGGTACTTTAAAGCTTTTAAAATTTAAACCATTTGTTCATCTATTTTTCGATCAATTGGCCATTTTTCTGTTTTGGCCAACACAACAAAAACCAGTTGCATAATTTTCAATATCTTCTATGAACAAGAAGAAAAAATCCTTCCCCTCTAGGAGGAATGGAGAACAAGTCACAGTCACAGCTTGCGACATTGGCAATGTTGTTGCCAAATTGTTAAATAAATCAAAATCCTGAATCACAGAGACCAGAGACCCTCAAGCCAAACTGGCACGCCAAGTGCCAATTGCATGAGTGGGTGGGTGGATTGTGATGGAGGGTGGGGTTTTCGTAGAATGTTATTGATGTGCTTTTAATTGAGGCTTGTGTGTCTGCTGTTGCCTGCAATGTTGCTGTCAGATTTCAATGTCTGCTCTCGGTGGATCAGTCCCCCCTCCATGTCCAATCATCACAGAATTTTATTAGTTTTTCAGTTTTCAGCTTTCAACACTTACCGGCATTCGACGTGTGGGCCATGCAAATGGCCAACATCAGAATGGTCAAGCTGATGGATCCAAAAAGTCCCCATGAATTCCCAGCACATTCCCGCCTTCGACGTCCCCGGCGCTGTTGATTATTGCATTTTTTCCTAGACATTTGCAGATTTGTTCCAAAATCCTCTCGATGGAATTCAAGGCAGAGTCTCCTCCGTAGGGAAGGGTCCGATTGTTTCTCTGTTCTGTGCATATTTGTTATCTAAAATAAATAATACAATATATTTCTTACAAGTTGACTAAGAATCACTTTATAGTTGTATTGATTTTTTTCTTAATTAGTTCTAAGGCTGCTGCATCAGCCAAAAAAGTTTCAATATTAAAGAGAAATGTCAGTTAAAACTGCATTAAGTATCTGGCAAAAGTTTCCCAACAAAAATGAAAAGAAGGAGGTCAGGAAGCGAGGAAGTTCAATAGTCAAGGCAAAATGTTAATTGAAAAAAAGTTGATGAACATGAATTCCCGACAGAAAGAGAAAGCACCAAGTGCCTTTAGTTAAAATTCATTAAAGTTTCAAGTAATTTTATTTGTTGTCTATTTTTAAAAGCAACAATAAAATACTAAACCATTAATTTAAATGATTCAAGCAGAGGCTGAGCCAAACGAAACCACATAATTTGCATTTATCAAGTTTATGCCTTTGAATTCTCAACAACCTTTTGGCCAACACAATAAAGATGTTAACCATTTGATTATAAGTGATTTATGTCAAATATGCCATGAATATTTCATGTCAACATAATTTGGTTAACGGTTAACATTTATGGTATCACGGGGAATGCAAAAATGTTTAATTTGATAAAACGCTTTGGCGTCGATGATATTGGTTTTGCATAAAATTACTAGACTTGGCAATTTGTCTGTCAAATGTGTGAATTAATTAAGACCTCCTGAACATCCTCTGGCTCTCAGCGAGTCAAGTAATTTATTATTTTACAACTGAAACCCTAAATCGGATTCGGATTCTGAGAGCGGCTAGAACAATCGCACATATCACAGATAGAATTTCAAGCGAATTAAATATTAATTAGTGTAGCGTGTGCATAAAAGTTAATTAATGTTTTTTACGCCCTAGGTGTTAATAATTAATGAACGTGAGTAGTTTTTTCTCGGCGCTGGGTATGTGGGCGTTGGGAGTAGCTGTTGATTTACGGATAATTAAGCAGATTGCCGGAGTTATCGCAATAAATAAATATTTAATCAATCAGTTTGCGAGAACCGCTGGCGCCATTCAATGAATTTGCATTTAAAGTTTAAAGTTTTTTCTCTGACTCGAATTTTGAAACAAAGTTAGTGGGGAAATGTATTTGAAAAGCCTGGATCACATTTTCATTGACTTAAGTTTGTCAAATATATTTCGGCTTTTCGGTCAGACTTCATAACGTAGCTTACAACCTCTCGGTAAACACAGAAAACTTTACATTCAAAATTATTATTTTGTCTGATTTCATGATTCGGAAAAATAACATAAATATATCAAATCGTAAGAGTAATTTTTAATATAGATATTTTTATAAAATGCCTGGAAACTTGGGTGAGTTTTTAAGCCATAGCGTCCAAAGCGGATATTGTAGGTATGTGTTTTAAAAGGACCTGGACCAGGAGCCTATATGCTACCTAGCAGCTTTGGTGCGCGTGGACCTCAATACTCCTTTGGCCGCCGGATCGATCGCAAACGCTTCGAGAAGCCCGGACCAGGACCGGCCGCCTACAGAATCGACAAGGTCACCCGATACGGAAAATCGGACGGACAGCACTTCTCAATGTTGGAGCGTCTTCCCCTGCGCAAGCCCATGCCCATCAGGTACCAATAGCTTCGATCTCTACCGATGTTACCCGTGACGATTTGAAGTCGGCAATGAAGAGGCATATTGGTGTGTGTTTGCAGGCCTGGTGACTGCCGAACCGAATAAAGCCGTGTGTTCTGAAGTCAACCCAGCCCCCAAATTGTTTCAATTTACATTCAAATCGCTGTAATGGCAACTGGCATTCCCCCCATTAGGTCCACAATTAATTCGATGACACATTCGAAATTGATCCCCTGAAATGCATTCTGATAGATGCAAATCGTTGGGCGGGTGGGTGTAACAGGGGCGGGCATAATGATGATGCCACGGTATTGATACACAATGCGGCAACAACCACTTGTTGGGCCTGAAAAGCCTTTTCGTCCAGGACACTTCACTTCACTCGACGTCGAGGACGGGGCTTAGAGGGCTCTTCAGCTTTGTGTTGGGCATCCACTACAGGACGTGGCCTTTGGTCTGTAATGAAGCCTCCGGCCAAGCTCTCTTAAGTAACTCACTTTGCAGTCGGGGCGGGACAGACTCGTCCCGGCTAACTGAGCTGACTGAGTTGACGGAGAAGTTGGCCAAAGAAGCCAACCCTGCTGGCATCTAAGCGAAAGCCTGTTATTTTCCCCGCTGCTTGTAATAATCACACAGTAAACAGGCACCAGCGAGTGGACAGAAGAAAAGGTCCACCAAAGGCTACATGGGGGAAAATATTCTATATTTCATAAAAATATTCATAAATTAAATCAATTGGAAAGTAATGTATATCTAAATATTAAAAAACGTATAGTCTTCAAGAAAATCCCTATAAAATTGCAACAAAATCTTAAAACTTAACATAAAACCTATATTTTTTTCTTTGTGCACTTTGGTCCTCATCTGAGAATGGCCAACAGAAAGCCAAAGAAAGGAGAGGGCTTTGGACTAACTGAGACCGCCTGAAATCCCCTCCCATCTGGGCACCAGCCCAGTTGTAATTGCAACGTCAACGTAAATACATGCCACAAGGCACTGGAAGTGGCAGCGGCAACGGCAGCGACGAGTCAGGAATTTCACGGATGTGCGATGTGCGTGCATTTTGCAGATGCCCCAACGACTTCGCCCTTTCTCCTCCTCAAAAGTGACCACCATAGCCGCTCCTTCTTGGACATCACGTATTCACACAGCCACACAGCCAGGGACTCGCATTTGATTGCATTTTCGATGCTGGCGGACTGCAGCAGGGGGAGTTGGTTGGTGGCTGGTGAAGGGAACTGCATGAATTCATCCAGAGATGGGATCTCGGGAACTTGGGAGCTCCTGCCACCACCTCCACCACACCCTGCTATTCCTCCTGAAGATTTATCTGAGCGCGTTTATTTTAATGTTACGTTCTGGCATCTTTGCTCATTTTTGCCTTCTTGCTGATTTTGCTCCCTTTTTGAGGAATACCCTGTCCTGAATATATTCTGGTTATTAAAGGGTTTTTTAACTTGGCTTAAGATTTATTATAGAACTTAAGAATCTAATAAGAAGTAACTATAATGGATGGACAGCTTTCATGTTACAACTTTAAAGGATTATAGTGGTTTAGTTTTAAAGTACGATTTTTTACCTTTTCTTATATTAATAATTAATATTAGTCTGTTTCCTGAAACAAGCTGGTCATAAAGCTTCAATTCACTCCAAAATTTTCAATTTTAAAAATTGTATTTGTAGAGTATTTGATAACTTCTTTTATAGCCTTGACGTTTTGTTAAGCAGGCTCTTTCAATGCATTGGTAGCATCCATTGGCTGGATGTCTTTGCCTTTATGAAGCTGTAGCCTGGCATCTTCATCACCACCACATCATTATCATCCTCTTCCTGGGCAACAGAAGAATCTTCAGGAGCAGAACGTGGTACGTTGACCGCTCGGAATGTTGATTCATCTTCTTGGGCATAACTGCTGCCAGTTTCCACGGACTACTCTCTGCTTTTTTTTCGATTTTTGTTTTATAACTCCACTTGCTCTTTTATGTCAATCAGCATGCAGCTTCTGCCCAGTGGCATGCTGCTTCTGCTCCGCGTTTATGGGCCATCATCGTCATCATCTGGCTGTAGCCATGGGCCAATGGTTGCATCTATTTTTAGTGGGGCACATGCCCGGCTCTATTCTATTCCTGACTCGTTCAGTATGTTAGATCTCCATGTTGGGGCTCTCCTCTATTATTGCCATAATAAGCGAAAATTGCCCTTAAGTGGCTGGCAATGGCAAGCTTTGGTCCTATAATGCATTCTTCTTTATTTTTAGCACGATCTTAGCCTGTCTGGGCCGCTTACATGAATAATTATAAGCTTATATAGGTGCCTGATCGGAGTTGATAATTGTGAAAAGTGCGCATAGTGCAACTTAATTGCATTTAAATGGCCTGAGGTGTGGTCACAGAACTACCTTCATATCTAGTATCTTAGAAAAATTGAGACCAATATCATGCACGGTTACCCTATCTTTTCCCATGGCCTCTCCACCTAGTTATATTTCGTATTTGGCCCTCTATTTGGCCAACTGTCATTAGCAATTCAGATAATCAATGAAACACTTTTGGGCAAAACAAAACATATTCGTAACAAAAGATATGGGATTGTAAGCAATGTTAATTTGACAGCCGGCGGCAATTGATTTCCCCCTCGATCTGCCAAACACACGCACATTGATTGAAGGGTCATTACAGGGTTATACATATCAGGAGGAAGTCCAGACCCACCAGATGACCTCACACGCTCTCGGTTTTATTTATTCTATTTCCGATTTTAATTGTCGATACTGGCCGTGTTGTTATCTTCTGTGTAACCTCCCCTTGATTAACCATAATCGACCCTGTTTCCAGCACGTGACTTGTTTTGGTAATTGCCAAAAAAAAAAGTGGGTATATTTTTCGCTTATTTAATGTGCCTGCCAAAATTGGATAACAGTGTAAGCTCGGCTATAAATTGGCCAATATAATTATTTGCTACGAATTTAATTTACCAACTGACCCATATTCTAAATGGTATAATTTGTTTACTTTTTTGCTAGATTCGCATTCGCAATGATCCTGCCTCTGAACCAAGACATTAAAACTTTTTCAGTAACTTAAGACCCATTTAATGTGAGTCAAAAAGTCAATAAACCCAAACGTGTATCTTCTTCCTGCTGTTCAGCGAAAAAGCGAAACAAAAAAAAAAACAAAAGTGGAGCAACAAAAACCTGTCACGTACAACAAAAGTGCATTCACATTTTGAAAGTCAAAGCGGCAGAGGGAACTTTTTGTATTCGTATCTTTGTATCTTCGATGAAGTAGCTACCACCCCTGACTGCCATACATTCAGATACATTTCTATCTTAAAGCTGTATCCCCAGCCTCAGGCCATCGCTGGCAACTTTCGTTGTTGGCCAAAGACAAATTCAGTCAATTACTTCATTATGCGTTGAGGTTTTTTCGGTTCAGGCTCAGACACCCACCTTGCCACCCCAGACATCCAGCCTCCAAGGAGTCCTTGGGGTCGTCCTTTCTCGGCTGTCGGCCTGCTGTCGTCTGTCATCAGGTGAAAGGCAAATAAAACGTCAATTTGTATCGCCAGTTGTGTCCTTTTCTTATTATTCATATGCATATTACACATTCAGAATTCTGAATTCAGATTTCGGAATTTATTCAGGCCCTCGGCACAACCAACCACAACCTTTTTGTGTCAATAATCATTTACATGTTTATCTAATTTGGACGGATTTTTACTGCCACTTTTCCTTGGCCATCAACTTGAACTTGGAGTGAAAACGTAAGGCGAGAAATTCAATTATTACCGCTGAATGTGGGCCATGGCATACATTTACAGATACAGATTGCAGATACTTTTTTTTTTTTTTTGCGATTTTGCCTTGCAACCGGGACAATTTTCGAATCTCTTCCACAACTTCCCTGGTTGCCAGGCCAAAACGGGTTGATGACCAAGCCACAAAAATGTTCACTACAAGTTGTAAAGCGGCCAACAAAAATATTACAAGAAAAAAGTGAAAAAACCTAAAAACAAAAATCAACCAGAGACCCAATGCCAATGAAACGAGCAAAGGCGGCAACTTTGTTGCTGTTGCTGCTGCCTGTCATCGACGTCACATTGCAAGTGTTATGGCAGCAATTATTGTTGTTTCCGTATGCGAATTTTCATTTTGACAGTTCAAAAGCAACTGAACAGAGAGGATACTGGATGTTTCCTGAATTATTCTTGGCTGGATGGATGCACACAAAGCATGAAATCGATAAAGTTATTTTCCAACTCGGATGGATAAATTGTGAACAGGATATGCAAAAATATGAATGTCTTTTCTGAAGACATGTGTTTTGAAGTCTTAGAAATGGTTAACATTTGGTCATAAAGTTTCTTAGTGTATTAAGACTTTAAAGTCCATTGATATTCCTATTCCAAGCTAACATTTTCAGACTGTTAATAAAATCTATAAGCAAGGAATATACAATAGATTTGTTTTTGGAAAATGTCCAATAAATACAAGACCTATTAATTTACATTTATTCTTGCATTTGCATCTAATATATAATTTCTATCTAATTTCTTAATAATTTCTATATTGAAGTACAATATTATTTCTTCAATCCAATAGTATCATCAAAACATATCCTTTATCTATCATCTACCGACAATATCTCTATCCTGAAGTATCTCGCTGTCAGCAGCACGCTGGGACTAACCAAGACAAGAAGTTTAAAATGTTTGCTCTGCATTTTCGCTGTCTATAACCCGAGATTGGTAAGACTGACAAAGACCCGAATCGATGGCCAATTCGGCTGAGTCGAGCTGTGGGGGGTCCTTCACTTCTGGCAAGAGGGGCTGGCTGTCTAAACGCCTCCGAATTTTGCGCTGATTTGACACAAAAATTTGACGTAAAGTAGTTGACGCTTTGGTGCTTTGTAGTCGCTGGCTCAAAATGCAAATTGTGCATGAATATTCGTCCCATCCCCACCCATGATGAACCAGGAAAGGTTTCTGTTTACGCTTGTTTTGCTATAACTACAATTTGGGGTCGAGCGGTGGGGCGGTTGGCAAAGGGTTGGCGTTGTTTTGGGCCAGCTTGAAAGTTTTTCCCCGGCCCTGTTATAAATTTTGTATCCCCCCAGATACTTACAACAATTTTGTGGCACTTTGCCTACATGTGGATGCTATGGTAACAAAAAAATGAAGAAAAACAGAAGAAAAAACACCGAAAATCAACAACTTGCAATGCAGAGAATTTGAACTCAGAACTCGGCTTGAAGTTTTTGCCGGAAAAGTTTACTGCAAGTAATGATTGTCAAGAGAATTCTTTGGTTCTTTGGTATATTCGATACAAAATGAGCAAAACTATTAGTGGTAGTTGAAAGACCTACATAGTTTATTAATTTGTTCATGTCAGTATAAGGCTATAAGGCATAATAGCCTAGTCATCCAGTCTAAAATGTCTTAACCAAAAACGAGGTTAACACTTGCTTCCTGAATCATCGAGCTTTTTCCCCGCCACCTGTCTGATAAATTCGCACATGTTTCTGGGCCTTTATCTTCTCATATATTTTATGTCCCCAACTGACATTGATTAACCAAAATATCACGCCTTAGCGCTAATTGAACATTTAGCTTAATGGGAAATCATAAATTGCCCGAATATGTTTAGCGCAAAACAATTCCTGCGAAACAATTTCACAATTGTTTAGGGCCCCAGCTTAATTTTAAATATTTTTGTTTCTAAAAAAAAGCGAAAAAAAAAAAATTAATTAAAATAACACGTACGAAGGTGGAGCCTTCTGGTAGCCATTTATTGAATTTTTGGCGGAATTTTCAATGCTGTTCAAATGGCGCCACTTTGCCGTGTAAATTGTTGCGCATTTTATTGGCCAAACACATATTTTGGCCAGAATGGGATATTCGATATCAAGATGATCTAAGCCGACACCACAGTTCCAAAAATAAAATGCATGGCATACCCATCTTCTTGACGATGAAATGTTTTGATGTTTTTATTATGATTTTCGATTTGGCAAACAGAAATATGGTTTGGGAAACTGGTTTCGGCCAAAAAAAATGTATAAACAAAGCCCGGCTAGATGGAATTGTGAAATTTGTTGCCGGAGTTCACGTGTACCCCTCATACTATTGGGTATTGGATATTCATGGTTTTCAGACGAATCTTCCGAAAGTTTTTCTGCGAATTTTTGCACTTGCTTTAAGGGTTTTTCCTGTCAATTGGCCTTAACGAGCCAGCTGGATGATTCAGCCAGAATGGCATTAAGTTATGACCGGAAACTAAATAGGTCTGGTTAGGTCAGGGCCACTTTTTGTTCTCCGCTTAATTGCAAGCTTTATTGTAAATTGTTGCATGTTTACCCTACCCATAGTGATGCACCATAATGTAAACAAATAAATAAATAAATTAAATTTGTCTGAAGTTATTGGCATATAGAGTCGGGCATTTTTGGGCGCTATCATCGTGACTGTTTATTTTCGTTTCATTAAAAGTTTGCATTTATTTATTTTGCTTTTGGGGCAACAGTTGTTTTTATGACTCTCCGCTGGCCGGGCCAAAATGTACTTTACTTTTTGCGTTTAAGCCAAATTGTATGAACTTCAAGTAAATTAAGGCAGCTGGGCATACATATAGTATTCGGCCATTTGGAATGAAAAATTCATTTCCTGGTAAACAATAAGTAATAAATTAATTTATTTAACATTTGGCGAGTATGATGCACTGGAGACTAAATCAATTTCTCACTTATGTTTGTTTATGGGGGGCTTAAATGCTCATAACGAGTTTATGTTTTCACTTTTTATACGTTTTTATGAGATGGGCAATTAATAAAAAGTTATGCATGTGGGCTGAGCCGTACGGCTTAGTGCAGCAGAGCTATTTATTTCAACTGGTTCGGTAAGAGGTTTTGGCTTAAAAATGCTCAATTGCTTAGCCATGCAGGCCATGTTCCAAGCCAGGCCACGCAATGTGTGCAAAAAGTTGGTAGTCGACTACCAGCAGCAATTCAAATTCAAAACATTTGGCGTTTCATTCATAAAAAATTCACAAATATTTTCTTTGGTTTTTTTTTTGGACATATCGAAGATGTGTACGAATTTGTTGGCATCGGTCTGGGTTTTATTGTCTGTCTGCACTACTTTAAATGGGTCCACGTGCCAGGTTTCTAGAGAAGAGGGGCTGGAGGGCCCCGGCCGTCATTCCACCGCCCTGGCCAACATGCTGGTAATGAGCCTTTTTGAAATGCGTTAAATGATTTTTTGCACTTTGCCACTTCTTTCTTGGCCGCCTTGTATTGTCTTGGCCGTTTTGCAAGCCATGTTTGATTTGTTTGGCTTGCCTGCCTTTTAATATTTGCCTATGAATGAAGTATATTTATAGCAGTCACGGTTATTTATTTTTCAATTTTTTTTTTGTTTACTTGACTTTTTGCTATTTGCGATGGCAGAAGCGCACTTTGCCATGCAGGAAGTTGCTAATAACATATTCCAATCATTATTAAAAGGGGTCTCTTCATAATGATTTAATAAGGATATCGGAAATAGCTCTAGGTAGATCATACTTGTGTTCTAAAGAATTTAACAAGGTGCTTGTGAACACGTGAATGGCATATATCTGTTCTAAAGAGAAAATTCAGAACAAAACATCGTCGAACTATCATTGTCGGAGCATATTGCTTAATCTCACGTAACAGAAATTATTCTATAATAATTCCAGCTTGCCCCTACGCGGTCGGACAAAAGATTTTGCCTGCATTTAGATGTATGATTTATATTTATTTTTGTACTCAAGTCAAGCCATCACACAATTCATTTAAATTGGCCATCCATCCTTGGCCTTGAACCGCGGGCATTAGTACGCCAAAGTTAATAATTTAAATCAACTAATTGTTAGCCATAATAAACAAATTTATTTACGGCGCCTGACGAGCTGCGAAAACTGTGTTTTTTTTTCTGTCGAGAATCGACTCTTAAATCCGACGCTTAATTTGCAAAGAATCCCCGAAAAGCAAACAGCGGATGAATGTGCCAAAAATTGTATTGAGGAAAAAGATTTCAATACAATACTGTGGCTGTCGTCTGGAATTAACACGCTATAGAAGCTGTCCAAAAAAAAAAAAAACGAGAAAAACCCACAAGAAAAGTTCACAAGCCATGGCTAAAAAGGTAGACACGCGTGGCATGCCATTTGTTTATTGTTGATTTAGTTGTTGTATTTTGTTGCCGGATAGCCCAGCAACAATGCCATTAAGCTTAATGTTTATTATCTATACAACAAGCCTACATGAAACGGCCAAACGGCAGGCGGCACTTGGTGGCAGTCGGCTTTTTCGAAAAAATTGTGACAAGTAGCAATGAACCTTGTAAGGTCTGGGCTGCCAACAAGCCTGCATAGTGTATTATTATGTATTTCATATGGCCCACAATGGCAACTGCAGCTTCATAGTCTCATAAACAAAGTCTCTCATAAATTTTAAATTGATTTCAAACACCTGTAATCGTTAAAATCAGCACTTAGTTACTGAATTATTATTATTTTTTAAAAGCGAATATAAAAAAAAGAAATACACAAATTTAAAAAAAAAAATATGTAGTTGAAGAGCGTTGTCAAGTGTTCCGTAAAAAATACCAAACAGGTAACTGAACTGTGTTTATTAAGCAAAGACAACACTTGAACACCTTTTAAATCGGAATTAACCAGAAGTAGTGGTGTTCGAACAGCTTCATTCACTTCAAAAGAACTGTTAGTAAACAGATTTCGAGTATTCCAAGGAAAGCTGATCAGTTCAAGATCTCGACACTTAAAAACATGCATACTTTTTATAGTTATGTCTGATGTCTGATAAAAGCTAAAGTTTAAGAGTCATATTTTGGCGCAATTCTTTCCTAGCCATCGCTAGGCGAAACATTTCTTGTTCAATAATTTCACTCTTGGCAACCGACAATCAACAACTTGGCCATCAGTCTTGTTGTTATCGTAATTTGTTATAAGTGTCTCCTAGTTTTTTTTTTTTTGGTTGGTTGTAACCAACAAACACCCCCACCAACATACAAAACTTACATTTTGTAGCCGAAACAAGCCGAAAAGAAAAATTTTTGTTATTTCGCGCTTTTTGGTTTGGATGGCGCGCAGTGGGCTTAAAGAAATATTTTCTGATTATCGACGATCCGTTGCTGCTATTTAGCCGTGGTTTTTTTTTTTTGCTTCGCTTTTGGCCTTACCCACGTTTCTTTTGCGTTTTTTTTATATTTGGATTTTATTTTTATTTTTTCTTGATTTTTTTTCGCTTTTTTTTCAAATATGTATATGTTATGTTTTAGTGCTTTTCCAATTTCTTATTCACTTCATGTCTGCGCCAGCACACAATCACACACACTCTGAGCCACACTCGAGCCACTCTCGGGCCAGCATAGGGAATACGCACTGTGGCAAGCTTATAATTTTTTTTTTCTTCGATATTCACCCAGGGCGCTTAGATGATTTTCAACCGCGACGTCAACGTTGAGCGCTCGAAATCTCGTTACTAACTAAAATAAACGAAGCGCGGTCCGACAAAAAAATCGACACCAGCAGAGTCGCGATGTTTGTTGTTATTGTTGTTATTATTGTTGCTGATATTGTTGTTGTTGTTTTTGTTGTTGTTGTCGGTTACCAAGCTTACCTCTCTCACACATACAGCCGCATTGCATGCACGCTTCGGCTTCGTACGGCGGAAAGTTCAAGTCGCAATGTTAGGCTTGAGCAGTGATGGCCGGTCGGCCATTTTGTGGCTAGCTTAGAGCTGCGTAATATATATTTTAGGGCTAGATAAGATAGTAAATAAAAGGGATAGTTAGAAAGAAGAATAAAGTTAAATTTTAAATTAAATAAACATTAGTATTTTTTTAGCTATGTACACCTTTTTTTTTTTTGCGTAAAGTATTGTTTAAAAAGGTTTATCTATTCTATCTATCTTATATCTATTTTTAATAAACTATAGTGTAAAAATGTTAATTAGTTAATACAGGTGTCAATTTTTGTTCAAGAAGAATACTTAAATATATATATATTTTAAAGTATTATAATATTAACATAATAATAATTATAAATTATTAATTTATTATCTTCAGAATTTCAGAATCTTTAATAATCTCAATTTCAATGAAAATACATAATACATAATAATAACTGTCGGAATATATTTAGCTTTATTTTGCTTTTGATTCTGGCTCATTACTGGCTTTAAGCCATCTTTCCAGCCCAAGATATCAGGCAGCGTATTTTAAATTGTTGCTGATTTATTCGCAACATGTTGCTACCGCTGGAAAGCAGCAACATTTTTATGATAATTTATTAATCATAAATACGTTTTAGGCATAGCTTAATATAATTAGAATATCCTAAGCAAATACTGGCTTTCACAAAAAGAGCCTGCTTCCGTAGACAAAATGTGAGAAATTCCAATTTCCCCGCTTGGTTGCCGCTTTGCGCCTTTTCGGGCTTTTATTGACCATATTGTGTGAGCCCCCCATCTGTGTTGCCAACGGCTGCTGGATGCTGGATGCTAGATGCTGTTTTCTGACTGATGACGTCTAATTTTTTCCCGAACTCGTTTGCTTACTCACACACAAAATTATGTCAGGAATGTCGGTGGGACCTGGGCTATCTAAGCGGCCCGGCGTGCCGGTTGTTGTTGCCTCTCTGAGGTTGCCCCGGCGATGTTGGCGTTGAAAGTCGGTTGATTAATTGGGAATTGGGGAATGCCGGGCTGTTAGTGTGTTAGTGTGTTTCTGTGTATTTGTTAACCAGAGCAAAAGCCGGTTAACATTTTGGAAACAGAGGCGCGTGCCAATGCCTTGAAGGTGAAGTTAAATCCCTCTTCTGCCGCAGGCATTCCAAGTTGGTCAAGAGAACTGCATTCCAGCTGTTAATCGGGGCTTATCCCGCACAATTAACTGAAGACCCTTAGCTGCTGACTCACGGTTCTGGGTAAACAAAAAAAATGATCAGGTGATTTCATTTTAAGTGTCGAAAACCCCCAATAAGCCATTGACATCGGTTTACGACAATTTCTGCAGAGTTTTACAATCCCAGGTTTTTTTTATTATAGAGTCAGCATGTCCACTTACCTTGCTAATCATCATAGTCGTTCTAAATTTCATCAGAAATCAATGCAAAGTGCAATGTTTTAATTTTTGGGCCACGCGACTTTATCAATTTCCACCGAATTGGCAAAAATTTGGCAAGGCAGCAAAAGTTCAGTGATTTGTAGAAATCGTGTTCAATTTCGCCTGCCTGATGAAAATGTATACTTTTTTAAAATATTATCCAATAGATACAATTAATGCCATGCTTGGAAAAATTGGATAAACTCAAAAATTTCACCTCCCCATGAGGCCTCTCTATTAAGCCTTTTGATTTCAATTTCCTATGCAATATCTTTCAGTTTCCTGTGTCTCTGCCAATGACATGTGTCAAAGCCAGAAATATGAGAACGGACCGAGCTGATTGAAAGAGATACGCGTGCTCTGTCTTAATACAAAAAACGTAAAAAATATACAGTGAAAAATGTCAATCAGAAGTCAAACCGCGACCACTCACGGTCATAGAAATTTCCGCTGAAAAAAGCTTAAAAAAACAACATCCATTTCCCGCTAAAAATTTCAATTTGTCTTTGAGAACATTATGGTATCAGGAAAAACCTAGTTAAAGGAATGAGCAAAAAGTTTTCCCCGTTTGAACAAATGGGAAAAGTTAAATATTTTTCTAAAGGAAACGTTTTCATTCATATGGTAAATACCCCGGCAGTCGGTGGCGAAAAAAACAAATAAAACAGAAGCCAAGCGAGAGCTCACAATTCAATTTCAGCATTGAAATCGGATACTCCAAGAGGCGGGATGGTGGGTTGGTGGATTGGTGGGCTGGTCGGTTAGCGGTGAACCCCTTTTGTATCTAGAATCTAGATGTTTAGAATTTCGCACAAGGTAGTAGTACTACCTACTACAAATCTGTTAACGCTTGGAAACCGCAGACAGCCACCGGAATGTTGGCGCAGCCGCAGCCACAGCTCCGTATCTCAAAATCTTCGGAAGCTTGGGATGCACAGGGGCACCAGATAACAAAGTATATACTCTAATTGATTGAAAACGAGAATGTTTACCAAAACAAATATTATGGTTTTTATCTACAGAAAGGTAACCATTTCCTATGAATCATATATAAGACTGATGACAAAATATCCACTTCAGAATATTATACAAATTACGAAAGGTACCACTGTAAACTCAAAAGCACGGAAGGTAAAAAATATATATAAGCTTGGCATTGTCAATCTGATATTATTCCCTTTCGCGGTAGAGAACTCGTCGGCAGACAAAAAAAAAGGGAAATGAGTATTTATTTTATAAATTGCATTTTCTGCACAATTTGCCAAGAGAAATCAATTGGCCCGCATTCCACTTTCCTTTCAGACGGTTTAAGCCGCTTAGCCCCACGGCCATTGCTGGAAATGCCAGAATTGGAAATGCCATTTGACTAATCCACTGTTTATGTTTCTTTTTTGGAATTCGTTTATTTGAAATATATTCAACACTTAGAATTTTTTGATTTCTGATTTGATTTGTACAGGAGAATCAATAATAAAATGTAATATCTTTTAAATGTTATTTATATGTATAAGTAATGAACAAAGCGATAATATTTAATTGCTTTTAAGTGTGAAAGAAATAAAAGTTAAATGTATTTGGTATTCGTCAGTTATTTAAAAATATCATCTTTAATATTTTGATTAGTGCGTTGAAGCCATTATGGCTGCGAGGCCATGCGGATCCTGGCCGTGGCCCTCGACTTGGTGTGTATCTCGGCCGTTCTCAGTGTGATGCCAAAGATGTCCTCGTGGTAACGACTCTCGTCCTGCAAGAATACATAGAGCACATAGAGACACATTGTAGAATTGTAGCCATCAAATGTTTCCCCTCATATTACATACATTGTTCAAAACTAGACTATTTTTATGATGGCCAGAACACAAAAAAAAAGTGACTCATACGCCATGTGGGTGGAAATGCATTACTATCGGTATTTATAACCAAAGTCCTACTTTATCCCGCCAAGGATACTTACCCGCAGTGTGAGCAAAAATGTCTCGACTTCCGCCTCGGTTTTCTGCTCCTTGCCGGCAATGCACTTCCTGCCAAAAGAAAAATGAATATATAGAGAATCAAGTGTGTTGGCAAAATGCAGAAAAGCTGTGAAAAACTGTTTATTTATTCGCTCGGGGTTATTATGGGGATTGGGGCTGACTTTAACAAGCTAACAAAGTGGAAGAAGAATCTGAAAGATATAAGTAACCCTAAGGATATGCTTGATGCTTTATTACGATTTAATGTCCTTGTAATTATCCGAAAACCGAATATGATTCATAAGAAATTACCTCTAATTAGCAAAAGCAACAGATGAGGCACAGGCCGCATTATCTGCCCAGGTTTCAATTAAAATAAACCGCTTAAGATTAGTCTCGGCAATATGACCACCCGGATTGAAATCCTCCCTCAAGGACAGCGCCATTATGCAATATCCTGTGTGTGCTGGGATAGAGAAAGCCCGTATTTCACAATAAGGCACTTAATCAGGAGCTTTGAAAAAGTACGGCACCGAGTGGAGCAAAATATAAAAGCCAAACGATGGCAAAATAGCTGACCGCAAAGCATTAGAAAACAGAAAACTCCCAGCTGTGTGCCAGAGGTCACCGGAGGAGACTGGCAGGGCAGAGTCGGGGAAAAGAGCAGCAAATACACAAAGGCAATCAAACTGAAAGAAAAGCAAACCCCACCTGATGGTCTGGTACACATGCTCGGCCATTGTGACATCGCCGCAGACGTAGATGTGTCCTTTCTCCTGGACAATCAATTGGTACAACGAATCAAATTCCTGCTCAATCAGGTCCTGCACATATGTCTGAAATGCACAAAGCCAAATGGAAATACAAATCGTTTGTTTTAGTTTGAAAAAGTCTGTGATAAATCGGTTCCATGTTAAAGCTCACCTTTGGAATGGCCTGCTCGCGGGACAGAGCCAGGAAAACTCGATCTAGGATCTTCTCATTCTCTAGCAGCGCCTTCTCCTCGGCATACAAGTCCACATCCCGATTCCGACAGCCAAAGAAGAGCCACATTTTGGGCAACGGCAATACAGGATCTAATTCCCGAAGAACCTGAAACTCCTGCCAAAAGGATCGGAAGGGAGCAATTCCAGTGCCA
Source organism: Drosophila bipectinata (assembly GCF_030179905.1). Taxonomy (NCBI): domain Eukaryota; kingdom Metazoa; phylum Arthropoda; class Insecta; order Diptera; family Drosophilidae; genus Drosophila; species Drosophila bipectinata. The sequence goes on along the minus strand of NC_091736.1, from coordinate 11,047,570 downwards.
GGGCCAATAAGGATGATGGGGCTACTTCGGTCGCTGGGCAGGTGGAAGCCCAGGGCACTGCGCACGAACATGAAGAGTTCATCGTCTGCCCGGAGGCCCGACAGGTAGTTGGAGCAGACGCCGTACCGCTCATCGCCCTCTCCGTCCTCGCATCGATACTTCACGATGGCCACTGTCAGGTGGATCTCGTCGCTCACCCGGCGAGGGGACGAGGAGATCGAGTAGAAGCGCGGCTGCAGCGGCGTCAGTTGGGCCAGGAGTAGCGGGGCTGGTGGTCGGCAGGAGGGGAACTCCTCCAGGACATCAAGCAGGTGGGGCAGGCGCCAGTGCCGCCAGTCCTCATATGCAGAGGAGTCATTCACGAGCAGCTCCAGTCGCTCTTTGTCCGCCACGTCGTCACAGAATCCCGATAGGAGGGTCAGCAGTTGTCGGGATGGCGGAGTGGTCAGATCAAAGAATCGGGAAAGCAAAATCCTTAAAGTATCTGGCGGAATTTTGTCATGTGGCTCCCAGCACTTGAATATCCCATTCGAGGTCTGCTTCTCCTTCAACAGCTGTAGCTGCAGTACCTCGTCGGGATTCTCAACACCCACCAGACGCTCCAGCAGTCCATTGACCAATTCAGCCCGGTTGGCGGGAAAGATGCCCACATGATCACCCGGTTCGTAGTCCAAGCCAGGAGCACAGATCTCCAGTAGCATCGTTGTCTTGGCTCCCTCACTCAGCCTGGTCAGGTTATGAGGCTGCGTCTTGATCTTGCAACAGTGAACCTTCTTGTTGTGGTACTTGGACAGACTGCTGTCCAGGGTGCCCTTGTTCACAGATGGCACCAGTCGTACTGTGTTTACGGTCAGGGAATCGTTTTGCAGCGCCAGGGAGGCATCCGTAAGACTCTCCTCGGGATCCAGGCAGAATGTTTCACAAGCAAGCTAAAGAAATTTTATTTTAAATAAATTTATTTATCAAAAAAGAGGTTATATTATCGTTATTTTAAATTATTACTAGGGTGGCGTATACGTAATATTTACTTTTCTTCGTGATTTTTGATTTATCTACTTAACAGTTCTTAACAACAATTTTTAAACTAATTTTGGCAACGTTTAAAAATTAAATTAATTTTTTTGAGATAACATTCAAGTGCATCTTGACCAACAAATTTTAAGGTTCCTCTACGTAGGTTAGCCTAGCCCACGTTGCGTATACGCACTGTTGGCTGCATGCCATCATCAACTCGAAATACTGCACATTTTTTTACTTTGCTAGGCTTTGATTTCGCAAGAAATTCCCACGCAAGTGTCTTTCTGCTTAACTGAACTCACCTTGAAAACCTCGGGCGCCCATTTCCGGAATGACTGCTCCTGGCCGCACATCTCGTCGCCGTAGGCCACCCTCAGCAGTCGCTCGCCACCCAGCTCGCCCAGGATGTTGTCCACATACTGGCCAAAGGCGCAGAAATTCGGATAGGCCGAGGAGCCCAGGGCGAAGACCGCAAACCTGACATTGGACAGGGGGCCGAAGGTCTCCTCGGTAAAGGTGTCGGAGGTGGAGCCCCGCAGCGAGTCCCAGCGGTCGATCTTCTTCACCTGTTGCAGTGGCAGCTTCATGAACTCCTGTCGTGAGCTGGCCTTCATGAAGGATTTCGAAGAGGACACGCCAATGCTATTTTTGTGTTTTTTTTTTTTTTGGGAAAAAGAAAACCAGAAAAGACAGAGTTTTGAAGAAAAATTCTTTGACAGCCTGAAAGTATGCAGCGAAATGCCTCCGTGTAAAAAAACAGTCCCAGAACACTCAAATTAAAATGGGGCTTGTTGCGATGACCCCTCCCAACCGCACCCCCTCCTGTGCTGCCCACTGATTCATATTTCACAAAGGATCTGAGCCCAGCAGAAAAAAGCAAGGGGCGTGGTCAAGGGCGGCTGTACAGGAACTAAACAATGAACAAAACACGCCAAAGGAGGCAACAATAAAAGGAAAGAAAAAGAGGCTGACAGCAAAGCATTTATTACGCTTGTCATTGAGATGTTGCAAGAAAAAAAATACTTACAAAAAATGTTCCAAAAATAAAGGACAAGAATTGTATTCTGTTTTCAAAGTATGTGTGTGTGTGTTTGAGGGAAATTCACTAAAAAAACGTAATCATCTGCTCGTCAGCAGCTCGTCAGTGAGGATATACATATGCCTTAAAATGTATATCCTTATATATATCCGTATATGAGTATAGTACGCCCCTGCAACTGCAGTTCTCCCCCTCATCCTATCCGCTGAGCGATGATTCAACAATGAACACTGGCAGTTTTTAAGGAAACCATCCAGAAAAACTGAAAAAAAAAGAATCCCCTTTCGGGCAGAGAGATGCCAACTGCAGCTGGCCATGGCCCGATCTCGGGGCCATCACGATGGCAGAGCGCGTTTAAAACTATTTGAGCTCCTGCTGCTCAACTTGGCTTTGGGTCAAAGTTTACGGCTTTGGCGGGGCTCGTAAAAACCTGTTGCCCCGGGCGGTGGGCCAAAGACCCATCACCAGTGGCTTACAAGTTGTAAGAGCTTGTTAACAGCTACCAATGGAGCCGACAGGGGGCAGGGATTACAAAAAGGATAAGACCACTATTCTAGTAGGGAGAACAATGCTTGCGGAGAAAGAATATTAAATTTTTACTCAAGGGGCTGAATAATAAAAAGATGGTTATCATTTTTGAGAAAATAGTCATCTTTTAATTTAACTTTAAAGTTCTGCTATAATTTGCTATTCGAAAATGTCCCCTTCTGTCAAATCAGGTATGCTCATTAATTTTTACATTAATTCCAAAATGTTGAAAATAATTTTCGTAAAAATTTGACGAAAATTAAAAGTCATAGGTATAGTCTATCGGACGAGAAGAGATGGCCCGGCTCACGGGTTTGCGAGGCACAGATCCAGAAGGCGAGTTCTTTCCGCCGAAGCTTCTGCGAGACCGCGACAGAAACAACTCCTATTTGGAGATCTATATGACCTCGTTTATTTGCGGCAGCAGTGCTGAACTGGCGACCTATCCGTTGGATTTGGTGAAGACCCGGATGCATATACAGGGATATTTTCCCGATCGACATGGTGTGGGCTATACGTACAGGAACGCTTGGGCGACCGCCAAGGGCGTCATCCTGGAGGAGGGCGTGATGAAACTATACGCCGGACTGTCTGCTCAGTTGGTGAGACAGATATTCTTTGGTGGGACAAAATTCATCATATACGACGCACTCAGCAAGAATCTGAGGACGCGTACCAAGGACAACAAGTTCCAAATCTCCTACTTTAACTCCTGCTTCTGCGCCGTCATGGCTGGCGGGGGCGCCAATCTCCTTACCGTGCCCACCGAGCTGTTCAAGATCCGGATGCAGATGGAAGCCAAGCGGCGGGCGGCCGGTCTTCCTCCGCGGATCAACAATGTCATTCACGGCCTGACCTCCACTGTACGAAGGAACGGATTTTATGGTCTGTGGGGTGGTGTTGGGCCCACCACCTGGCGCGGAGCACTGCACACTTTGGGTGAGCTTCTCCACGCTTTCTAAATGGTTTCTGCATTTAACATTTGTTTTCTTTTCAATAATCGTATAAGCCGATGTTGGGACCTACGATTTCTTCAAGCGATCGCTTATCAAGGTACTCGGGATTCCGGATAACCGGGGTATCCACTTTGTAGCCGCCTTGTTGTCCGGTATAGCGGTAGTTGTGCTAAGTAATCCGCCTGACGTGGTCCGGTCACGGGTGATGTTCCAGCCAAGAGACAAGCGTGGCCGGGGTCTTCACTTCAAGAACGGTCGGCAGTGCTTTATGCGTTTGATAAGGGAGGAAGGTATCATGGCCATGTACAAGGGCTGGCTTCCCTTCTGGCTACGCGTGGGTCCTTGGACATTCATATTTTGGTTTACATTCGAACACCTTCGAGGGAGACGCGGTGACCAACATCGCTACAATTGACAGTACCAGTGTGGTGTTTGGCAAAATTTTCGTAATTCGTTACTATGGGTTATAAGTCAAGGGTTTTTTCTAGAAGAGTTTATTAAAAAAGCACTAATATTTTTAAATTCTAATAATTTACTTTAAGCCAAGAAATGAATATTGCTTTCTCATGGAAACCTCAACAATCCCTTTGTAATTGTAAGTAACTATAATCCCATTCCAACTCTCATCGGAGGACTTATTGCAATTCATCATGACAAAAACAACTCATCAGCTCTCGTCTTGGCCAAGTTGTAAGCTGAGTGGCGCTTATCAGCTTAATCACACGCTCCTTAAAGCGAAAACAAGCCAAGAAACACAAACAGACTGACAATCCGGCTGAAAGCATCGCGTTTCTACACCGAGCTGGCGAAATCCCAAAGTGCAGCATTGCGTGAAAAGAGTGCTGTAATTTACAGTTGTACTGCCAAAAGGTGTGCTGAAATTAGGAGGGGAGAGGGGAGGGAGGGGAGGTAGGTAGAGGCAGGTGGAGGTGGCAGGTGGCAGAGCGAAACTACAAAACAGGTGGCCAGGGACGAAGGGCCAGACGGTGCAAATCCTGGGCAGCAGCATAATTAAAATGCTGCCAAGCTGCACCGAGAATTGGCTACTTTCGCGGCATTAGCACTACAAGAAATAACTTAAATGAATGCTTAAATATAAAATACTAAAAATTTCATATAACATATTGTTTTTTTAATTTAAGAATTTTATTTAAAATCATTTAAGCACCTTGAGTTACAATCTTTAATACAAAGACCTTGTACTCTTACTGACTGATCTTCATTCAAACTTTAATTCAATAATAAAATATTTTAATGATTTTGGAAATATACTCATATATTAGAGTTTATTTAAAAAATAACTTAGTTAATATTAGTCAATTTTCAAGTCCATTTCCAGTGTACTTTTTTCGTATCATAAATTTTTCGAGCTGCCTAAATGGTTGTACTACCATTTTTTTGGCCCCTTTTTGTTGTCCTGACAGCTCTTTAGACAAGTGGCCCTTGGCAAACAACTTGTACTTGTAATTATTTTTGCGCACTTGAAAAGCTGTTAAAACAGAGACATAAAGGATTTTGTACATCCATTCGAGTTTTTATTCGAGTGTTTGGCTTGGCTCATTATGCAAAGTGAAGTAATTGCGAGCTGATAGGTGGCATCGTCATGTGAAAAGTTTTATAGAAAATACGTACACCGCCATGATGATGATGATGATGACGTCTAAGGCAGGATAAGTGCCCCATTCCGTGCACTTGCAGTTTACAGACAACAGGATGCGGATGTCAGGTGCTGCTGGCACATAAAAACACAAACACACACCTACTCAGTGGCAAAAGCAAAGGCAAACGCCCACACCTCTGTCACAGACGACACTTAAAAGCACACTCAGAGGCGTTGATGGCATAATAGACTGCAATTAAGTGAGCTTGAGCTGACAGTCGTTGACTCAAAACAGGACAAGGCCAGGATACTTAGCTGTACGATGCGTGGGCGAATGTGATTCGCTGCCAAAAGAAGCAATAAACTCTAAGATACTCGGTACATCTATAGATTCCTCTTGTTTTTCTTTTCATTTAAAGAAGAACTTATTCTTAGCAGCCTCATATAGAAAACCTAACCTGTTACATGCATTCGCTAGAAATCATTATACCCCAGAGTACCCGGTAAAATAAATTTGCAATCTGGGCGACCCATCCACCCACAAAAATCGCAAGCAAAAATCGAATTTGAGCAGTTAAACTATTCCGAAACTATTAAGAGACTATTATAAAAGTTTCAATTTCGACAAGCCAGCCAGTTGGCAACTTTCCGGCTTTAAAATTAAATCAATTAACAGCCCAAGCAATTTCCGAAGCGACGAAATGCCCCGGGAAAATGGCCAAAAAACAAATACACAAGCCGAGCAGCTCACTCGAGCGACTAAACAGCAAAAAAAAAAAAAAAAAATATACGAAGAAAATAAGAAGAACCTTCAGATGCCGAGCTCACATGATGATGATGGCCTCCCCGAAGCGATTTCTTCCAGCATCGAGCTCAACAGCTTGACTGTTTAAATTGCTCATACGCAGCGTGGGACAAGCCGAGAAGCCGAAAGGCAGAGTTTCAATTTCTTTAGTGCTTGCTAAGCAAAAAGCTCTCATTAAAGAAAGTGCCTTAAATGTTGAAAAATAATTGGACAGAGAATAAATCAGCCTCGCAAAGGATTCACACTCTTTGTCCAACATTTGTTTATCAATTAATCATAATGCTCGGCAAAAGGCCAATTAACGAGACTTTAGTTCCACTTCTTTGAAATTTCTGTCTTAGCAGCGATACACAATAGGGATTGTATAAAAGCGCCAATAAATCAAATTAATTGGTTTCAACAACAGCCAAAATAAAAGGGCGCAAGGAGAGTCCTCCACATCCCGGCTGATGATTATAATAAATACAAATTAATAAACACACAACAATAAACACGCTCAATTATGTCAGATCAGAGACTCCACCATTATTTTTCAATTAAAGCATCCGGCTTTATCGCAAAACCAGCCGCAGGACAATTTTTGTTGTTCTTCCTGTTTTTTTTTTGTTTACAGCCTGACTTTCATAATATGTTATTGAATTGGCTTCCGTACGCGGGGGAAGGGAGTATTTTGGCTGATTCAGGACCTCCTGAGTCCTCCATATGAATTTTCAATTTAATTTTCAACAGGCTGGGAGCTCCCAGCTTGTTTAGATATAAATTTAGACGCGAAGGCGGGAATGTGGGCATCGGGGGCCTTGTGTGTGCCCCAAGTTGTCAAAGTTGTCAAGCGGAAATCCCCTTTACATCATAAAAACCCTCCACAGACATACGTGAGGGAAAATATCGAAATAACAAAATTATTGTTATTGTTTTTTTTTCCCCGTCAATGTTGTTTTTGTTGGAGTGGCAGGAGGAGAAGGGAAATTGCGCGGATTTGTCTGCTCTCTCAAGCGGCACGCACTTAAGTGCGTGTCCTTATCCTTTTCTGTTTGTCAGTGTGGGTGTGTGTCTGCCAGGATATGTGTTCGTTTGTAATTTTAAAGCTCTTGGCACGCATACGACAGCAGCTGAATATGTGGAGCAACAAAAAGCAGCCAATTAATAAAACAAAAATGCCAAATATGTGTCAGTAATGGCAGGGAGGCCAGGATACTCGGAAATCTGATGGAAAATACAGGGACCTCAATTTAATAAAAGTCTTGTCATATCATGCAAGAAAATTCTTTCTTTGGGAAAATAAAAAAAGGACCTTACATATTATTCTTAAAAAATAAATAGAATAATGAATAAAAAATATTTAGGCTTCAAAAGAAACGTCTAGATTTTTATATTAGTTTTAGATATTTTAATTTTTATTTATTTCTCGCCACTTTTTCTTTATCTGCATATCCATTTTTGGTAGGGGAAATTGAATTCCTTGGAAATGATTTCCTTTCTATAAAAAACTAATTAATCCGTAACCCAAACCAAGGACATGGGATTAAAATCTCGTTTAGTGCCGCCTGAAATATACAATAAAAACTGAACCTGACCACTGACATCGCCGTCATTTGCATAAGCTCGAAACTCAAAATGAAAGAAAACTTGCTTAAAAAGCAATTCAGTTACGGGCCGCCCTTTTCCAGCAATATTTATTATCCTTGCTGCTTCGCTACATCGAAGTAACCGCATACAAAAAAAAATTGATTTATATGAAATTTATGCAAAGACGAGGCAATGGAATAGGGAGAAGAAAGGTGAATTTATTGACTCACCTGGAGTCCTGCAATCCATGCTCTCCAGACTCCTGGACACGCATCGCATACAACTCCTGCGAAAATTGCTGAGAGGCACGAAACGAAAGGTAACGAAGGAAAAGTTAAAGTTCGCATTTCATTAAGAGTCGTTAGGAGGCGGCTCGACCTAATCCATTAATTAGTTTGATATGATCTGGGGAACTTACCTCGCCATTTTCGGGGGGATCTCCGTTGCCAAAGGTAGAGGCCACAACAATTAACAATGCCTCGTGCTCAATGGAGGATATATCGTAGTCGGACATGCAATATATCTAAATGAATAAACAATTTACCGCTTTACTAGTGCGTATTTGTAATTTCCTTCTCCTTTTTTTTCTGTTTAGCTGGGCCAAACACTTTTGTGGTCATTAGATACTTGGCCCACGCATCCTAAAAACCCCCAGACAAGGCCTAATGAGTTCTGGCCTACTTCAATGTATCTTGTAGTTTGTCGCAGGTGTTTGCAGCTTATCTTATATTGCCAGGCAGACGGCAGATGCTTTTTAAACACACACTCACATGACAAGGACCTAAGTGGTAAGAGGTTCTGGACCCAACTGAACGGACTGGACACTAAGCTGCCACAAAAAATGTAAAAAGTAAATTTCGGTTTTATGCTAATTTGTCTCATGTGGCGTTGGCCTTTTGCACATTGGCCTAATAAGGTCGCAGGTTAAGGGCAGAGAACCCCGAAATGGGGCTAATTTTAGAAGTAGGTTAAAACGTTTTATAATGTCAAATTAGGGATAATATTGGCCAGTATGAAATATGCTTAGTTCCTGGGACAGAGACCCATTTTTTGTGGTTGGCTTAATATCAACAAATTTGAAAATGAATGTGTAGGGCTTATTCTTAAAGTGTCTTAATATCTATGTAATTTAAAGTTTAGATGCTTGTTTGTTTTACTAATAATTAAGACTGGTTTAAGCTCACCTGTGCATTGAATGCATGTCCTAGAAGTTCACATAATTGCTTTGCATATTGCTCGGATTTTCCAGTTTCTGTCGCATACAACACCGTCGCCTTGATTCGCTTCGACAAGGCCCGTCCAAATAATTTCGATGTAAATTTCACAGCCCTGCAACAAAGTGAGAAAAATGTTTAGGCCGGCTGGGAATGGTTTCTGGCCAAAATGGTGAAAACACTTAAAGCTGCGTCAGCAACAGCAGCCAGACCATTATCATTAGACTTGTAAGCCCTTGTGTCAGGGGTAAGGCCACATACATATATACCATATATTTATATATAACAGACGGTGGCTGATATAGCCACTTTGATTGACACAACATGTAATTGGAAAATTGTCTACAACTAGAGCATACATATTCCTTTAAGGACTCGCACACATGGTTAGTCAATAACCAAAACGGGAGCAGAAGAGTTTTATTGCAAGAAATGGGCATTGCACCCAATGGTTCTGGCTATGGCTGCTCTCCTTTGGTATTCTCGTTTCTTGTTTCATTATTTAAACCAGTACAGCATAAAATTTTATGGATTGAGTCAAGCAATGGTTAAACAAAAAGGTGGCAATGCAGAAAAAAATACAAAAAAATGGATAAGAAAAGAAAAGCTTTCTGTTGCTTCAATGCCAGACATCGTAGTACTCCCTCTGCAATTTCATAGTCAAGATTTTGTACTCTATTTAAGGGGCTTACAAGGGTATAAATGATTCTTAGATTGAGGACTATTAAATTTTAAAAATATTGAAGATGCATTAGTCACTACTTTCTAGATTTATAGACCATTTAAGGACAAGTACAGGGTATCTAAAAGTTCATATCTCCAAGGACTTTAACATTCGTACTATTTTTGTCTCCATATAGCATTGTGTTCTTTCCTCTGCGCCTGCTCCTGACATGGAACTACTTCTTTTTTTGGGATAAGAGAGCAAATGGATGCTTATAGGCAGTTTAAATGTAATTCAATATGTCTGGCACTTCTCCACTTTGTAGCACCTCCACTTGCTCCCTGTCCCTGCCCCAGTTCCTCCATATACCATCCACCCATCCATCCATATACGCATTACGCTGCACACTTTTGTGCGAGCATGAATATAATTTCATTTTCATAAAGTTGTCGATGTCAGCGATGATTTAATTCCATTTCATCTCATCAGAGAGCTAAGAGGCGCGACGCGTGCTGAAACAATTAAACTTAATTATGTCTACAGCCTGTCAGGACAGCGCGGATATATGTGTAATGTATATGTATACCCTCGGATTTAAATACAAAAATACATATGATTTTTCAGTGGCTTCATCGCTCAACCATTGATAAAAAGTTTCACACTCGAAAGAGCTTGATTTAATGGAAACACGTTCTACTTGTACATACTTTTGCAATTTGCAACTTATTTTAATTGATAACTTTTTAATGAATTTCTGGCTGGCATTTTGCAGTTACTTGTTGAGCCGATGAGGTTGGCAATAAGACCGGACTGGGCTGCGCCGGACAGACGGATTGCACTGAATTAAAATTAATTAGCCAGAAAAATATGCCAACGTGGCCAACACACCATTAATATGTAACGATTTAAAGTGCGGTCGTTAAATAATCATCATCATTTTTCACGCTTTATTAAACAGCAATTTGCACAAAATTTGATATATTTTAATTTAATTTTTTTTTTCGGTAATTGTGTAATTGATTTTATTTGTCGAATGCCACCGCAGTGGTTTATTTGTTGTTTCCATTAATTGATTGACGCATAAAGGGTGTAAGGATAAAACGCTTCATAGAACATGCTGAAGTTAAATAATGCAAAGAAATTCATGGATTAAATGACGAATGTTTTTGCTTCGTTTAGTAATTAGTTCACGGACCAATGGAGATATTGAATTAATTGAATTTATTTTACATTTGTGCACTTATAATGGACATAAGAGGGCAAAAAGTGGCTGTTGAAAAAGTGTAAATTGTTGATTTATAATTTATTTGAATGGCTTTTAAAAACTAAATCAAACAGAGAAGTAATTAAAAGTATTTACAGTATTAGGTGGGTTTTTTGTTTTGTTTTAAATAAGGGTCAATAAAATGAGGGAGTCAACAAATAAGTAGATAAATTTATATGCCTGAGAGGCACTTTTGAAAATTAAAAAAAAATACTCCCATTAAGCATTTAAATTCCACAACAAAAAATAACCTTAATAGTCTGTTATTTATAGGTTTACCAGAAATGGACTTCTAAATACCTCAGATATCACCCTGATTTAAGTAAAGCTGTCAAATTTGCATAACAATCAACCGCAAAACGCATAGGATACCTATGCTCAGCCGGCAAATAACATTTAAAATAACAATAACCGAGAAGGACAACCAACATGATGCAATGTACCAAATTTTCCAGGCGACTTGATAGCCTCCTGCGGAAAAGATGGAGGAAGCCCGTAGCAATAAACCACAATCCATGTAATCTACTTAAAAGCTAATCCCTGCTGATGCTGTCGTGTGACACGCTGGCACAGCGAACAAACACACGAGGACAATTACACGGGGCAAGGATACACAGGATACACGGGATACGAGTATCTTCTACCTCATCATCATCATCATGCTCATCATAATGACGGTTATCCTGGTGGAGGTAAAAGGTACACGGTAAATGGTAAAGGGACAGCGGCAAAGGTCGCCACGTTAACGGTAAGCACCGCTGTAAGTACTTACCTAGCGATTTGTTTAAAATTGAATTTACGTCTTGGCTTCTTGCCCTTGCTCTCGCCACGCCCCTTCTTCCAGATGTGGGTACGCCAGGCGGGGTCCTGGTATTCGAACGAGGGCTTCAGGTAGTACAGCGCCATCTCCTGATGGAATACGGGCGTGATGGAGCCCGACAGTGGCGGCACGATCCAAATCCAATCAGCGGGACAGCCGTTCCTGCAAAGAAATATACGAACAAAAACAAATCGTCCTTCGGTTAAGTAATTGTTTATAATTGACGAGTGTCCTGGTGAGGGAATCCGTTGGCTTCTGGCTGCTAGCTGCCTTAAGTTTCTATTTCCAACAGCGTCTGCGTATTTTTAGGGCCACAAACGGGTGATTACCATTAACTGACTTAATTATTGTGCCCTACCCGCTTTTGCCATAAAAATAGAAACGTGGCTTAGTGTTACTTGATTTAGTGTTCTATTAAGGTGTTGGCCTTAAAAGGGGAAAGGTATTTCAATATATTTCCTAAATATTTTGATAGCCTTCGCAGCCTTTGCGGGTCATACTGTGCCTCGCATGAATTTTTCGAAATTTTATAGGGGACACCCCACAAAATTTGACAAAAAATCTAAAAAATATTTTGTTGTCAGGTTTTGATGTAGATTTACTCAAAATCGATCCACAAATCGTTTAAGGTATTCCGCTTAAGAATCGGGTGGATATTGACAAAGATATAGCCTTCGCAAGGTGTCATACTGTGCCCCCATTGCATTTTCACAATTTTTAGGGGACACCCCACAAAATTTGACAAAAAATCTAAAAAAATATTTTGTTGTCAGGTTTTGATGTAGATTTACTCAAAATCGATCCACAAATCGTTTAAGGTATTCCGCTTAAGAATCGGGTGGATATTGACAAAGATATAGCATTCGCAATGTGTCATACTGTGCCCCCATTGCATTTTCACAATTTTATAGGGGACCCCCCACAAAATTTGACAAAAAATCTAAAAAATATTTTTTTGTCAGGTTTTGATGTAGATTTACTCAAAATCGATCCACAAATCGTTTAAGGTATTCCGCTTAAGAATCGGGTGGATATTGACAAAGATATAGCCTTCGCAAGGTGTCATACTGTGCCCCCATTGCATTTTCACAATTTTATAGGGGACACCCCACAAAATTTGACAAAAAATCTAAAAAATATTTTGTTGTCAGGTTTTGATGTAGATTTACTCAAAATCGATCCACAAATCGTTAAAGGTATTCCGCTTAGGAATCGGGTGAATATTAACAAAGATATAGCCTTTGCAGAGTTTCATACTGTGCCTCCAATACATTTTTCGAATTTTAAAGGGAAAATTTAACAAAAAATTTTGTATGATTTTGATGCAGATATGTTCGGTATTTGTTTTGTAAAGGTATTCCGCTATAAATGTTTGCATCATTTCGGTAAAATGTATTTTTATAAAAATAAATATGTACAACTATTTGCTGGCATATTTTAATATCAATATTTTCATACTAATTACAGCAAATTTACCCGTGACTTGTGTATTTAACTTTGTTATTTTGTTGTTCTTTTAAATGCAAACATTCTATTAGAGTTACACGGAAATTGAAATATTCGGCATTTCCCCGAAATTATTTTGTTAAACAGTTCCCAAAAATAAAAAACAAAGCATGATATATTAATTTCTGGAGTTTCCCCACCAATTGTTGTGCCCTTGGAAAAGTTTGACATATTGTGCGGCATTTATGTGTCTCGTGTGCACTTTACATAAGCGCTGGCGACAGCAAATTGGAAACAATAAATTTACTTTTGCACCTGCAAAGAGTTTTCCGCACGCTTTTCCCTTAAACCCGGTCGCGAAAAGCCGGGTGTGTGATGGGAGTCGTGGGAGTCGGGGCGCGGAAAGTCAAATAAAACACGTTAAGCCATAAACATGCGGCTGGGATATGTCATAAATGCAAACTCAACTGGGCCATAAACAAACAAGCACCAGGTTACGGATTCCGGATTCCCGGCCACTGAATTCCAGACATAATCACCGATCCGGGTACTCACCTCAACTTGGACTCGTTCTCGAAATGCTTCATGAAGCTCTCGCTGGCTGTGTGGTGATCCACAATGGTCACATTACGGCTCTGGTAGGAGTGGAGTACAGCTATGTTCATCTCAACGACGGCCTTGTCCTTCCACAAGGATGTGGGAGTCCTGGTGTCCAAATTCATTTTCAGCGCCACCGTCTGCATTGAGTTAAAAATCAATTTGTTTAGTTATTGATTGGAAATGGATGGATGGCTCCTATCTAATCGAGAGCCGTTGTCAAATTTCGATTATAGTTTTCCATAGATTTGTGGCCAGAATTTAATAATTACTGTCCGAAAACCAAAATTGGTCCTAAAACCCCAAAATGTGTGTGGCCCAAAACCCATGTCACCAGTCAACACATTCTCACCGGATGTCAATTATAGATTCGGCCGCAGGCCATCAAATATTTTGTGGAGAAACAACTGAGATTATACCATGTAATAGTAGTTAAAGTAATGGGGTGACTTTTAAAAAATAAGTCAGAGTTTAAAAAACGAAAAATATTTTAAAAATAACTACAAGTTAGTTCTCAAAAATATATGAAGGAAAGAAGAATATTTAAAACTACAAATAAGCTCTTGAATTATATATAAATTTAATACGAAGTTCTCTTTTGCTTTTCCATTAAATTAAACCATTTTGTACCTCTAAACCAGTATAAATATCTAATATTTTTAAAAACATATTAGCCCTATTTTAACGTGAGATGGGATGCATGTTACTATCATCATTTCAGAGTCACATTTTCCTCGTAATCCTAATGGCATTTTCGTGCTGTTGAAAACCTAATTAGGTATCCGAAATTGATCAAAATTGAAGTGCAGTGCAGATGCATTAGGTTGGCAGTCATATTCAGGGATATCATGTGTAAAAGCAGCATTATAATATAGATGATTCTCCATGGCAACTTTTCAAGCCTTAAAGCCTCCGCCCGGCTTAAGTGTTGTTAACCAGTTTGCACCAACCCAAAGGCATATTCTACTACACCCACTCAACCAGCCAACCAGCCAACCAACCATCCAACCACTGGCACATAGCTGGTGGGTAAAAAGAATGCCAGACCAGAGGAAAAACGCTTTATGAAAGAATGATAAAGACGAAGGGTCCCCGTTTTCCGGGCGCACATTATGCGACCATATAATGAAATAAGCGCCGCAACGACAAAGCGACAAAGACATCAAGGACATTAAGCAAGGACAGTCTCAATCGGGCGAGAGGATATCGGGATATTAATACAGAAATTACAATACAATATGGTCTCTCATCTTGTCGGTTTTTTGTATTTTTTTCTTTTGCCAACTTACCTCCAACATATTGCGGCGATTTGTGTCGCATAAATTCCGGCAACCAATCTCCGTCGACATGTACCAACCGCTGAATGTGGTCGCCGTAAACTGGATTCCGCCCACATCGAACAGCATGCTGGATACGGCGGGCAGGGCGTACCAGCGTAGTCCCAGCTCCGTGAACCATTCGAATCTGCAACGAAATGGGGCAAGGCGGGCAGTGATTTTATTTGGCCGTCAATGTTTGATATTTGTGAGTCTGGCCACTGGCCACTGGTCGTGATTGTGGATGCAAATCCGTAGGATATACATGCCATCGTCCCGGCCATCTGATGTATGTCCGAAATTCTGGTGCCAACTGTCACCAAATGGGGTGTGTTTTTTCAAGGCAAATATCCGCTCTATGGGATGGCCCCAATTTTAATGAAGGAATAATTAATCTTAAAAGCGGGCTAGTTAACTAGTCTGTTCAGTTTCAAATCTAGAAACTCATAAAATATTGTATAACTGGCTTCAAAACATGGACTTTGTTAAAAATATTCATGTAGCAGTAGCTCATATGTATAACATATCTTGAGAACAAACAAAATAAACACGGTGTCACGTAAGTAAGTGTTTACCGAACACCCGTAATCTGGCCGAAATGAATTTTTTATTCGTTTAATTCATAAGTAAACTGAACGCGGTTACAACACACTTTCCGATTAAACATTTCCTGTGCACTTCAATTACGATACATAATATATTCATGCAGTTCAGGGGTATAAAAGTTGACCCACTTTGTAGTTTGATTTGTATTTGAATCGAAAGTCTCAACCATGCAGCACTGGCTAATTCTACTGCTTGTCGCCCAAGTTGGCCAATCGATGGCTGAACTAAAGAGGATTTCAATTAGGCCAAGAAACCTAACCCACAATGTTCTGTCGGAAATTTCATTGCTCAAGTCCAAGTACTTGACATTGGCGGACGAGTCCGTGGAGGCCAAGGAGAACCTGGTGAACGCCGCCAATTTCGCGTATTACGGTGACATTAGTATTGGAACCCCGCCGCAGAACTTTACGGTCCTCTTCGACACAGGATCGTCCAACACCTGGATTCCTAGTTCCAAGTGTTCTGCCACGGATGTAGCCTGCAAGAACCACAACAAGTACACATCCAGTGCATCCAGCACCTATGTGCCAGTTGGTACCAATATATCCATCCGCTATGGAACTGGGAGTATGGAGGGCTTTCTTTCAAACGACACTGTCCGGGTTGCAGGAATAAACATAACCAATCAAACTTTTGCCGAGGCCACCGCCGAACCAGATGGTTTTTTCGATACTCAGCCGTTTGATGGAATTATGGGATTGGCCTTCAACACTCTCTCCAACGGACTCAACACTCCCGTGGACAACATGGTCGCTCAGGGCTTGCTGGACAAGCCAGAGTTCTCAGTCTATCTAAGACGCAATGGAAGCTCACTGATTGGAGGCGAAATAATTTGGGGCGGCACTGATCCATCTATCTATCAGGGAACTATCACCTATGTTCCAGTGTCCATACCACAATATTGGCAGTTTACGGTCAACACAGCCAAGATCAATGGCGAAGTCCTGTGTGTAGGATGCCAGGCCATAGCCGACACTGGCACCTCCCTCATAGTAGTCCCCAAAAAGGCCTTCACAGCGATAAACAAGCTGTTGAATGCCACTGATAATGGTGATGGCACAGCCTCGATTCCCTGCTGGAATATCTGCAAGCTTCCCACTCTGTATCTGAACATTGGAGGCTCTAGATTCACATTGACTCCGAACGACTATATCATCAAAATTCTGGGTGACAATGGCATGTCCCAGTGCTTGTCCGGATTCGAGTATTTGGAAGGAAATCTACTCTGGATCCTTGGAGATGTTTTCATCGGAAAGTACTACACTGTGTTTGATTTGGGCAACGAACGAATCGGCTTTGCCAAAGTGAGGTCCCAGAAAACCAAAAGCCATCAAAGTCAGTACTATAATCGCTATGAGACAAGCAGCGGCTATGATGCAGCTTGGGCAGAATATAGTGATTCCATAGGATACGAAGGAACTAGTGACTACAGGAAAAATTATGGAAACGAAAGAAAGTATAGGCCATACATTGCCGGTCCTTCGCATCCAGCGCAGTACGAGTACAGGGATTTGTCTGTGGATTACTCTTTTACTTAAATAATATTCTTATATTTCACAGTATTAATACTCTAAAGCACTACAAATTAATTATTGTTTCAATTGTTACCCATTTATAAATAAAAAATTCAATAGTTTCACTAAAATGTTGTTTCTACGCTGTAAAAATAGTCTTTTGATTTTCAACAAAAACATAAAACTAAATATTTAATCTTTTGTTTTTATATTTTTGTTTCAAACTTAGACAATGCTCGATTATTTGGTCACAGACCCCAATGTTAAAACTGCTGGGTAAATTTAATATTTATTAAACTCATTAGGCAAATATGAACATTCTTGCCCGCTTCGATGATGCCTAAAATGGAGTTGGCACTGTTCTTATATAGACGTCACTAGATGATCCAGAACCCTTAGACGTATGGAAATTTTTTGGGGCCAACTGAAAAATATTGGAATGTTTGCTCGGACCGAAGCTATTTAAATTCATCAACCATTCGCGATTTAGTCAGTCGCTTTTGTAAATCAGACCGAAGACGGCAGCCATGAGACCAGTTTGTTTAATATTACTAGTGTTGATCGGAGTTGGTTGTGCCGTGGCCAAATTGAACCGTCTGCCTTTGCAAGTTAATAGCAACTACACCAGGACCCATGGAAAGGTGAAGGCAGAGAAGACCCTGCTGGCGGCCAAGTATGGCTATAACCTGGACACCACCTCCTCTGCCTCGGAGGGCACCGAGACCCTCCACGACAGCGCCGATCGCGAGTACTACGGCCTGGTCAGCATCGGTACCCCCAAGCAGAATTTCAATATTTTATTCGACACCGGATCGGCTAATCTTTGGGTCCCAAGTGCCAAGTGCCCAGCCTCGAATAAGGCCTGTCAAAAGCACAACAAGTACCACTCCGCAGAGTCTAGCACCTATGTGGCCAATGGGGAGAGTTTCTCCATTGAATACGGAACCGGAAGCCTCTCTGGATTTCTGTCCACCGATACCGTGGAAGTGGCTGGAATTAAAATCAAGGATCAGACGTTCGCCGAGGCTATCGATGAACCGGGAAGCACCTTTACTGATGCCAACTTTGCCGGAATCATGGGCCTGGCTTTCAAGTCAATCGCCGTGGATGGTGTGACCCCGCCGTGGGACAACATGATTGCCCAGAAACTGCTCGACGAGCCAGTGATCTCCTTCTATTTGAAGCGCAAGGGAACCGCTGTCCAAGGCGGTGAAATGATCCTGGGTGGCATTGATTCCAGCCTCTATAAGGGAAGCCTTACCTGGGTGCCAGTCACCAAAGCTGCCTACTGGCAATTCAAAATTACCGCCATCAAGACCAAGGGTGAATTCATCAGCCGGAACACCCAGGCCATCGCCGATACTGGAACTTCCCTGATCGTCCTCCCAGAGGCTGCCTACATCAAAATCAATAGGTTCATTGGCGCTGAGGATAATGGCGAAGGAGAGGCCTTTGTCAGATGCAGCAGGGTCTCGTCCTTGCCGAACATTAATCTCTATATCGGGGATAGATTCTTTACTCTCAAGCCCAGTGATTATATAATCAGGATTACCGAGAATGGGGAAACCTACTGCATGTCGGTCTTCACCTACATGGAGGGCAACACTTTGGTTATCCTGGGTGATGTTTTCATCGGAAAGTTCTACACAGTCTTCGACAAGGGCAATAACAGGATCGGATTCGCACCAGTTGCTAATTAAATGATTACTTTTTGATGAATTTTTATTAAATAAAGTTTGAATCATATACACAGATTGTTTTATAAAAAGAATGCCCATAAGTGGAATGTATCCTTGACTTGAATTCGGACTATATAACTCTAGTTTTATTGGATTATTAACTTCCAACATTGTCCATCATTTATGACCAGATAAATCGGTTAATATGTGTACTCACTTGGGATGACTCAGCGGCACTTCCAATATCAATTCCGGCGGGTAATCAAAATAGTCCGGATCGTGACCATTGGCCGAGACCACCAGTGGCAATATGTCCCACTCGCTGCCCTTGCCCTTCCAGCCCAGTTTGGTGCAAACCTGATGGATGAAGATGGGATTGGACATCAAATAAATGTGAAGCGGAATGCGGAATCCGGAATCGAAAATCAACATGAGGCCAGGCGGGCCACTGGCCTGAACATAAAAAGTGACATGTGTAAAAATAAATGGAGATACTTTGGGGGCTTGGTTTATATGCAAATACATCAGTGGCCATGATGGCGGGGTTGCGGAGACCCAAAAACCAGACCCATACCACCCAGCTCTATGGGCAACATCTGCTACCGTATTTGTGTTCGTATTTATTGACAGCTTTGTTGTTTGTTCGGTTTTTGCGTATTTAAAAAGAGATTTATTACAACGAGTTATAGACCGAACTTGCCACACCGACACTGTGCCACTCTCGGGCTTTCCCAACTTGTTGGTTCCACAAAAGGTCACATGGGTGGATGTCACGCGAAAAGGGAACTGGGAACTGGGTGGTGGGAGCTGGGGGAATTGCAGGCGGAGACAGATTTAAAGGCAAGAGCAATTGGTGCGTATAAATATTGTGATGGCTGAGAAAAATATATGTATATTTATGCATGTGTGATATGTAAATTGATAGGTGGATTAACCGAAACAGACTGAATAAATACAAATAAATGTGAGAAAGAACACCAGAACTAAAATATGTTCTTTTAAAAATAACTCATGGCAGTGTAAGCCACACTTTGTTTTATGTTTTGTGAGGGTTTCTTTCGATAACTTTAAAGAAGTTAAGGCACTTACCTCTGTAAACTCCACATTCATGGGATCTCCTATGATTTTGCCATCAGCCTGCTTATAGCCAGCATAGGATATCAATTGATTATTCCAGATTCGGTAATCGTGTTTGGCATCTGTGCGTTGTGGGAATATCGTAATGGCCGATCTAGAGTATGAAAATTACAAAAACCAATGTCCACACAAAACATTAAAATTCATTAAAGTTAGATGAAACTTTGGCAAACAGCCTCTAGCCTTTTAAATGTGCCTTCAAAGTCAAAAGTGCAACACCAAAGTGCAAACTATCGAACTGTGGCGGGGCAGAAGGTGAAATAGTGGCAGACAGGCTTCAAATATTTATGGAAAACAAATTGGTTGCTGTACACTCCATAGTCAGGCCCTCAATTGAGTCAATTAGCAGGGCAAAAACATAATTTCGCAATCACTTTTGGCAAACATTTTGCTGACGGCTGCCCCGTATCGAGTAGATTATTTGAAAATTTGAATTTACGAGCATGTGTCTGCCAAAGAGCATATGGAAATATTGAAAATTGTGTAGTGCTTTAATTTCCTGGCTTAAAATGATTAACGGGCATTTTAAAATTCTCTCTGGACCATAATTGCCATAAGCTGGTAATTAGGCTTGCGGGGAAAATGTATAAATTTCAATGAAAATGGTTCCTAATTTTCAGTTATTGTGTTAATATTTCACAGAAATGTTATAAAGTTGCCAAGTGACTACATGTGTAAATTAAATGAATATTTCAGTTCATAGACACCTAAGTATTAGTTAAAATTACCTCAGGTTTCCTTTATTTGTTGCATATTTTATGTGGTTGCAAATTGCTTCAAACATGCCACTGGTAGTTGTCACATAACGACAGTCAAAGCACTGAAAAATACGAGAAATTCAAGAAATTATAAAATAGACTTTCAGCTGGATTTTTATGTTAAATGTTTCTGAAACAAATCAATAACAATTCTAGATGTAATTTTTCAAAACCTAAAACTTAAAGCAAACCAACAGTGATCATAAATTTTGAAGTGCCAAACCCGGAAACCTCAAAACTGTTCAAACGTTTTTGTTGCGCCATCCAACGGGGCGTATGATAAATGTGACATAAATTTCTATGTAACTTATATATTTGTTTTTTTGTTTTTGGTCGGAAGGGGCGTTAGCATAACAGAGTCGTTCACAACTTGTTCGTACATTGAAACCCTTTTTCAATTATTTCGCCTCAATGAATTTTCAGCAATAATTCTACTTTTTATTCTCTCATTTTGGAGTGTCTATCGGGTCCGCCTATCGGGGTTTTTACCATTGTATTTCTATTATTTTTTTCACACCTGTTTTTGGTGGCTTCTCTCACTTTTGGGACTAGGCCAGAATCCTTACGTTTGGCTTTATGGGATCTGTATGCCAAAGCCACTCGAAACAGAATTTTGGTCGAGAGTCATGGGAGCCCCTTCATTCGATTTTCTGCTGTGTTGGTTTTTGTCTGGTTGTTCCAATGTGAAACGAGTTTCCTAATTAAGTTTGGAAACTGAATGAAACCTAACCCTTTTTAAGTGCTCGACCCACACATATTTCATTTAATTTAAGCCAAAGTTTCTAAGCTTTTTTTTTGTTTAAAAGCAATCGAGTTGAATTGAAAAACTTTTGTGTTTTTTTCATGAGCTGTCTAAGATAAAATTATGATGGAAAATGTTTATGGCTTTCTATGAAACTTTTTAATCTATTTCACCATTAAAAATTGTGTGTGCTTTTAGCCAAAACTTAAAACAGCAATAACCTACTAGCCTATTTCTTATTCAAACAAAAAAAAAATTAAAATTGACAGTCTCTGTTTATAATTCATATAGACATATATGGCATATATTTAAGGTGACTTTAGTGTCACCTTTGGCAACTGTCTTGGCCCTCTCAGCTAGTCCCTACTCCCCAGAATTTGTAACGCAAGTCGTTGAGGCGTAAATGCAAATTTGTTCACACATTGCCGAGCACAGAGACTGCCAGGCAGACAGACAGACAGACAGATATGGCCAACTATACTGATCATTATAATTTGTATATTCTGGTGCATGTGAATAAATCTACGCCCTAGGGGAAATTCATTCTTATTTCTCTCTTATTTTTTGGTAAATTAAAATTTACGAGAATTTGCATTTCAAATTCGGTCTCTGTTTTTTGGGCTTCTTGTCTTCGCGCATTCGACATTTGTCATTTGGCTGGAACACGCATAAATCCAGAATAATGTGGCCCAGACATAAGCTCGTATATTTCACGTTTATGTACATATTTGCCAGTGATTTGTGCTCTGACAAATTTGCTTGACTATTTGGTTGCTTTATTTTTGGTCCATCCATAGAATTTAAGCCTAATATGTCTTCTGGTAAAGTTGATGACAGTTTATTTCGAGATTTGTCTGTTAGAGAGGGAGGTCATCACAGTTAAAAGCCAGACAAATGGTGCATATCTTTAATATCTTCAGCTTTTATTCTAGCTATCATTTGGCTTAATTAAAGTGGCTGAAAGCTCACCTGCAACTTGGACCATTGAATGCGGCCAATGCAGCGCGAAGAGTTCCTCCAAGCCAATTTAGCTCCATAAATTAGTTCGGTTTCAGTTAGCTGATAATGTCCTGTTGCCTCAATGCTTTGGCGCACCTGCTTCCACCGAGTCTCGTGGGCGGTGGATGATGTACTGGTTAGGAGATAGTAAAAAAAGGAATAGCCAAAAAAGTTATTTAAAAGATATGTTATGGTTGAGCTCAAGGAGAAGAGAGTTTTCATTTAAGTTTAAAAACCTCCTATAAAAAATAACTCACCGCTTAATCGATGTGAAATACTGCTCGAGAAAGTCCTTGGCATGTTCCAGGATCAGATCCGTTTTACGAGCCTCCACGGCCGCATTGCCAATGTTCATGATGCTACTCGTACAGGTGGCCTTCGAGCAGGAGAGTATCTGGGGATGCAGGACACAAAGAGACAAATAAGTCATCAAGTCACGAGATGAAAACAATTAGCCCCATGATTTGACAGCTTTAATTAAAAAAATATAGGTGTAATTGCTCATTTTGGTAATTAAATTTTTATTGCTAATCCCCCAGCAGCGACAAATGGGAATGGGAATGAAAGTTGGCAAGCTGAAAGCAGATAGGACTTCTGATAAAAACCAACAATGCCATGAAAATTAAATTAATATAAAAGAAGAAAAAAAAACTAGTATATATGAAACTCTAAAAGTCCCTGTCAGAGAAAACGTTTAAAAAGCATTTCACTGTCAATTGCGGATGATGCTTTTTTTTACCCCTCCAGCTTTTCCGCTTTTCCTCGACGGCTTTTCCTCAACTGGGTTTGTTTTTTATGATGCGTGTCGTTGTAATTTTCATTTACACTCCCTTGACTCACCTCTCTGGCTTTGAGTTTGTCGGCAGACAGTTTTCTTTACCTTTACCATTTCTTCTCGGTTTATTTTCCCGACGGTTTAATTTACTCAACGCCCCGACGCTCCCGCTGTCTATGGCGCCATATCTTCGCAATCCGCCCAAGACACCCGCGGTCATAATTAGTTTGTTTTTCCAGGCAGTTAAGTCCTCGAATTGGCTTTGCCAAGTGCGGCATAAAAACTCCTCAAGTGTCGCCCGGGACGAGCCGGTAAGGCTACACTCGTCTAACTAAAAAATTTCATGCCACAATGCTGGCTGCAATTATGTCACTCATACGCCCCGTGGTACTCGAGCACTTGAGAATGACAACTGTGAGCAGATTGTTTGGCGTTTATGTGGCAGTTGTATTTACGTTCAGGAATGGTTTACAATGAACTGTTAAATTAAATGGCCGAATTAGAGGAGTTAAACGAAAGTAAAGGGTTTAAATTAAATGGGGTTTAAGGGTTGCTTAGGAACTTAGATGTTAAATTGAAATATCCCCCAAAAGAGTGCTCTAGTGGCATAAAGGATTAGATCCTGAAAGAGTCCTGAGTCTCATTAATTTCGGCAGTTTTCCTTTTCCAACCACCTCGGCCGCAATAAACTGCAGTTCCAACTTAAAGCCAAACCACATACATCGCTTTGTATGCATATAACAAAAATGCAGTTGCCTCACCAAGGGGTTTTGCCTTTCTCCGTATAAACTTTGCCAATTTTCACTCAGCTGCACAAGACAAATTTATGCACAATGCAAACACCAAACAGCCAACAACAACCACGAGGTAAAGGACCCAACAGGAGCAACTTATTCCCGCACCGTCAACACATGACAAAAATTTGTTATTTAGAAACTGAAAGGAGTTATTATTCTAATAAGCTGGCATCAAAAGCGACATGCAGCTGCCAGGCTTAGTGCAGAAATTATTATATTTTGTGGCCTAAGAGAAAGGCTAATAAGAAAACCCCAGACGTTAAACAGAAAATGTTGGCTTTCCATTTTCGGCAGTGAAAATTAATTTCGTTTTCTTTCGTTTCTCAGGAGGGTGAGCTACTAGGGTAGGAATGCAAATAATTGCCAGCGCGAGACTGGTTAGCACTCAAAGTTGTCCAAAATTGTTTTATGTAAATATAAACAGAAGGCTGCCTTCTGTGCCGTCCGAGGAGCGGATGGTGGGCGGTGTGGCATTCGCAACGGAACCGGAAATTGTTGCAGCTGCAGAGCGTCAAATAAATACGAACAGTCTCCGCCTCCGCTAACATACTAGTATATGTATATGCTTCTATATATATGGACTGGCGCTTAAAGTTTGGCGTGTAAGTTTGGTCTGCCTTGCGCCACGTGCCGCCCTTGCAACTCCTAGGGGTTGGGTATAGCCCCAAGCGGTTGCACTTCCCTCCCACACCCACACACAGTTCTGCTTTTCACGCCAAATTTGTTCTTTTCTTCCGGTTTTTCTAGTGTTTGTTGCAGAATTAAGCCCCTCAGCGGAGGAAAGTGAAAAAAGTGCCGGTTTCGGGTCATGTTTTCGAAAACATCAACGAACACAAGATGCACTTGTTTGTCCAAGACACTTGAGCCTCAGGGGGCTCTACATTTTTGTCTCTTTTTGGGGAATCTTAAAGGCTGATATGATATTTAAGGATCTCGAATTTTTATATAGAGGATTGAAATATCATCTTTAAAATTTATTTAAATCTATGACAATTTTCCATATATTTATATTTAAAAAAAAAGTTTAACTAAAAAACTATAATCCTATAACTAGAAAAATATTAAATAAATACAAGTAACATATTAAACCATATTTTCAATATATCCCACTTGAAATTATTTTCCAGCCAATTTGTTTTCAGAGCCAGAGCCCAGAAGTTTTCCCCAAGATGCTTTTCTTTTCGGGAGCAGAAGGAATTCAAATATTAACTGCATTCTGTGGCAGTTAAGTTGGCTCTGCCACTTGTGCCTCACCTTTTGGCAATGAAATTCAAATTGAAACTGAAATTGAAATGCAACTGGCATACAAAATAAATGAAAATTCTGTCTGTGGTAATGAAAAGTTGAAAGAAAATATTGATTTATAGTTTTTGGACAGGTCTTTCGGTGGCATTTCAGGAGTCATAATAAAATTACTCAAAGTCAACACAGAATGTTGGAAATATAGTTGTGTAACCACAATAAGTTAAAGTCCGTTGCCAGGCAATGGACTTAACCAAAGCCACCCAAAGAGCATTACCAGCAACTTTTGCGGCTGTAAAGTTTTATTAACTCGACGCGTTCGAGCCCTTTTCCCACATGCTTAATACACTTAATCCTCGAGTGTTGAATGTTAACTTAATGTTGGCAACTTAAATTGGGCCGGCAATCGTTTAAGCCAAGCCCAAGATGGCCACTTCACAGCCAGACTTCACATTATAATTACCTGAGCGTCCTGAGGAGCCAAGCCCAGCGTTGGGAGCAATTTGCATGTTGTTGGAGTACTTAAATAAAATGGCAAACTGGCAAATATAAATTTTTGCATTGCATAATTTGGTGCACATTAAAATGCAGCTTGTGGAGGCACAGCCTCCCTACAGAGGGGCAGGGAAGCGGCAGAGGAAATGAAATTTGATTGTGAAAAAGGATTCGTTGCGCCATTTCCGTTGTTGGCGTTGATGCTGACTTAATTAGCATAGAAACTGTAACTGGAAAGTGGAACTATAACTGGCACTCTGGGATTTTTATTTTATTTTTTTTTTGATTCCGAGGGCCCAGGACCTTGCTCCTTGGCTAATTGAGGTTAGGTGTCCCAACTTTAAACCGACTTCTGACATCGACTTTCCGACTTTTAGACTTTCGCTTACGCAATTTGCAGTTTGCACTCCCTGCTAACTCGGCCTAATGAGGATTGAATCACCGTTTTGGCCAACTAGGTAGGTGGGCCAATTGAATTACGAAAGATTGTGTCACAGAAGCTGGAAACCATCCAGATTTATGCACTTAATGAGCTTGGATTTTAAGATTATTTCTTGGCATAAAATTCCCATGTTCAAGGCCTTCTTGAATGTCCTATATTTAGGCCCACAACAATATCCTTTGCTGGCCAAA
The DNA here is from genome assembly GCF_030179905.1 of Drosophila bipectinata. Lineage (NCBI taxonomy): Eukaryota > Metazoa > Arthropoda > Insecta > Diptera > Drosophilidae > Drosophila > Drosophila bipectinata. The sequence continues at coordinate 11,021,361 of NC_091736.1, read as the reverse complement.
AATAGTTTATAATTGTAAACCACAAACAGAATGAATTTCCGCATAAAAATGTTCCACCTCCAAGCCACTTTATTACGATGGGAAAACTTTTGTAGGCCGACTTCTGGAAAAAAGGGAGAGCAAGGACTTTCTTTCATTTAAGCCAACAGCCGGGCCACACAACTTTGGCATTGCAAAGGCAAGAGCGTACCAATTGCAGAGACAAGCTAGGAAACAAACAAACAAAGCAACAAACCAACAAACAACTGCCAAACGTACGAACATGCATTTGCACAAACAATTACATGGAAGGCTGACGGCTGACAGCGTCATGAGTATTAAATAACTCCTACAAGTATGCAATGCTTCGTTGTACGCATTCCGTGCAAAAAACTTTCTGCACTTAGCCAGAAAAAGAAAGCCAGTTGGCTTGGCCAGAACGAAATGGTACATTCTGTGAATTGTTTTACTGCCCTTTTTATTGCACACTCGCTCGTGCATGGCCCGTACATGGTACATACAGCTTGGCGCCTCAGCTCCTTGGCTAATTATATCCCAGTCCCGGAGATCCTTGGCTCCCTGCAAAACCCACATAGAAAAACGTGACTCACCTCGCGACCCTTGCAGTGTAGCGTATCGTAGACCTCCGGCCGGCCCTCGATGTTCTTCAGTCGCATCGGCTTTCGCATTAGCAGGCTGCGTCCCTCCTCGTCCAGGTGCATGAAGCTGCAATTTAGATAGCGCGGCTTTAGTGGGTGCGGAAAGGATATGGCCAAGTGGCTGCCAAGAGCCCGTAACCAGGGGTGTAGCTAGCTAAGCTTTGCACTTTATCCCAGCCATTGACTCCGCGATTATAAAATATTAGACAAAAGGGAACATTAGCTACAGGAGTTTTCTTTAATTTCTTTGAAGTTTTCTGGAATTTTTATTTAAGATATGCCTTGGAGTATTTAACCGATAAAATAGCCTATTAAATTTATAAACTAACCAACTATTTAATCTTCATCTCAACCAAAGATTAAAAACGAGCAAGTCTTTCAATGTCATTTCTCCTTAAGAAAAAGATAAACCTTTTTTTCGCGTTAAACTCAAAACAAAACAACTTTATCTATGCGAGTTTATACTTTACATCCACCGAAGCTTGTCTAGTTCCTGAGCACAACTTGATCCTGGCTTTATCCTTTTGCGTTTTCCCCCCAACAATTTATCACCTGCACTAGCACTTGGGTGTCTCATATATTCTTGATAAATGCAATCCTTACCTGCCGGCACGCGACCGATAATCCTGTGACATTTTTCTGGGCTGCTGTTGGTTTTTGGGCGAAGGTGAGAGTTCGCGAGAGCTTTTTCCCGACGCGGTGCCACTGCCCGAGGCAGCACACCCACCCACAGCCTGGGCACTGGCAGCACCACCGCTCCCACCACCATCTAGTTCCACGACAATGCTTGTGTTTGTACCACGACGTTCCCGAATCGGTGGCGAGGCTGTGGAGATGCTGGCGCGCTTGTGGTGCTTCAATGGCGTGCCGCCGCCACTTGAAGTGGCGCCCCCAGCACCAGATCCCTGTCCAGCTCCTGCTGCTCCTCCAGAATGGTCCACTTCATGGTGGGGCGGTGAGTTGCCGCCCCCCTCAAGATTTGCGCACAAGAGTCCATTGCCGTTCACCGTTGGCGTGGTTTGTGCTTTGATTTTTATGCTATTTTGTTGTTGTGTTGCACATGTCGTCTGTTGCTGTTGCTGTTGCTGCTGCTTCTGTTGTTGCTGTTGCTGGGCATTTGTCGAACGTTTGATGGCCACAAAACGCAGGTTCTCAAGTATCGATGTGAAATGCTGCGACATCTTGTCCAGGGCCACTTGTTCCCACTGCCGATTGCTGGCCTCGTTTATTTAAAATGCAGCCAACAGGTGAACCACTTGGACAATTTACCCTCAAAGTTTTTGATTAAATTCTGTTGAAAAAGTTTTGTGCGGTCTCCTTTTTCGGCCAGTGCTCAATTGGTTCACTGTGGATTCAAAAGTTTACGAAAAGTTGTATTAACGAACTTGAAATTGTCAGTACAACTGATAAAAGAACTTATCAAGCTAAAAAATAAATAAAGTAACATTACTATTATGTAAAATTTAAAGCAAGCGTAAGTTAAATGTTTGTTTGCTTTATTTTAAAGCTGCTTTTTGGAAAGAAGGTTTTAGATACTTATTCAAGCAGTCATTGGATACTCTTTTGTCATTTTATTACCAAAATTACCTACTTAAATAATAACCAAATCAATTCCCTAGAAAAAAATCATGCTATTTGCCTCTTATGGCTCTTGTATTGCCTTTCATCAGACATCATCTGGCTGGGCAGACTTGATGCTTCTCCATTATCCTTCTGGCTGCTGAAAATGCCTGAGAGCCAGAATAACAAATACAAAGGACAAAGACCAGGCTTTCAGCTACAAAAATAGACTTATGCACTCAAAGCCAGTTGGCCAATTAATTGATTGATTGATTAGCCTAAGCGAAAAGGCATGAAAACAAAGCCCACACACGGCCACAACGAAAGCCAAAGCCAAAGCCATGGCCACAGCCACAAAAAGTAAAATCAAATTAAACAAAATAAACCGAAATTTGCGGTCATTATTTTGATTTGCCTAAGCAATTGTATGAGGTCGTCATTAAACAAACAGTAAAAACAAGAGCAAACAAACAATGAGGCTGTAATTAGAAAACGATAGCATTTTATGGGGAAATAGCCTGGGCGTTTGTATAGTATGTGGGTGTATGTTGGTGCCATCAAAGCGAATGATTTGGCATTTGATATCGAATTTTAATGTGCGCCGAGTGCTCATTGAACTTGAATGGGTGTGGAAGGAATTGGCAGGGTCCTGTGTCAATTGCAGTCACATTCATAGCCAAATGGGTCATAGGTTTTGAATTCCTCGTTAGCTGATTATATTTTTGTGTAACAGTCGGAAAATTGGTAATAAAAACTAAGCAGAGATTAGCATTTTAAAGATTTCATTAAGGAGCTTTCGTTATCTACAGTTTGCAACTCCAAACTAAAACTTGAGACATTCTATGATTAAGTGACCGCTCCGCCAAAGTGCTGAGGCATCCTTAAAGTTGGTACAATTTTTTCCAAGCAGTTACAAGCCAGAAACAACTGATGCCTAACAAATGAACGAGCCGCGAATGGAAATGTTTTTTTGAAGAAAGAAAACGGAAGCAACATCTGGCGCCAAAAAAAAAAACAGCGTGAAAATTGGCTGTAGAATGAATGATTAAACCCTTTTTGAAGACGAAAGGGCGAAAGGGTTATGGCAGATGTTGTCTGCAACTTTTTCGACTGTAATCAGATGCCTGCCTGCGCCTTCCCAGTTCAACGGAGTGTATAAATAGCCCGGCTCCGCCCTCAGCCAACAAATTAAAGGTAAACTAATTGAATTTTCATAGAGCGGTAAGGACTTCGTCACTTTTTGATTAAGAAAATTTATTGTGCATCCCCGCAGCCAGGCGTCTGGTTTTGTGGTTTTTGCAGCGGCAAATTGCCATAAAGATGCTTTTAATTGCTACAAATGTTCGCTTCGTCTTCCCGACTCCATTTTCCCGGGCTACGCTTTTCATTTCCGTTTCCTTTTTTCCACCGCCCTCCACGAGCTTAATCAGGCCAGAGGCGAATAAAACTGGGCGGTCTAAGAAAACTCTCCAGAGTCTCTGAGGCAGTGTCTCGGAGTTATAGTTGCGGCGATTTATTGTATATCAGTCTCGGTTGATTTGAAATTTAATGAGCTGAGTGGTGTTTAAGTAGGACTTAGCAATAATAACAAAGCAATGCCAAGGGATGTGCAGCATCCATTTTGCTATTTATATAACGGGAGGGAACTAGGATATTATGTAAAGTAGCGCGGGAATTTAAGATGGCGGAAAAGGATTCAATTGATTGAATAATTTCAGATAAAACCTTATGATTCAGAAGAGTTTAAGCTCATCTAATAATGTTTAAGCACTTTAAAACATCAATTAAAAATATGCACATATATTTAATAAAGAAATCAAATATCACTCATACGCCACTTTGTACAACGCCATGTTGAACCACTTTTTTACAAACGGAATATTTTCACATTTTATTGTTGAAGAGTGAAAAAAATTATATTTCACTCAATTATTAATCCATAAAGGGTGAAATATAAAAAATGTACACAACGAATTCCACTTTAGACCCCCCGGCAGGGCTTAACACAAAACATCCGTCACAGAAGACACATTCCGATTTATTTTTTTTTTCCCAATAAAATCCGGAAAATCTCAGCTTTCAGCACTTCAGCAGGGCCCCTCCTTTTCGGCTTTAAATCCAATCAATTGCTTTAAAATAAACCCTTGAACAAAATCAAAAGCAAAACCGTAACAACGACAGACGCTGAATGCTTTTCGTATTATCTCAAATGACAACACAGCCGCGTGAAAAAAATGGAAACCGAAGGAGGAAATCGTACAATTGGAAGACAAAAGCAAACAGTGAAAAAACGAAGGCAAATGCTGCCATCCAAGCCCAATGCAAAACAGTAAAATGTAAAATAAAAAAGAAAGGAAGCTGAAAACCAGCAAATCTGTTAAGAAAAACCATTTAAATGGGCAACACAACCCGGGCCAGGACAATGCAAGTGTGGCTACACAACCATACAGGTGCCAAGATGGCTTTGAGCCAGAGCTTAGACTTGTGGTCAAGTGCGAATCATGGCCAGAATGAGAGTGTGCGTTTTGGGCCAATATTGTCAACCGAATGACAGGCACATTAAATCCATTCTGGCAATTTGTGGCACAATCGGTTCATAGGTAGAGAGTATAAAAATAGAGAAATGTCAGACAGGCTTATCTTTAAGCCGAAAATTTAATAAAGTCTCAAATGTACTCAACTTTTCACCAAAAAATGTATCCTTTGGATTTTATGGGCTTACCATTTTAGATTGATCTGCACCTTAATAACTTGTACTCATTGGTCAAAATTTATTTTATGCTAATGCGATTGGTAAAATATCCCAAAGTCAGCTGAGCACCAAAGAACCCTTGATACGTTTATGAAATGTAAGCCCCCGCCCAGCAAATAATTCTGAGCATAACCGTAAAAGTGAAAAAGATCCTGCGGCCATCCCTTGGCTGGCTTCGAAAAGGTAAACAAGTTTTATTTTCCCCCCCAAATGCTGACTAACCGGCTCTGGATTTACATATGAAAGGGATAGTCATGTGAAGGATTTTATGCGTTTGAGTAGGATTAGTACATCCACAAGGATCCTTAAGGATTCGGGCCACTGTAGGACCAGTGTATGAAATATTTACACATAATGTTGCAAAATTTATACTCCTGTCGGTCTTGTAATGTCAGCCTCAGCTGCGGTTCACGTTTTGATAGTCAATATTGAGTATTTATTTATTGTTAATTGAAAATACAACCAACACACACGAATATAATTTAAAGTCTTTTACTTTTTGAGAGGATTGGGTAATGGATCTGTTCATTTGATCTGTTTGCAGTTGGGAAACTGAATTATGCTCACATAATGTAGCCTTTCAAGGATAATTCAAGATTATAATGAACTCTGGCTCATTGTTATGCCAGCTATTTATAAAAGTGATTTTTAGTTTAGTCCACTCAGTATTAATGCGTTTCGCTGACTTTCAATGGACATGCCTATGCAGCCCTCAATGCAATATACAAAATGTCAGCAACATTATAATTTTCGTAATAAAAAAATGGAACAAACTGACGAAGTGTAGAGGCTGGAGGGGCAGGATGGGAAAGGACATCAGCCAGGACCTGCCAGTACTTTGACATCAGCAGCTGCGACAACGCGACAAGGAAGTTGGCCCTTTGCCATTTCCAAAAAGTTATACCGGAAGTCAATTTGATGTTATTTTTTTACTGCTAATTGTTTTTCAATTTATGTTGGTAATTGTGTTATGAAAATTGTTTATAGCTGGCTGGCGAAAGAGTTAATTTCCACATCTCTGACAATCTTAATTACTTAATGGGGTTCTCGATGCCCCATTCAAGACTCCAACTTCTTTGGCCTTTAATGCTATTTATTAAAGATTAATTTCCATTAATTATTTTTCATTCATTCAAAGCTGAAGCAGTTTGGGGCTTTTTCATTTACTCAAGCTCAAAATGATTTATTTAATTGCAAATTTGAAATCTAGGCGACATTAATCAAATAACTGTTTGGATTAGAGCAGTCTCGTTCTTAGGCTTGACTGATTATTGTGGTCCAGTAATTAGTCAATAATTGCTGGCTTGACAGTGTATTTATTTTGAAATAATTTTCTTGAGGTGCTTGAAGTAAATTATCAAAAAGCAGTGTCTGGCCGAATTATTAATCAATTGAGTCTGTAGGAATTAACAAATAATTACAATTATGTTTGTTTGATTTCAAGAGCGTTGTTTTTGAATCACTGAAGAGGTTACTATGCTTTAAATTTAATTAACTTTCTGTTTCTTTTTTTGCAAGCATGGCTTGCATATTTTTTTTTTTGTTAAGTTACCTAATTTATACCTTTCTATAATTCAATGAAAAATATTTATTTGATACCTAATATTATCATTTAATCCCTATTTTGATCTAACTCCCATTAAATCTAATCCTAAAGAGAAAACAATTTTTCAAACTGTTATCTAAATTTATTTTAAAATTATTAAAGTGCACTTTTCATTTCAATAGTTTTTTTTTAATTTTTAAAGGTTTGAAATATTTGTTTTCTAAAAGAGTTAACAATTTAATTTAATTTCACTTTTAAAAAGTAAAGATTCATGATTTAACTGTTTAATAAATTTAAATTTCACCTTTTATTCAAAAAATTCATTATGTTCCTTCACAAATTTTAAATAAAACGATTTTTTTAAAGGACACTACAAGCACACATTAAACAGATCTTCCTTTTTCACAAAAGAATTTAAGGATTCTTTAAATTTTCTAGGATTCTTTAAATCTTTTGATTATCAACGGTTGGTCCAGGTAGTTTTTGGTTTTTTTAGCGCGATCCTAAGAACTCGAACGCCGCGCGTTGACTGGAGCTAAGGCCGTAACGCAGCATCCTTAAATAGCGGCTGAACCTCCTGCAGCATCCTTCGAGTGTTGGTGAAAAGCTTGGCTTCCGCACTCCAACAAGCTTGTGGCGGCTCGTGTCCTGGCTAAAGCTCCACGATTTTGGCGCCAATGGAAGGAGTCATGTGGCAACAGCCGCCCACTGAAAGTAAAAACCGGCCCAAAGGAAAAACACCTGTTGAGTTATGCATTTGCTTTATTTTTTTTTTTTTATTAAAAAAAGCAATGTTGGCTGTCGCTTTCATGCAACCGGTTTCAAAGCATCTGTGGCGGAAGTATTTAAAAGATGCCATTGAAAATCTTGAATTTTTTCCATCATTTTTCCAACATTCAAGAAAATTAGAAATAAATTTAACAATTAACCTTAACTTAATTCTAAAATATATTACAACTAGGATATAATTACGAACAGTTCCGATTCCCAATTCGTGTCGGAAAACTCTTGCTGTTTGAAAACCCCAAACAATACAATAACTTCCGCCAATCGCTTATAAAATACCCAAATCAATCGAATACATTTTTTAGAGTTCGATTTAGTAACACGATTTAAAATTGGAAGAGCTTACAAAGTGTCGGTTAAGCCCGATGAACTGCTGATCTTGTCTTGAGCTCCATTTGACGCAGCTGGTGGCTGGATGATGTCGATAGCCGGAGGATGTAGAACTCCCCATTATCCAAAAGGACGCCGTAACTTCGGCGAGGGCCTCATGATGTAGTTGGTGGAGGTGGAAGTGATGGTTGGTTGTATATATACAGGTATACAATAGAGAGACAGAACATTAGTATAATCCTTTTTCAATAATTTAAAGAAGACAACAAGTATTAAGGCTATGTCTTAAAACTACTTTAAAAATGAAATGGTTAGGGGACGAAAAAAAAAAATGAGTAAAATAACCACGGCGAAACAAAAATGAGATTTCAGCCCTCTGGCTTTCTCCACTGTGATGGCATCTGCTTTTGTTCGTCTGTTTGTGAATTATTTTGTGTTAATTTCATGTATACGGGGATTTAGTCGAGATATTATTGGGTAATTCGTGACCATAACTGGAATCAGTTCATTCTTGTTCATAATGAGGTCACGCACTTGATAGTTTCATAATAAATATTGCTCCTATTTTGTTTGATTATGTTAGAAAAGGTTAAAACTGGAGACGTTTCAAAGATTAATTCATGTTGGTTTAATGTTAAAAACGACGACGTGGCTAATAGTTTCATTCCAAATTCATGGCAACCAAAGATGCAGTGAGTCCCACGTTGTTTGTAAACATACTAAAATCATTAAGAACTGCCGATCTTGTAGTAATTTGCAGGAACTTAAAAAACAGCGTTCTCAGATGAATCCTTTAAATTGTAACAATTTAGAAGTGGGTTTTAATAAGATAAAGGTCTTCCAATCCAAGCCGAAGTTTTCCATAATCCACAGCATTTTTCCTTTCCATGAAGTCCAAGGGAAATTTCCAAATCCACTTTAAATTAAAGAGCAATGTTGTTTGGATGATCCACTATTTTTTGCTATTCCGATCTATATTTCCTTGTAGAGAAACGACATTCGAAGACGATGATCCTTAACTGTAGCGAGGAATTTAAAAAACCGAATGGACAAAGGGATATCTAAACCAATTCCTACACAAACTATCGCAGGGAATACGCGAAAACTACCTAGATCTATATAAATATGTACAAATATGTGTAGAATGGGACAGGGGAAAAGGTGTATCCGCATTCCGAAAATTCGGAAAGAAGTGGTACTGAGTCAGAATCATTCTCTCAGTGGGGTTTTTGCCTTTTTTGTTCTCATATCACTTTAAATGGTAATGGCTGCGGCGTTTTTACAATCAATTTGGGCACCATTCGCCGCATAAGGTAAACTGAAGGTATCGAGCCATTCTTTGCATTTTTCTTTGTTATTAAACGCCAGAATATTGTTGATATAATCAATGCTAATATTGGGACGATAGCTGAAAGGTATTAAGATTAGTTAGTAGCTCCAAAAAGGAAGATAATTGCAACTTACGACTTAATTATAACACGAAGGGCAGCCTTGCGCTCCCTCTCCAGGAACCACTCAATCATATGACCGGACATAAGAGGAGACGACTTATATAGTTCAAATAGTTTGCAATAGTTGCCCAACGACCACGCCGAGCGAAACTGAAGGGCGTGCGCAATGGCAGGATTCTCGCGTTGATCAGCCGTAATCGAACGCAGGACAGTAGTGATATCTATCAGGAAAAGATATAATGTTATTGGATGGTTATATTGAAAAAAAGATAAAACTTACCCAAAGTATTCTTTGTGAATATGTAGTACAGTATACGGTAGGCTGTAAACTCCAGGGAATTGGCGCTCTTGCCCAGCTCTGAATACAGCATCTTAAGTTGCGTCTGACACTGATTAAACTCTTCGTGGTCACCCTTCTCCATGGCAATCCGGGCGTGTGTTTCATAGACCTCTACCGTAAACTGATCCCGAATACCTTGGACCTGTATTTAAAATCAAATTGTAAGTATATAAAGTCTTTCTGGATTTTTAAACTTACCGTCAGATCCTGCCTTATGGATTTCAGCTGATCACACGCATAATGATAATCGTGATTGGCACGCCACTTGCTCTTCACATTGGCCAACGAGTGCGTTAGCACCTCGACTGGTCGCACTTCCGATGGAGACGGCGCCTTGGTAAGACGCAAAAATGATTTTTCAAGGTCCCTACAAGTTCCTACAATATGCAAATCGAGTAGATCTATACCGCCAGACGGATCGGAGTCCTCATAGAAGGATGGGCGTTGATAGTTCTGTTGCATCTTCTTTTTGTTTTTGGCCGTGGTGAGACCAAACGGTGAGCTTGCAATGGCGACGACAGATTTCTTGGCTGAGCCGGAGCTCTGCTGCGAGAAACGTGCCGCTCGCTGTTGCAAGCGCGCTGTGTCATCATCAACGGCTCCGCCCACGGACGACTGGTTGGAATAGAAGTGTGGCACCTTTTTCTTTGCCTGACCGGAGTTTGCTGAATTCGATGTCGCTGCTGCTGCTGCAGCAGCAGCCCTCTTGCCCTTCTTCATAAGCATTTTTTGTTGCTTACGCGAAAGGTTCGCCGAAAGCGGTATAAAGTCCATAGAATCGTTTAAGCCCGACTTGCGGCTAACCTTACGCGCTGGCGGGCTGCCATTGCCGCTGCTACGAGAGCACGAACGGGATCGAGGGGAACGGGACCGGGAACGCGAATACGAACGTGATCGCGAATACCGCTTCTTATATTTTGAAGAGCTAGACGATGCCGGCGACCTGAAAATGGGGTTGAAGAAAACTAGTTTAGAAATCGCCTTCTGCTGGAAAATCCCCAAAAAAAAACTCACCGCGAACGACTCCTGGAGTATCGCGACGATGACTGATGATTGTGAGAACCGTAGCTCGAAGAGGACTTGTTGAATAGATTGCCCTTTTGCTTGAACTGATTCACAATGCCAGAACCCTTGACTGGCGACTTATCCTGCTCACGCTCTCGCTCTTTCTCCTTCTCCTGCTCTAATTTTTTGTGGAAGTAATTGCTCCGCTGAGGCGCCGGCGGCGTGGCATTGTTCAGCACCACATCGATACCATCCCGCTCACTGTACACCGTGGGCATGGGCTCGTTGTCCCAGTCCCTAGTCCATAATTCATTACGATTCGCTGCTGCTATAATCTTGCCCTTGAGGCAAATATCAATCTGATCCTTGTCGAGGTCCGTGTTGCACTTGGAATAGCAACGGGCCACATACTGATTTAGAGAATCGGGCCACGAATCGTTGGAGGCCATTTGGAAGCTGTTGGGCCGCTTAAAGTTAGACGCAGCCGGTTGGGGAGCAGCCGGAGGGGGCAGTTCTTTCATCTGTGGCGGCTCAGTGGGAGCCACTAAAGCTAGGGGTAGCGGCGGTGGTGGCTTACTCAAATCTGGTGTAGCTGGCACTCCCACATCAGCGGCGGTAATGATGGGTGGTGGTGGTGGTACGGGCGGCACTTGGTTGCTAAACGGATTGGTGTATGGTGTTTGTTCAAAGTTCTTGTTTTTGTTGTTTCTCTTGCGCTTCTTTTTGTTATTGTTGTTGTTGGTGTTATTGTTGTACATTTGCATACCCTGTTGCTGCATTTGCTGATGCTGCTGTTGTTGTTGTTGTTGTTGCTGTAATTGTTGATGATTCTGTTGATTTTGTTGATGATTCTGTTGGTTTTGTTGCTGTTGTTGTTGCTGTTCTAGTTGTAGAGGATTTGGAGCATTGGCCAAACGCTTCTGGTTTAGATTCAAATTAAAACGAATTCCTCCAAAATTCTTTTGCTGCTGTTGTTGCTGCTGCTGCTGTTGTTGTTGTTGCTGCTGTTGCTGTTGCTTGTTACCTCCTGAACCCTGAGGCATTTTTGGTGGCGGCGGTGGTGGTGGACCACTAGGCAATGGCGGCGGTGCCGCAAGTGCATTGCTAAATCCGGGCGGCGCATTCGAGGCGCTGATCGTCGATGTTACCTGTTGTTGCTGTTGTTGTTGGTAGCGCATGTAGTACTGATAGTAGTGTTGATACTGCTGCTGGTAGGCGGCTGCATTTTGGTTCGCATACCAGGCGTAGTTGCTCCATTGCTGGGCAAGGTTGGAGGGGTTGTTAGCCTGCTGTTGCTGTTGTTGTTGTTGTTGTTGCTGCTGCTGCTGCATTTCCTGCAGCTGGGGAATCAAAGGTGGCGGCGCACTCATTGCGTCGGACATGATATTTCGTCGCAGCCCTCTTTCACTAAAGGTCGCGTGTTGTATGCTTTTTTTTTTTACCTGAACTTACCTTTGTCTTTTTGCTATTGCGTTGCTGATATTTCTCCGACGACCGTCCTGTAAATCCAAAAAAAAGGGAAAATGGATTAGGATTATTTATCAACCATTCTGCCAATGTCGTAGGCAGAATATATTAATTCAAATATGATTTCATGATTCACTAACGTGGGATGTTACCCCAAAAGACCAACCACGAGCACGCCTCTGCCTAGACATGGAAGTGTATGTGTGTGGTGGCATGTGACGCCATTTTCTTTTTCTTACCTATTTTTTTCTTTGGGAACACAATTTCTATCCCTAATATTCGGTCCTTGATAGCTACTGCCAAATATTATTAAATGTCACTGCAGGTCTAGACAGTCCTACTAACTGCCCTAACACGAAAAATATCTCAGATACTTAATTCTTTGACTGCTTTGTTACGACAATATAAATAAAACACGTCTAGTTTCAACGAAAAATCGATGGAATAGTGTTAGTAAACGTTAGAGGCTCGATAATGACAAAGATTCCAGAGTTGCCGGACTTGCACAGCACTGCTTTCGATCGATAGCTCTCGTTATTTCGATTTGTTATCGATATGGCGCATATTTTCAAATAAAGTAAATATTTACAATAAAAAGCCAATAATACTATTGACAGGAATATATATTTTAACAGTTCTAGTACATTTTTACAATTTTAACTATTAACGTAAGTTTTTTAAATCAGAATTTCAAACCACAGTTCAACAATTAAAGCTCCAAGATGCTCCGATTTTGTGCTCTCCATCCAACGGACTTTTTCCCTCGAAACCAAAATGATACTGCACCCCAATATTTTTGCCAACACTTGTTTGATATACGACTCCCATATTGGCATCTTCGCGTATCTTTGCCTTCAGCATTGAGCCATCATCGAATTCGTACTGCCCGCCAAAGGCAAACTTCGACTGTCCTTCATTGCCGTAGGAGCTCATCTTTAAAGCAAAGGCCCAGCTATCACCCATACGCTGGAAGATTGACACTCGCAGGTCTTTCAGGTTCTCACTAAAAAGGTGCAGGTGCAGGTTAGAGAGCCAGGTAAAAAAAATAATTAGGCTAAAAATACGAACAGTTTTATGCAAAATTCGGTGTTTCCATTGTTGAATCCCACGCCGAGGGCGTGCTTGTCGAAGCCCTTTTCCTCACAGTTGTATACCGTGCGGTATCCTAGTATCCATTTTTCGTTGGGAACCATCAATGCATATCCCTTTATAAAGGATTGGTTATGAAGGGGCAATATCAACTCCAGTTTAAAAGGATTATTTTCGATTCCAGTTTTTAATTGGCATTTAAAATCAGAACTACAGGTTAGATAGTTATAAATAAATATTTAATTATGAAATCGAATATTAAATACCTGTCTTCGATGGAACCAGAACACTTAAAGTTAGAATAGCACAAACCACCCAACCATTTACTCTTTAATCCGACATGGGCCAAAATGTGCTTATCTGTCAGCCACCCAACAGCCACGTGCCAGTTACCAAGTTTCTTGTAAGCCTCAAAACCACCAAAAATATCTGACAGTTTCGGGTACCCCTCGCCATAAGTGCTCAGAGTTAGGTCATTTAATTCGGATCTGCACTGGATTTTCCAGGCGCCGATCTCATAACCCCGGAGGAGACATTCTTTGGCATAGCCACCTACATGGAAGTAGGTAGGCATCTCCCCAAACACTGGGGGCTGTGGCAGGATCGTTTCCGACTCCCTTTTTTGGGATTCCTCCGAGGTGACATCGTCATCGCGTTTCTTGTTGTAAGGCTCAAATATTCGCCTGTATGTTTTCTGCATACCAAAGTTTGGACTTTAAAACAAATATTTACAATAATAAATAAACTCAAAAATTTTGATTTACAAAAACAAAGAATGTAAGTTTATCTAAGACTACTAAGCTAAGTATATTTAAAAAAAACCCATAGATTTTGTATATTAATTTTTATTTAATTTTATTATTACGTCAAACCGTATAGGTATAGATTAAAAAAATTTTGTAAAAATTTGCAATACTAAGAATTTGGTTACCATCCGTGAAAATTAAAATAAAAGGTGGCATGATTAACACTCGAAGGACCAGGCTACACCGATCTTGTGCTCACCATTTATGGGATCTTTTAACTCGCATCCAACATGATACATAACGTCAACAGTTTCAGCAAGTCTAGATTGGTAGACGATACCAAATTGGCTATCATCCCGCAGCCTGGCCTTCAGCAAATGTCCCGGAGAGAATTCGTATTGGGTACCAATGGTAATGTTGCTTGTGGCGTTTTCCTCGGCGCCTATAATGGTCATTTTTAAAGCGAAGGCCAATTTCTCGCCTAAGCGCTGGAAGACCGAGCCTCTCAAAGTCTTAAAATTTTCACTAATAAATAGAATTCTATATTATTATGCTTCGATATAAAATATTTTAGTATCTTACAGTTTTAGGCCAACTTCCGTGGTTTCATTGTGGTATCCTAGGCAAAAAGCATGCATCGCAAACTGTTTTTTGTCAACATTATAGACGGAGCGATATCCCAGGGCTGTGTTCTCCGTTGGTGTCACTACGGCATAACCCATTAGAAGGGGTTCCTTGTAAACTGGTACAATGAGTTCCACTTTTCCCGGGCTACGCTCCAATCCAAGTTTAATCCTTGCTTTAAATTTTGACCTTGCAGGAAAATTGGATAAAATAGACATTAGAACGGGAATAAGCTATTTTTTAAATAATTTCTTGTTAACTTACTCTTCCTCTTGAGGAGAAATTGTTGTTTTCAAGGTCGCATAAGCACTTCCGCCAAGGACACCCCCACGAGCACCAACGTCCGCCAGATAGGCATTCGCAGTTAGCCAGGTGCATACCGCATGGAAGACTGGCCATTCCTTGTAAAGTTCAATGCCGCCACTGGCCGGGGTCAGAGTAGGATTACCCTCGCCAAAACTGCCCAGGACTATGTCATGCTTGGTTTTGGTGGTAGAATCAAGTTCCCAGACACCAAGCCGGTATCCTTTGGCAAGGCATTCCTTGGCCAAGCTACCAACATGAAAATAGCTATACACTTGCCCCTCTTCCAACGGAGGTGGCATTATCTCCTCCACATCTATCGGCTCCTCTTCAGGCTCAGGCTCCGGCTCAGGCTCTGGCTCTGGCTTTTTTCTGCCCAATTTACACATCTTGTGTTCTCCGTCACCACCTCCATCCTTCTTCTTTTTCCGGTTAAGGCGACAGTACTTATTCTTCATATTTTAGTCCGCGAATTAAAATTATTAAATTAAAAAAATTAAAACAAAGGTTAAAAAGATAAAATACACAAAAATTTTGTCAATAGGTCATTTCGAGACTATTTTGGGTTCGGAGTATGAAAACATAATGATTTTTTACTCCAGGCCTATTGCGATTTTAATTTCAAAAAGTTTTTCAGCTTTCAGATGGTATAAGATGGGTTTTTAAAACGAAAGAATTAAAGATATCTTACTTTAAAAACTAATTTTACGATCTTAGTTGACTTCTTATCTAATCATTTATAAAGGTAAATATTTACCTTTAGTAAATATTTATTTACTACTAAATAAATAAATACTATTCAACCAACGATATCCGTTCTTTATAATGAATAAAATCACATCGATTTATTTCAATTATTTGAAAAAAATTATAGCAAAAATCGGAAGATTAATTTCCTCTTGATTGACCATTTTATTAGAGTATAAAATGTTACATATTATTGAATATTGTTATATTATTGAGTATTGCAATGAGCTTTACAAAATTCAAAAATATATAGCTGGCAACCTGCTTAAAGTTATAGATGACGAAATGATTGTACGGTTCCACGCTGGCTTCCAGGTCTTGACCTTCTACAGAATTACATATATTCTTCAATGTCCGAAAAAGATAAATATTCCATATCGAGAAGCTGTTTAAACTCGAGAACTAGGATGGCTTGCTTTTAGCAGTGGAAGTCACAAGAAACGCCAAGTTTGTGGGCGCCCTTCAAAGGATCTGAGCCCTCAAGGCCAATATGATATAACACATCGATATTGGGAGATAGTTTTGATTGGTAGACCAAACCAATTTTGGCATCATCCCGGATCTTGACTTTAAGCAGCGATCCATATTGAAACATATACTGAGCTCCAACCACAAACTGTCGGTCATCCTCGGAGTTATAGAGATTCGCTTTGAGAGCAAAAGCCAAGTTTTTTCCCAATCGGTAGAAGATCGATCCTCGTAGCTCATTGAAGTTCTCTCTAAGATGATGAAGGATTACATTTATGTTTGGTAAGTTATCAAGATTGACTTACAGCTTCATTCCAACTTCGGTAATTCCATTGTAATAGCCCAGACAGAGACCATGCTTGTGGAATTCTTTTTCATCAAAATTATAAACTCCACGATAGCCAAGAAGCCAGTTTTGGATGGGTGACACTAGAAAATAGCCGATACAAAGGGGATCCTTATATATTGGTACCATCAGCTCTGTTTTAAGACGACTCTTTTCGAAACCACCCAGTATCTTACTGGAAAGTAACATTCTAGAAAATAAAAATAACCTTATATTATAGATCAATCTAATCTGATCTATACTCACTCATTTTTGTTGCCAACTACTGACTTAATTGTGGCATACCAACTCCCGCCAAGACCACGGCCCTGAAACCCAATCTCGTTCAAGAAGTCCTGAGACGACAACCAGCCATATGAAATATGAAAGTTACGAGACTTATGGATTCCCTGGACTCCGCCAAAAACTGACTTTGCTGTCGGATAGCCCTCGCCGAAACTGCTGATATATAGCTTTTCCCTCGACTTCGAGCAGCACTGCATCTGCCAGGCATCCAGCTGGAATCCGTAGGTGAGCAACTCCTTTGCCCAGCCGCCCACATGGAAATAGGTTGCCATCTCGCCATCGAACGGTGGCGGTGGCATTTTTCCTGCCTCTGGCTCCTTTTTTGGAGCGTCTTGATCCTCGTCTCCAGCTGGGTTGGATTTGCGATTACCCCACATGTAGTGGAACGGGCATTGGGCATTTAGTTGATGCGACATTGTGAGTAAAATGAACAAATTATTGTTAACTATATAAACTATGAATAATTTGGAATGTCTTCAAACGTTGATTCGAAATCTAAGCTGTACTCGGAAATAATGTTGATATATTTTGAAAAGGTATAGTGCATACAACTAAACTAATATGAAGTTTTATAAGTTATTATTATTTTTATTAAATTTTGTAAATTTTTTTTTATTAAATTTTGAATTTTGTTTAAATAGTTACAAGCACATGCCAATTTGTATCAGGGACTATATATTGAAAACCCAGGAAGTACCAATTGAATAATTTCCGTTGAGTGGATCTCTTGCTTCGATTCCACCGTGAAACAGCATTTCCACATCTTCCCGCAATTTCTTCTGATAGACTAGGCCCACGAAGGTGTCTCCGCGGACTCTAGCCTTCAGCATGTGCCCAGGTTCGAACTCGTACTGGCATCCAACTATAATTTTTCGAGCGTCCACCTCTTCGCCGTAAAGATTTGCCTTTAAGGCCACGGCCCACTGCTCTCCAATTTTTTGAAATATTGATCCGCGGACTTCCTTAAAGTTCTCCCTGAAAGTTAAAGATGCTCGAAAGGTACCTTAAACTCGAAAGGTCCACTACTTACAGTTTCAGGCCCACTTCAGTGGATTCATTTTGAAACCCGGCACAAAGGGCGTGACGGATAATCTTTTTATTCTCCCAGTCGTAAGCTCCACGACAGCCCAGGATAAAGTTCTCCACGGGAGTCAGCGTAAGATAGCCCAACAATAATGGTTCTTTATAAATGGGCACCACAAGTTCCATTCTGATCGGATTACGATCAATGTCCAACTTACACTTGCAAAGGTAATCAAGTTTACTTGAGAAAAAAATAAACAAGAGGGTAAAAAATAGTCTAGAAAAAGCCTTATAAGTCGGACTTACCGCTCTTCGCTTATACCAAATGATGATTTCAGGATGACCTTCCACTTCCCCTCGAGGGCTTCGCCACGCGCCCCAATGTCAGCGAGGAGAAGTTCATCGGTTAGCCAGGCGAGGGCGGTATGAAAGTTTCCAAATTCCTTGTACGCCTCGATTCCACCGTAAACGTCGTTCATGGACGGATAACCCTCACCGAAACTGCTCAGAAAAAGATCCTCTTCCGTCTTTGTAGTGGTCAGGAGCTTCCACGGGCCGTTCTTGTAGCCACTGATGAGGCACATCTTAGCCATGAGTCCCACGTGGAAGTATGTCTTCATTTCGCCTTCTTCCGCTTTCAAAGGCATTTTTTCCATTAAATTTTCATGGTTTTCCGGAGGTGGAGGCTCCTCAGGTGGCTCTGCCCGCTTTTTGTTTCTGCGGAACAGGTTTCCACATCGTGGCATTTTAAATATTAAAAACTAAAATTTTGTTATTTTTTATAAAGAAATAAATACAAATTATTGCCAGAGGACATCTGAAAATTTCGTCAAAACAGCTACGATCAAACTAAACCAAATACTTGAATAATTTTTGATGACGTTTAAAGTTTTTCAATTGCCTACTTTTTTTCATAAAATATTATACTCATTTAATTCATTTTTTAAACTTTTTTTAAAACTTTAATCATCTCAAAAAAGATCCATTTTCATAACCATGAATGTGAATGTATTTTTCTTCATAACATAATTAAATTAATTTAGAAATTCAAATGATTAAGTTAACTCCTTTAAATGAGACCTCCTTCTTAGCATTGGAGGGCCACGCCCACGCCAAACTTGTGATTTCCATCCGAGATGTTGCCACAGTCTAGAACGGCTGATATGGAGGCTGTAATACCGTCTCGGAGCTTTTGCTCATAGCCCAGACCCAGCTCCACAACGTTATTGATCTTGGCCCGGATCAGGGCGTTCTCCTCCAGATGATAAAGCATGCCCAGGCTGACGACCAGGTCGCCGCCCTCCTGCTGCTCGCCACCTTCTCCTTGCTGGCCTCCAGTCTTGGTGATCTCCGCACCAACATCGATCTTTTCGCTGGCTTTGTAAAATAGAGATGCCAACCAGGTGTCTCCATTTTTTCTTAAGGAGATTTGGTTTTCTTTTAGTAAAATTATAACATTTTCCCAAAGGAGTTACTTACAGTTCTCCGTGCAAGGTGGCGGTTTCGTTAGTCCACCCCAAAGCCACCTTCCACATTTTTAAATCGACATTACTGACGTCAAGCTCGCCACCAAGACCGCCCAGAAACTCATTATGGCTAAGAACCAGGGAGCAGTTCAAAGCCGGTTCCGAGTTCAATCCAATGTCGGCCAAGAAGTGAAAGTTGTCCTTGGCATAACCCAATTTGAACTTTCCATCCCCCTCACTATTTAAATTATAATTATAGTTACATATTACTTAAATTAAATATTAATAAATTACTTAGATCCCGGCTGAAACTTGGCCTCCAGTGCCAGCATCAGGCCCTCGGCCAACTTATCCTTCTGCATTATCTCTCCAAAGAGCCAGTTCTCCGTGTTCCATCGTTCGGTGAGGGTTAGGCCATGATCTTCGATCTTGTACTTGCTCTGCAAGGATCCTTTCACCTTGCTGTTGTCCTGGCTGGCAAATCCTGTGGTGAAAAACTCAATGCCAGAACTGGTCAGAGTCTTGCAATCGATCTGCCAGATGCCCGGGTGATAGCCGCGTCTGAGGAGATCTCGTGCCAGCTTTCCCAGATCGGGATACGGGGGTGTTCCCTTGGAGGACATAATTAATAGGTAAGGAAGTGGAAAATTCGGAATTTTTTGTTGAGTCTAATTGCCAGGCGATTTTGCCTTGAATCACCAAAAATTTGTGTTACAAAAAATGCCCGATATATACACAGGCACAGACGTTTTAGAACTGAAACACCCTGGGTTCTTTTCTAAAATTATAAATCGTAAAGAAAATATTCAATAGCTCCCTAGCGCCCAAAAAAAATAACCAAAATAAAATAAAATATCTTTGAATTGAAATATGACCCAATCTTAAATTTTAAAGAAGACATCGCTTGGTAATCCCCCCAAGACGTCCCAAGCTTATAGTTAAGCTTCTACATCTTTATACTCCAAATTAAAGATTCTTGTTGATTTATTTCTCATGTAAATGCACAAAGAAAAATTAAGAATGGTTAATGATTGTGTGGTTGGAGGATGTATTTATGTATGTAATTGGTGATATCGCCACCCAAAAGTCATCTGACCATCAATATTCCTTTTTATATATTTTTTTTTGTTTTTTGTTTAATAGGTAAATGTATTTTACTGTATTTTTGCCAACAACAGATTTCAGCTAATTTTCAATGCACTAAAGAAAGCTACATCCAACGACGACGGACTGACCGACCGACCGATCCACCCCCTGTGCAACATTTGTTGGCAGTGTCTCTTCTGCAGATTCTGGTGGCAGGTGGCGGGGGGTGGCCGGATGCTGTGTATTGGGCGGGGGCGTGACAACGGATCCAATCTAATCGGTAAGGTGTTAAGATTCTTTCATCAATTACTGTGTGCTCTTTTGTTTTTCTTTTTTAATTTTATTTTTGTTCTTGTTTTGCATGGTATATTGATGTTGACTGCACTTATTGTTGGTGTTTTTGTTGTTGGGCATGTGGGTATGTTAGACAACTTGAAAGATTCCGCAGATTTAAGCCTCCAGCTCCAGACCAACACCGATCTTGTGACCGCCAGCGTTGAAGTTCTTGCCATCAACCAGCGTGGACAGAGTCAAGGTGATGCCGTCGCGCAGCTTCTGCTGGTAGCCCAGGCCTACCTGGCTGGCGTTGTTCACCTTGGCGCGCACGCTGGCGTCATCGTCCAGCTGATATTTGGCGCCGATGGCGAACTTGGTGTTGCTGGTGCCGCTGGCCCACGACAGCTGTACACCAACGTCCAACTTGTCCGAAGTGCGCTGGAAGATTGAGCCGCTGAACTCCTGGCCATCGTTGCTAAAGAATTTAAAAACAAAATTAAATGATATTCAAAGAACCAAAAGAATCGTCAACTTACACAGCTGTGTGCAGGACAAAGTCCTTGGTGGTGTAGCCAAGGGCAAAGTTGTTGGTGGTCAGCTTGGACTGCTGAGTATCAAATGCGGTCTGGTAGCCGGCCAACCATCCCTGGTAGCCCAGAACAGCAGAGGCATTGATCAAGGGGCCCTTCAGATCAATGTTGACATCAGAATCGGCCTTGACGTTCTCATGGCCGTAGGCAACCTTGAACTTGCCGTTCTTGTTGCTATTTAATTAATACATTTAATTATTTCAAAATTAATATAATAATGATGAACCTACCCAGACTGGGGAGCGAAGTTGCCCTCCAGCGACAGCTTGAGACCCTCCAACAGCTGATCCTGAACAGCCACCTCGGTGAACAGGGTGTTGTCTGTGTTCCACTTCTCGGTCAGGGTCAGGCCATAGTCCTTGACCTTGTACTTGGTCTCCAGAGAACCGAAAACCTTGCCCGACTCCTGGTTCGAGTGTCCGGCTGTGTTGAACTCAATGCCCGACGAGGTCTTGGTCTTCAGGTCCAGCTTCCACAGGCCGAAGTTGTAGCCTTTGCTGAAGATGTCGCGAGCCTGTTTGCCCAAATCGCTGTATGATGGAGGAGCCATCTGGAAATTATAAGAATATGATTGAAACGCGCCGCCAAATAGCTCTGGAATAATCGATAATTGAGGCCAAAGGAGGTAGGTATATATAGCAAAATCATTTCACACGGCAGCTCGATTATTGCAAGTCAAAATAGATGACTTTTATGGATGGAGGGGGCTGGTTTAATCTTATCAGCACCATGAATGGTGAGTATTACTTTTAGTTTGAATTGAAATTCGACAGGGTTCTAGAGACAGCGGAATAAAAGTGAAAACTAAAACAGCATCAATATGGCCAAAAGAATTTCAGGGGCCAGTTCCTCTTTTCAACTTGGCTAAATGTCAATATTGAACGGGGAAACTAAAGAAATCAATTGAAATTAGTGTTCAAGGCAGCAGCCCAGGCCAACGAAGAGCTGTGGCCAATGATTCGAGTGAGGAGGTCAACGCACGGCTGGGACTAAAAAGAGAACCATTCCCAGACCATGCCAGGGTACAGTGAAACCTCCACTTTACCGTGAAATTTTCAAATTTTATATCGGGATATCCCAACTCTTCTTTCAGCATTTTGAAGGTCCACTCTTTGGGAATGAAATCTCCAGCTTCGGGCATTTTTCCAAAAATTATTTTACACAGATTTTAAAATGATAAGAAATACTTGTACGATATGTCGGTGTGATTGCAATGGAGTTTGAAGTAGAATATGAAATGTTATAGAACTGTCTACTGAGGTGAATAGATTTTTGTATGGCCATATTTGTGTGCCCATTACTGTATCTATGAAGTACATCTCTGTTTACTTCCCGTACTTGGTGGTGGCATTAATTGCTGGCTAGCCGAGCGATCATTGACACAGAAGCTAACTGCACATTTTCAGCCTCTGCTTTGGTCTTTTGCGGTGTTTCTATTTGCGTGTGACGTCAAGAATGCGCAGCACAGTCACGGCACGAGTGTTGGCCCGGCCCAGACTTTTCATGGCGGAAAATTATGAAAAGAGCCGACTGGCAGACAGGTCGTTATGGCCAGCAGCCAAACGGGGAAAAGACCAACAAATAAAAAAAAGGGAGAAGAATACCATACAGAGGTTGGAAAAAAGACAGACGGCCCAAGAATCAGGTGATGTAACTGGGTAGGAAGCTGAGGAA
Organism: Drosophila bipectinata; assembly: GCF_030179905.1. NCBI lineage: Eukaryota > Metazoa > Arthropoda > Insecta > Diptera > Drosophilidae > Drosophila > Drosophila bipectinata. Next base: position 10,998,763 of record NC_091736.1, on the reverse strand, counting down.
AATCCCATCATCTGATGGCTTCCCCAGTGAACGTGAATCAGCAGCAGCATCTTGAGGCTGTGACCTTGACAAAGAGGTTGACATGTGGGAGGGAGGGAGCATATGATTTTTCGCCTGTCGGTTATGCAATCGAGGAAACTCACTAACTAATGAAAAACACGAAAAGGTAAAGCAAATGCCTATTGATTTTTTCGGTGACGTCACAGTACACCACAGAGACCATATACAACCTGCAAAATGCAACACCTCACTTTTCACACCTCACATGACCAGGGGAGAACGATAAAGTAAACATTGATAAAGCAGAGAAGAGAAGAATACCTATTGAGAAGTAAAGGGAACATCGCGATAACAAGACAAATTGAAAACAATTTAAACGAGAGCGCCCGCCCGTTACGTAACAGAAATTTGCCAGGCACTTTTCCAACCCGACTAGTTTTTTTTTTTTTTTTTTTCGTTTGCCGGCAGCTGCTGCCAATGAACTGTAGGTGCGTTGGTGTGCGTGGGGGCCGTGTCTGTGTGTTTTTGCAGCCGGCGATTTCCCCTCACAATAGATTTTATCAATTAAATGTGCTTTTAATATCAGCCCCATGGCTGATAACACATTGGTTTTTTTGGCACACAAAAATCTTCTCGGCTTTTCTGCTCGTAAGTGCGCGTGTCCACGGGCGATTTTTTCCGTTTCGAGGTTATGAAATCACAATCACCAAAAATCTCACTTTATGAATCTTTACAGCTTTGCGATAGCTCTTAGTAAAAAAGGGGCGTAGTCTGGAGAAAGTCTACTTACTTTTTATGATTTAAGTGAGGCTAGAGTGTAATGCGAAACGCAGAGGAACAGAGACAACCACGAACGACGAAAATTATTTTAATTTTCGGAGTGTGCCCAGGCGGCGAAGGAAAACTTTGGCCAAGAGGTCTTATGGCTAACGCCGGGAACCAGTTTGATGGCTGGTAACTCTTAGCGGAAACGGAAATCGGTTTTTTTAAATTTAAAAATATGTTTTTTTTTTTTTTTAATTTTACTCTTTATTAAAATATATAAACATTATATTATTAATATATATAAAAATAGAGTGAGAATTAAGAATGTCAGCAACAAAATCAACTTTAGGCTTTGTCTGGTTAGTGCATTCTAGTAATAAATTCTAGTTTTTTTTATTTAAAAAAAAATAACAAAATCCCCTTTCTTAAATGGTTTATTGAGTGTTTTTAATGAATATTATTCTGCATCCCTGCGCTACCTTCTAAAAATAGGGAAGACGAAGGTAATTAGGTAGATCATTAAGTACATATATGCTGCCAGGTGAATGTTTGTTTACCTTTTATAAGAGGTAGCCCTTTTTTAACAGTATTCCAAAGCTTTAACTCTAAAGTATTTTCAAAATTGTATCATTTAGAATTTAATTCTTTTAAAATATTTAAATAAAACTAAAAGAATCAATCAATAGAAAGTATTGAAAGTGATTTATTTTTAGATTTCCGAACTGCGTGCAGTGCAGCCACTCAATCCCATGTGATTGGATGCAGTGAAGGCGAAAGGCGATGTTGAAGGCTCGTCTGGAGCAAGACGCCGTTTTCGGTCGCTGCCTAGCCGTTGCGGAGCCCGTCCGGCGCGGGGACCTGGTCGTGGAGGAGCTGCCCTTTGCCCAAGGACCGAAACGCGACAGCGGTATCGTTTGCCTCGCCTGCTATCAGTTCCTGCAGTTCGGCGAGGATGGAGACTCACTGGACCGCTGCGAGATCTGCGACTGGCCATTATGCGCGGCGTGTGCCATTGGCAGTGACGTGACCGATCATAGCGGGGAGTGCGAGGTGTTCGCCAACGCACGTGTCACTTTTGCCGGGAATGTGAGCGATGACGGTGTCTGTACGCAATTAGATTGCATAACACCATTGAGGTTAGTACGATGGTGCTCCAGAGGGTGGTGAGGGATGCCGGAGGACAGAACTGTCCAAATATTAGTTTTGGCAGCCGCGGCGTATTTCTCGGAGATCCCATATGAGCCGGCCAAAAAGCGAAAAATCAACCTGAAGACGTCAAAAGGAGGCGGCAGACGCGAAAGCACCAAACGGCTGTTGGCCCACATCAAAAGGCAACAATAAAGTGCAGGGAGCGCACGGTGGAACAAGGTTTTCAATATTATTACTTTCTACAAAGCTTTGATGTTTAAGATTTTAATATTTGAACAAAGAGCTCAGGATCATGGAAATATTCCCTATTTAATTCGTACTTATCTTTAAATGTTTTTTGAAAGACCGAATTTATTTGAAAATTTTTGGATTTTAGAGAGATTGGTAGATTTTTAATTTAAAAAACATTTATTTATTTAATTTTGAATAAGATTTCCACTGTACCTTGTGAATTTTGAAGCTTTATGGCTCAGCAGACCCAGAAGATGTGGCTGACTACTCATAGTTCTGCGGCAGATGGCATCGCCCGTGCGGTACTCCCGTGATCTTCCTTCAGCCACCGGGCAGCATCAGTCAGTAAAATGACATCGCCGCCAACGCTGTCGGTGAATCGGACGTCGGTGCAATGGAGTCCCGTGTGCGGGCGTTACCTGGTGGCCAAGGGAGCAGTTGCCGGTCACGGTCTACTGATTGAGGAACTGCCGTTCGCAGTGGGCCCTAAATGCAATGGACCAGTGGTGTGTCTGGGATGCTATCAATTCGATGTCGATACGGAAGAGGAATACTGCAGCGAATGTGGGTGGCCGCTGTGCTCTGAATGCGCCCAGAACGAGGATAACCATCACTTCCGGCAGGAGTGCCGGGTTCTGCAGGACGCCCGGGCGAGATTCTTTCACCTGCCCAAGGGCAGTAGCCACTGTCCACAGCTGGACTGCATTTTGCCAATGAGGTGAAGACCGGCGAGCCAAACAAAAATAGAACCAGGCAGCAATCTCAAATCCTAGTGATTGTCTTCTCTTCATTATACTCACATTGTTCTCTGTATTTATGTTTGGGGAAAGACATGCTTTTTTCTTATAGTTTTTGTATAAAGTAACTAAAAATTATCTTAAATATTGGTTCATTCCAGAGTACTGTTAGCTAAGGAGGCAGATCCTGAAAGATGGGACAGTCAAGTAGAACCTATGGAGCACCACGAAGAGGAGCGGAAAGAGGATGCTGATGTGTGGCATGCGGATCGAGTGAATATTGCTCAGTATCTGCGTGGACCCTGCAAACTTTCATCCAGATTTAGTGAGGAACTAATCATGCAGGTCGTGGGTATCCTAGAAGTCAATGCCTTTGAAGCAAGGACCACCAGAGGATTTCCTCTGAGGTGTCTCTACCCGTACACTGGAATTTTAGCTCACAATTGTGTTCCCAACACCTCCCGCAGCATCTATCCTAGTGAAGGTTACAAGTAAGTCTACAGAACTATTTTCTTTCTTAAAAATATAAAAAAACCGCTTATCACATTTCATTTTACTGAAAATTGAACCACAACTAAGATCTTTCCAAGAAATGTATTTTACAGAAATAGAATTTCTAGACTAGACTAGACAGTCCATCAAAAAAGTTCAACGTATGAAAGTTTTACCAGAAAATTTATTTCTTTCTAGTTAATCCTAAAGATTTATTTATTATACTTCGTTTGTAAACATTTTATTATCTAATATGTTGTGTTTTTTTTTTTTTTTGTGAACTTATATTACTTATTTCGAATGTTTTGAAAAACAATTTTTTTAAATTGTTTCTACAAAATTCTTTGAGGCACGTGTTTCTTTTATTAAAGGCGCATATTTTTTATTTAGTTAATCCAAAGGATTAATTTATACTTTTCAAACATTTTTAATCTAAGAAAATACAACATTTTTTTATTTTTTTAATGAATATTTAAACTGTTTCAACGGGGAAAATGGGGAAAAGCATGAAATGGGCACTATGACCCACGATGGAGGCTATATCTTTTACAATTCTTATGCGATCTCAGAGCGGAATACTATTATCGATTTGTGGATAAATTCTCCACCAATCTGCATCTAAATCTAGAAACAAAATATTTTTTAGATTTTTTGTGAAATTTTCTAGGGGGTCCCCTGCAAAAATGGGGAAAAGCATGAAATGGGCACTGTGACCCATGGTGGAGGCTATATCTTTGCCAATTCGTATCCGATTCCAGAGCGGAATACCTTTATCGATTTGTGGAAAGATTCTCCACCAAACTGCATCAAAATCTAGTCAAAAAATATTTTTTAGATTTTTTGTGAAATTTTCTAGGGGGTCCCCTGCAAAAATGGGGAAAAGCATGAAATGGGCACTGTGACCCATGGTGGAGGCTATATCTTTGTCAATTCTTATCCGATTCCAGAGCGGAATACCTTTATCGATTTGTGGAGAGATTCTCCACCAATCTGCATCTAAATCTAGAAACAAAATATTTTTTCGATTTTTTGTGAAATTTTCTAGTCCCCTGCAAAAATGGGGAAAAGCATGATATGGGCACTATGACCCATGGTGGAGGCTATATCTTTGTCAATTCTTATCCGATTCCAGAGCGGAATACCTTTATCGATTTGTGGAAAGATTCTCCACCAATCTACATCAAAATCTAGAAACAAAATATTTTTTAGATTTTTTGTAAAATTTTCTAGGGGGTCCCCTGCAAAAATGGGGAAAAGCATGATATGGGCACTGTGACCCACGGTGGAGGCTATATCTTTGCCAATTCTTATCCGATTCCAGAGCGGAATACCTTTATCGATTTGTGGAAAGATTCTCCACCAATCTGCATCAAAATCTAGAAACTAAATATTTTTTCGATTTTTTGTGAAATATTCTAGGGGGTCCCCTGCAAAAATGGGGAAAAGCATGATATGGGCACTATGACCCCTGGTGGAGGCTATATCTTTGTCAATTCTTATCCGATCCCAGAGCGGAATACCTTTATCGATTTGTGGAAAGATTCTCCACCAATCTACATCAAAATCTAAAAACAAAATATTTTTTAGATTTTTTGTAAAATTTTCTAGGGGGTCCCCTGCAAAAATGGGGAGAAGCATGAAATGGGCACTATGACCCACGGTGGAGGCTATATCTTTGCCAATTCTTATCCGATCCTTAAGCGAAATACCTTTATCGATTTGTGGAAAGATTCTCCACCAATCTGCATCAAAATCTATAAATAAAATATTATCCAAACAATTTTCTATACCATCTTAATAGAATCCGCCTAAGGGCAATGGTGGATCTGACGGAAGGACAACCCCTTCACCACAGTTATACTTATACCCTGGACGGAACAGCTCAGAGGCAACGACATCTTAAGCAGGGAAAGTATTTCCACTGCACATGCGAACGCTGCCAGGATCCCAGTGAACTAGGCACCCATTTTTCCAGCCTAAAGTGTGGGCAGTGCACAGAGGGCTATCAAGTGCCCAGGCAGCCAACGGGTAGGTGTCCATTTCATCCTATTTGGTTTTTCAATATTTCAATGTTTCTTTATTTATAGATTCAGATTCTAGTTGGCCCTGCAGCAACTGCGGAGCAAGCAGCAGCCAAGCAGAGGTGGAAACGCTCCTCCAGTCTCTACAATCGGAGGTAAACAAGGTACAGAGCCTGGAAATGGGAGCCAAACGGCTGGAGGAGGCCGAACGACTGCTGCGGAAGTACAAATCTTTGCTGCATCCACTGCACTTTATCGCAACGGGACTGAGGCAGCTCCTCATCGAGATGTACGGACGAGTGCAGGGCTACGAGATGGTCCAGTTGCCGGAACATCAACTGGAACGAAAGGTCGAGCTTTGCCGCCAGGTGCTGGGTGTTCTGAATGTCTTCGAACCGGGTCTCAGTCGCACCAGAGCCATGAATCTATACGAGATGCATGTGCCTCTAGTCCTCCTGGCGAAAAATGGTTTCATTGCAAGCCGACTTGGTGGTGGAGAGTTGCGCACCCGCCTTGTCGATGCAATTGATTTGCTAAAGGAGTGCGTGGAGATCCTGGAGTGTGAGGACAAGAGTTCCCAAGAGGGTGTCCTGTGCGGAGTGGCCTCGCAGGCGTTGAAACAACTTCTTCTTAGTGTCGAAGGTCTGGGAAGCGAACTCAATTAGTTACTTATCATATTGGTTAGCTTTATTTAAACTGATCAGGAGGCAATCTCTGGTGTTACATTGAAAAGTGTCTAGTGCTGATTCTAAAGAAAAATAAAACTCTACAACTTAAAAGTGACTACAAATATTATATACTATTACTGCACATTGTGGGCTTTTGTTTTTTCTTCTTCTGGTTTTTGTATTTGGTATATTGGAGTATCTTAAATGCGTTTATAAGAACTTACGCCCTAGCATGGTATTGTATACAATTGAGATTATTTCGCTTCTCAAATAGAATGTATTATTATTTTAGTTTGGTATTGGTAAAAAAATACCTCGGCCGACCGAAGGTTTCATCTTCATTTATATTGAGCTACAAATGAACTATTACACCTGCCTCTTCCGATCAAGCTTTTGCACAAAAGTTCCCTATAAAATATCCAAGTTTTTTTTTATGAGTATGCTTCTTTACGTCTCGGTGCTGCTTTCTTTATATTTATAATTTCAAAACGATTATAAACTAAAGCATAAATTAAGTTGGAATCTGCATATAATACACAATACGAAATACGTTTCAATTTGACTGGCTAAGGTAGGGAAGGAGGATTTAAAAAAAAAAATCACACGACTATTAAAAACTAAAAACATTTTGTGGGGTTTCTTCGGTTGCACAATCAGGCACACAATAAATACAAGGACAAAAAATGTAAAATATTTCCGAGCCCTAGACATCGTGGCTCAGCAGGGGCGTATCGTGGTATCGGGAGGCATGATTTAAACTGGTGCAGGGCAAAAGCCACAGCGCCGGATGACCGCGTCCGAACACGTCTGCCAGCAGTTGGTACTTGCGCCGGTTGGGACGGTAGGTGCCCTTCTGTTGTATCGCCTCCACGGCCGTCTCATCGTACAGGATTGCGTGCAACTGATCCACCATGATGGCTGTCACAAAGAGGCCGAATAACGCCGACACCAGCAAGAGGATCACAGAATGAATCCTGTAATAAAAAAACTTTATGTAATGGCTATACTTTAAAATATTTATAGATTCCCAAAAAAGGTATAGGCATTATATGTAGGTATAAAGGTATTCTTGACCAGAATTGTTAATATTCACCGCATCGATGCATCCCTAATAAGGAGACATCCCAAATAAGTAGACTTACATTCGCAGTTGTGTCTCAATCACGTTCTGGTTGCACTCCTCGCAGGGCCACACCCAGGAGGCGATGATCAGACCGAGGGAATAGAGCGAGAGCAGACCCACATAGATTAGGAACTGCAGGAAATATTTCTGATTGCGCTCGCCGACGCAGTTATTGATCCAGGGACAGTGGTGATCCATGCGGCGAATGCAACGTTTGCAGATGCGACAGTGGTGGGCTCTCGGTGGCCTGTATGTTTCGCACCTGGTGCAGACGGTCCAATCGCTGCTATGGCCATTTCCGGACGGGTGGTTCTTGTTGGTGGTGTGGTGGTCGGAGAAGTCCAAGCGGTTTGCGGGCAACGGCACGATGCCAGGATCGGAGAATACAGCCTTGGTGTGGGACATAGCTAGCAGAAAGACTACGGTGTTGAAGAGCACGGCATGGAACGACATCCAGAGGCTGTGGGTAGAGAATGGGAATGTAATATGCACTTGGAAAAGTCTTAAATGACTCACCTGCCCGGCATTGTGGTAAGAATTATCCATCGGATGACCACGTAGTCCGCGTACAGAACAGCGCCATAGGTGACCACCAAGCAGGCGATTCCGCACGGATCGCGTATGAAGACCATTTCGAACTGAATGACTTTCAATCCGCTCGACTAATTGTTATTGTTTCACCCCTTTTTAATTCAATTAGAAACTGAAGGGGCTGATTTCCGTCGCCCCTTCCCCCAGCGAAAAATAACAATTGTTGCTGTACTCCTAGAATCCTCTAGCGGTTCATTATCCGTTGGATGGAAGTGCTCCCAAGCGGGTGGAGGCGCTTTGAACTTCTACCGTCCTATGCCCACTCACTTGTGTGTGAAAAAATCGCAAATCGAGCGTTTCATTGACTTTCAAAGGTTTATTTTACGCTTGAAATTGTCATTTATTTATTTAGTGTGACCGTTGTTCAAGAAAAATCGGAAATCAGAGCGCGTTTGAAACGATTCATGAGCGTAGACAAAAGGGGGTCTAATATATATATGTATAATTTTTAAATTTTAATTAACGAAAATATATTTTATTAAAATTTTTAACCAGAAATAAGAAAAGTCAAACAAGGCCAAAGGCTTTCTAAAATTAATCTCTTTTTTTTTAATTTTAAATTGTTTTTTAATTTAATGATAACCTGATTGAAATAATCATTTATGCTAGTTTTGGGTGTTTTCTAATTAATTATTTTGAATAAATTAGTTCTTTTTATCTTTACCTTGAAAACCTTAAAAATATAATTAAATACATAAAAGATTAATTTGTGAAGCAAAACGTTTATTAATTCTAAGTTTAAAAAGTATAATTTCTTGAAATAATATTCAGCTTTAATTCTTGGCCTTGTTTTCCTTTCCGCGTTCCATTTGTTGCAGCTGCAAGGCCCGTTTGGCCATTTGGTTCTTAACCCATGGATGTGTCATTACGTCCACCAAAGTAATTCGACCCTCTCCGGGCTTTCGCAGCAGCTACAATAAAAAATAATTCATTTTTATAAGAGTAGTACTTAAAAATGAAAAACACTAATAACATACCCCAGCAATTAGTTCCTTGCTGCCACTGGACAAGTATGAGGGATAGTGGATCTCTAGCCGCCGAATCTTGTCGTAGGTTCCATCTGAAGTGTTCGACTCGAATGGAGGGTTGCCAACGAGGAACTCGTAGCAGAGGATTCCCAGGCACCACTGGTCTACTGTATCGTCATAGGATTTTCCGTCCACCATCTCCGGGGGCAAGTAATCCAGAGTGCCGCACAGCGTCCGTCGCTTATTGTTCGGGGTGTGGGCCGACCAACCGAAATCAGCCAACTTAAGATCATCGGTACTAGTCAGGAGGATGTTTTCTGGCTTCAGATCACGATGAATCACATTGTTCAGATGACAGTAGTTCAGAGCGTTGGCCACTTGGTAGGTATACTTGGCAGACCGCGGCTCATCAAAGCGGTGATTTGGAGCTGTGCGTAGATGCTTGAAAAGCTCTCCTTCCGAGGCGATCTCCAGTGCCAGATAGATACGGCTCTCGTCGTGGAACCAGGTGAGAAGACGAAGGATGTTTGGGTGCTTTAGACGCGACTGGATCTCAATCTCACGCAACACCTGCCTCTGAACATTTCCCTTTCGCAGCTCCTCCTTGAACATCACCTTCATGGCCACCAAGTAGTGGGAGTGGCGCTCGCGAGCCAAGTAGACGCGTCCGAACTTACCACGTCCCAAATGGGCACCCATCTCGAAGTCACGCGCGCTCCAGTCATATCTATGTAAAGAGGAATTAATTATGTTTTCAATATTCAGGAGGGGATATACTTACGGCTGTCCGTAGGCGTCATGGGACATCATTTTTAGGCACATAGTCTTGATCGGTTCTTGGTGCTCTTCTGGCACTTTACTCATTAAGGCCGGTAAGTGATTCCGGTTGGCGTGCTTAGTGCGCGAGAGCGTCATGATGGATTTTAAATGAAAAATACTCTTTAAAAATCGAGTTTTATTTTATTTATCAGAGCGTCCTTTTATTTTGCGCGTTTTTTTTTCAAAATATGATTTTAATGGGACCGCCTGCTGGAAATGACAAATTTAAAGCAGTGTTGGGAAATGCCTCGAAATATATCGATAGACGGGACTTTTATTGCTTACTTGATTACGGTCACACTTGTCATTAGTCATTTTTTTACACAATAAATTAAAATTAAGCCAAGTTAAAAGCGTTATTTGGGGCCTTTGAACCAATAAATGCGTGTTAGGCAACCTCGCTATACATCGAAAAATCGCGCAAGTGCTTTTCGCAGCCAGCTGAACCGTCTTTGACACCGTGACGCACTGAAAATCGATTGCCTAGTCAGAGGGGAAAAACAAAAAAACAATACAGAACGAGACAGCCAGACAAAGTGCAATTGGTTTGGATCGGGGGACCCGGAGTGACAATTAGTGCAACGCAGATTATATTGGGGGAGGCAGCTGCAAGAGTGCTTGCTGGTAAAAATGGGAATCTTCGGGCAGTCGTCGCCATTCGACGCCGATGTGGGTAAGTCGGACGATAACGGTTCCAGTTGGAATACCCATATGACCCTTTCATTTTATTGTTTTCTACGCATATCTTGGAACTTTCTCACTTGTTTGGAGTCTTCTATTTACATATTTTCAATGTTAGCAATAACATCTGTGTGGTAGCGATGTGGCTGTTAGATAAGAACCATAATGCCCCCTTCTAATTGGAATTAATATTTTTCTTGTTATGGTTACTAACGTTATCGTGTGTTTTTCCAATAACTGGTGGTCTCAGTATTCTGGTTTAGAACCCCCTTTATTCGAAATTCCTCCACCTTTCATTTAATTATCCAGACAACAAAGAAGGTCATGTGAGATGCTGTGCGCAGCTCAGCGCCGTTCGTTGAACTCGAGCTTGAGTTTTCGTTCGGCAGTCGCTGACCTTGTCCCTCCACCCACCACCTACCCACCTATCCAGCTACGGAATCACATTTCTTAATGCAATTTGTCAGCTGTTTTTATTGATTTTTATACCCTTGCAGAGGGTATTATAATTTTGGTCAAAAGTGTGCAACGCAGTGAAGGAAACATCTCCGACCCTATAAAGTATATATATTCTTGATCAGGATCACCTCCTGAGTTGATATGAGCATGTCCGTCTGTCCGTCTGTCCGTCTGTCCGTCTGTCCGTCTGTCCGTCTGTCCGTCTGTCTGTCCGTCTGTCTGTTTCTACGCGAACTAGTCTCTCAGTTTTAAAGCTATCGTCTTGAAACTTTGCACACACCCTTCTTTCCTTTGCACGCAGTATATAAGTCGGAACGGCCCGGATCGGCCGACTATATCCTATAGCTGCCATATAACTGATTGATCGGAAATGGTATAACTTTGGTGTTTTTAGAGTTAGAGAGTTCAAATTTGACATGTGAGCTATTTTTGGCAAAACATTACGTCATGCCAAATTTCATAAGGATCGGCCGACTATATCCTATAGCTGCCATATAACTGAACGATCGGAAATGACCCAACTTTCGTGTTTTTGAAGATAGAAAGCTGGAACTTAGTACAGATTTAATTCTTGGTCAGTTGATCCAACCTACCAAATTTCATTAGGATCGGCCGACTATATCCCATAGCTGCCATATAACTGAACGATCGGAAATGGTATTTGGTAGAAATATCAACTTTCGTATTTTTGAAGATAGAAGTTTGGGACTTTTTTTAGATTTTGTATTGTAATAAATTGGATTATATATTCCTATTCCCATAAGGATCGGCCAACTATATCCGATGTTTGCGATATATATCCGGTTTTAACTGCAAGGGTATATAAACTTCGGCTCCGCCCGAAGTTAGCTTTCCTTTCTTGTTTTCTATTGCGATTCGATTTAGTTGTGTGGCTACCTTATCAGACACGTCCCATGAGTCACTTTCTCCATAGATAAGCTAATTTGGTTCTTTTGTGCTTCCTAATCCACAGAAAAGGCCACCAGCGAGACAAACACCAATGATAACTGGGCTTTGATCCTTGATGTGTGCGACAAGGTGACTCACAATCCTCGTCAGGCAAAGGATTGCCTGAAGGCAGTGATGCGGCGAATGGGCCACACCGATCCGCATGTCGTGATGCAGGCGATCACGCTCCTCGACGCCTTGTCCAACAACTGCGGCAAGCCGTTCCACCTGGAGGTGGCTTCGCGGGAGTTCGAGACCGAGTTTAGGCGCCTCTTGACAAAGGCTCAGCCCAAGGTGTCGTTGGTATGATTTCAAAATATATTTAATGTAGAATTCATGGAATACTAACCTTTTTTTTCTAACAGAAAATGCGTGAAGTTCTTAAGAACTGGGCCGAAAACGATTATAAGCGGGACCAAGAGTTGGACCTCATCCGCGCTTTGTACCTCAAGTTGCGCGCGGAGGGATATGACTTCAAGGATCTGGGTGAGAAGACGGGCAAGTCTGCGGCTGAGAAAGCAGCTGCTCTGCCCAAGGATCCGAATGTGGTAAGCAGCCAGCAGGAGGAGGACGACATTGCCAAGGCCATAGAGCTCTCGCTGAAGGAGACCAAAGGCAGTCCCAAGACCACTAGCGGACCTCCCGCCACTAGTAGTGCCTATCCATCGTTGTATCCATCATTCGGGGCATCAACCTCCAGTTCCAGTGCTCCGGCCAGTGATTCAGTGAATCCCACTCCGGCACCGGAGCCGCGAAAGGTGCGTGCCCTGTACGATTTTGAGGCAGCGGAGGAGAACGAACTGACGTTCTTTTCGGGCGAAATTATTCACGTGATGGATGATAGTGATCCGAACTGGTGGAAGGGCTACAATCAGCGTGGCGAGGGCTTGTTTCCTTCCAACTTTGTCACTGCCGATCTCTCCGTCGATCCCGATCGCTTGGACATCAATCAGCAGCATAAATCGGCTGCCGCCGCCGGCCAAAGGGAGCAGGAATCGGCGGCGTTGCTGCAGCAAAAGACTGAAGCAGCAGCTGCTGCTGCCGCTGCCCAGCCTGTAGAAATAGACGAGACGAAGATTGATCGGCTTCTGCATCTGTTGCACGAGGCCAATCCCGAGGACCCATCGCAGGACAGTGATGAGATGCTGCGTCTCGAACAGGAGGTCCATCAAATGGGTCCGCTTATTGACGCTGAGCTAGAACGTGTAGACCGCAAGCATGCCCAGTTAACGCAGTTATCAAGTGATCTTGTCGATGCCATTAACTTGTACCACACCTTGATGAGGGACGATAGAGCGGCAGCTGGCCAGTTTGCCGCTGCAGCTGGAGGTTTTATGCCAGGGCTACCAACTGGTTTTCCGGGGGCCGCACTCTACGGAGCTCCAGGCTATCCAGCACCAGGTGGCTTTCCTCCAGCCCAAGGCTTTGCTGGAATGCACTCACTACCGTACGGATCCGTTCCCAATAATCCAAATTCAGGTCCCACTTCTACAACTGGGGTTCCTGGTGTTCCAGGAGCTCCGGCTGGCTACCAAGGACATCCCCCCGGTCAGGTACCCTTGACTTATCAAAATGGACATGCTCCGCAAATGAATTGTAAGTAAATTAAATAATTATTTGGGAAAAATATATACTTACACTTTTTTCAGCCCTGCCACCTCATCTATCGCAACCAGCTCCACCTGTGACCCAACCCATTTACAACGCCCAGCCCACGCCGGTTACCAGCCAACAGCAGCAGCCCCAGCCCCAGCAACAGATTCCCCAGCATCCACAGCAAGCGCCACAGCATCCCCAGCAGCCCAGCTATCACATGGATCCGCAAACTCAATTCGCCCAAGGTCCGCCTGCAGTTCCACAAACTCAACTCCCTCAGCAGCAACAAATGCCAGCTCCCCACGTGTATATGTCTCCGCAGCACCAGCAGCCACCACCGCCCCAAGGCTACCAGCCGTCTCCCAATATTTATGCACCAAATGGATCGTCTGCGGTTAATCCCCAAGGTTACATGCCACCCCAGCAACATCCACCGCATCCACAGGCACCGCAGCAGCAGCACCCACCACACGATCAGTTCAGTCAGCTCCATCAACAAATGGCCGCTATGTCCATGAATGCTGGTCCGCCGGTCGGTGCTCCCGGTTATCATATGCAGAACGACGCCGTCAAAAATAACATTCCTATATACCAGCAGCAGCGGTAAAACCATTGGATTAGTTTTTCATTAAAATCGAGCCCTATGAAATAGTTTGCGTTTATTTGCCCAAATTTTGCTGTCAAAAGGAAAAGCAATCGGAAGATTACCAAAAATTTTACTATCCCAATGGAAAAGAAGAAATGAGAAAAGCCAAATTAATTTAAAAAAAGAAATTTTGAATGTTTTTTGTTTAATTTTGTTGCATTATTTTCGGGCATAGTATTGTATACTCAAAAAAAAACCTACATACTTTTTTGGGGGTTTTACGAATCGGAATGATACACACACTATATAAATATTCTATATTCAACAACATGTATAACTTTGTATTTAGTGCAGGAGAGAATAACTACTATGTATTATGTTTATTGTACGGATTATGATCTGATAAAGATAACGAAACGAATCACATTCATTAAAATCATTCACTTATAAGAAATTGATGCCTTAAGTATTTAAAAGTCCAATTATTGGGTGCGCAGAGTTATGTATCGCTTCACATAGTACTCCTCATCGATTTTGTCCAGGAGGGCGAGTCGCAAGTGAATTGCTTCCTGGCGGTGTCGGAACTCGGCTTGGCTGAGATTTGGGGTATGAAGCCAGGCCATCATTTCTGCATTTACATCCTTAAACATCTTTCTGGGTGACGTTATAAAAGGATAACGTGCTTTCATTGTGCAGTTCTATGGAATATTTGGAAACTTCTGGTGTGATGAATGTTTTTATTTGGCTTTTAAGAACTCTAGAAGTCTTGTTAAAGGAATGAAACATTTAAAAATACCTACTTATTACTCACCTTAATTGTTTAAACAAGTAACTTTTCAGTTGTTGTATAAGTTTAAAATAAAACTTTAATTGCTTAGACCTTAAAAGCCTCAAAGTATATAAAAGCAAACAGTTTGGGAGCCATTTTTTTTAATAATAAACAAGTATACGACACGTTGGTTCTTTTTATTTTTTGACATTGCGCATACGACTAGTTGTCTCAAAAATTAATTTAAAGATTTAATGTTCAATTTTAGTTATTAAATCTTAAACTATTTATTTTTCAAAGCTATTTTATTTTGGTTTAGTCACTTTGCTGCAAAATTGTCGCTTATGTCAATAAAATTTGCATATCCTATGTTACTTGTCCAACATCCATATACCGTCAATGAACTTTTCAAATGGATTCCAACATTATATGCAACCATCTTGCCACATGCCAGTGTCTCGCATGCCAGGAAACATGCAACAATTCAGCAAATTCTTTTCCTATATTCGATTGCGAGAAATCCTATGAAATAAACTGTCAGAATGCGAGACAGTCTGAGCCTGGTAAATAGAAAATGTCAATAAATACGAAATGTCATAGTGGCATAAAAAAGTTGCCAAATAAAAACACAAAACCAAGAGAAAGACGGGCAGGTACATATGCAAATATTTGTTGATTTCTACGGGCTTGGTTTTGATTCACATAGCAGTCGGGAGCCGAAGGGCCTAACTGCGAAAATGTCAACAAATGCATGAATGATTTTTTAAATTAATTGATTTTGTTTGGCCTTGCCACGCCCAGCCACTAAAGCGGGAAGAGGGGTGTAAGGGGAAGCGAACACCTGCTCAGTTGTACACCTGAAGAGGCCCAGTTCCAGGTCGTCCTATCGGCCTTTGCCCTTGGGCGCCGCACCATTGTGTGTTGGCTTTGTGCTGCAGCTTCCGTTCGTCGTCAACTTTGATGCCGTTTTGCTCAGTTTCGTTCTCGATTTGATTATTCCGCCGGGTGATTTGCATTTTGTGCCGTGCTTCGCTGCATCCTTCAAGTCGGATGGCATTAATCAGAAACAACTGGCTCAAGGACGACCCTTTACCCCCCCACGGCCAGCAGTCCCTAACAACCCAACCCAGCTCTCTCACATCCTCGTCCTAACACATTCATTCCCTTTCGAATGGATCGTATCTGTCTCTGTTTCTGTTCCTGGGGTTTCATCATCGTTTTTTGTTTTCTTTTTTTTTTCTCAACACTTTGCAATAAAATCAAATGATGCGGGCATCGTAAAGCTTCTCGCCTTTCGCGTTTTCTATGTCTAAAAGTCTACACGTTACCGTTATTACGTTATGTATATGCATCGTATTGCCATTTTTGTCCCCGGCTGCAAATCCCCTGGACCATGTGGCCGGAACTCAAGCCCCCATACCCTTGTCCTGGGCGAAACCCTGGCTTTCTGGCCGCCGTTTGTGGCTTTTAAAGCGGCATAAATGATTCCCAGTTTCATTTTTTTTTCTTTATTTTTTTGTCTTCTCCACTGCGAGTGTTTCAAAATATTTTTCCGCCATGTGCAAAGCGGTGAAAATCTAATAAAAAAAAATCGCTTGAAAAAAATCGCTCGCTGAAATGGGGTAAAGAAAAATATTTATGGCTATTTGCTTTTGATATTTATTCAATGGTCTATTGTTTGCCGATAAGCTGTGAATAGTTCTTTTTTCTTAGTTTTTTTTTTGAGTCGTTGTTTAGTCAACAGTTAGTTAGGTTCTGGGTTAAAAATGTGGGTTGTTTTATAAAAATATCAAAAAACTGACACCAACGTATTGATCCTATACTGCTCAATGGCATTTAACACGTTTTATATGCCCTTTAAATTTTCAAAATAAATTGGTGTTGTCTTTAAAAAGACAACACAATATGCTATTAGTTTTCAGCTAAAAATACCTATCATTGTGCTTTTCAATTAAACATTTTTCGTTTTCGCCAGTTTAAGTTTCTTTTTTTTTTTGATACAAAATGTTTGTTAAAAGTTGCATTTTTGTACCGTTTGGAAGTGGCATGCGGGTTAGGTAAGTCAATTTATTACCAGCATATTTTCTAAAGATGATGATGCTCTTTGTCTCTGAAAAATGTAGTTTTCTAGCCATTTTGTGTTCATTTTTGCACACAAGCTTTAAAAATAGTTTCACAATTTATATACATTTAAATTTGAATACAAGAAATAATATGCTTAGTAAAATTGTATAAGAACTATGTTGATTTTTAATCCTTTTCCATTTATATTTGGTAAAAGATAAGACATTAAATTGTTAGAAGGCTTAAAATAGATACGTTTGAGTAAATACACCTTAATAAAATAATATTCTTATAAACAATTTTCCATAAAGAGTTTTAACAACGGCTGGCCTTCTTTCAGGGTAAAGAGTGGCTAATAAGGAAAAGCTCAATAAAGTTGTTTTTGAATAATTTTTGAATAAAAACTTTTTATCCAACTAGGTGCCAAAGGAGGTTCAAACTTATGGAAGCCAAATATGAGAAAAAACTTTTTCTGTCTGGGCCTGGGAAAAGGAAAATTCTTAAACAAAGGCGTAGATAGATTTGCATACTCGTTGTTTTGCTTTTTCTAGTCTAGAGTTTTTTATTTATTTTTTCTATCAAAATAGACTTGGAAGGCACTGGATATGCTTGCCATTCTGCTTGGATTTATCATGCATTAATTAACGATTCTATTCGACTTCCATGGCAGTGCCAACGGAGAGCACACAAATCCAGGCTGCATTGCATTTGGATAAGTTGTACTTGAACACACTACAAATAACCAGCAGGAGGCAATGGTAGGGTGGGTCAGTGGGTGATGGGTGGGAATAGGATGGCGTTGTAGGTTGTGTTGTTTCTAAATCAAAAACACTGACACACACACACACTACCCGATCAAACACAGCTAGCTGCATATTGACTTCTGTTCAAGTTGAGCGCGTGATTGAGCCAATGAGTGATTGGAAGCTGTGAATGATTGAAGGCCTTTGTCTGAGTGTAATTTAATTAAACAAATCAAAGTTGTTCCGACGACGGGGCATGGGGCATGGAGAAAGGATAATGGAGCCAGGATGGGGGAGTCGGTCTCTGCCTAGCCGAGTGTTTTTCTGTTAATTGAAAATGCGTTCAACGAACGCGAACAAATATGCAGACAGCTCCGACTGGTAGGGATGTGGAGGAGCTGGGCTATATGGCTGTATGGTGGTGGCATGCTTCCATGGGCCTTAAATAATTAAGGGGGAAATTCGCACACTCGCTTCGCTGAGTACTCCCCTGACTGCGGGCATTGCCGCCTTTTAGGCGGTTTATTATTTCACTTTTTTGCGGGAATTTGTGTTTTGTAATTGTGTTTGTTTGCGCCTTTTATTTGTGTTTAATTATTTGCATCAGCACCTCGACAACATGTTATAAATATCAAATCCAATACTCATGCATGAGGTGACATATTATATTACATACTTTCTTTCCCTTCTTTTTTTTTTTTGCTTCAAGCTAAGCTACCATGGATGCTGGAAACTCTTCTAAAAATTAAATGTACATATACCACCCACTCGCAATCAAATTGTTGTTCATGTATTATGTAAGCAATTAGGTTTATTAGAAACAACAAACATTTAACTGGTTGTTGTTTTAGGACAAGTGGAACAAATGGAACACGTGTGTCCATGAAACAATGGACATTATTACATATGTATATGCATTGAATAGAAATAGTTTTAAACACAATACATATGGTCGAGTGCTATTATTTTCCAATCATGATAAAAGGATTCAAATATTAGAAATTATAAATATTTTAAAACTTTTTCGCACGTTTAGTAGCTATTAAAATTAAATCTATTAGTTGAGGTTAAACTTGTGATAGCTTAAATTTTGTTAAGTGTTTTCCAACTCATTAAACCTAAAGTTTCCCAAGATATTTAATTTATAGAGAAGTTTAGCTTTTTTGTAGTCTTTTATTTTCAGCAGACAAGCAACTTGGTACTTTTTTCTTTATACGTTAACTGGGTTTTGATGCATTCGAGCCACTTGCAGCTGCCGTTGACACATTTTCCACACACACATCCTATACACACACTCCACACCCCCCAGTCATTAGGAAAAGTGATGAAAACAAAAGAATTTGTTATGCTCGGCATGGGTCCAGAGGCTCGTGACGCTTTATTGAAAACTTATTCGCCAGCAGGGCTTCCTAACATATTAACAAAAAAAAAAAAAAAAGAAAAAAAAACGAAGAAAAACCGGCAACTGCTTCCAGTTTGATGTACGAGTATATGGCGACAAAGTGGATTTAATGCCGAAAGGGTCCGAGGCGAGTAAGTTTTATGCAAATTGCATGTAGCATGTATCCAGTGGACGAGGCGCAAAAAAGATAAATTACTTTTAAAGTGCACAGAGGCAGAAATTGTCCTATACTCCTACTTTGTGGAAGGAATAGGGGAATTCCGGTAGTAGTACTTCTTCATTGGCCTGAAATGCAAATGGGGTTCCGTTGTCGTCGTCGTTGTCCTGCTCTCGGACTTTTGATGATGACTTTCTGATTTGCTTTGGCGAAACAACAAGTTTCCTATGGCCAAGTATTGTAGTATGTGCAAGTTTTTAGATAGTTTTCCCTCTTGGGCTTTTCTGTTTGTCAGCTTGTATATTATTTGTTAATTGATATGTCGCAAAAAGTTGTGTCTCCCTGCGAGGATGGTGCAAGGGAGTCCATTTGTTATAAAACTTCGTAATGCCCATATAATTGTAAAGCTTTCAAAAATGGTCCTCAGACAATTTGTTTGTTCGGAAACTAGGGCAATTTCACAACAAGTGAGTATTTTGAAGGTGAAATATATATTTTTTTGTATAAATACATAGTTCTACAAACAAAACTTGTTTCAGTCTGTGAATTATTTATGCCTCAGTACCAAATAATAAATAAAAATGTTCTTACAACCTTTAAAAAAGGAAGAACCTTAAAAGATACACTCACATTCAAAACTCTAGTTGGTAATTTTTTAAAAGCCATGAAAAATAACACATCAGAAAATGGTTCCCCTTAAAGTAATTGCTTTATAATTTTCCCATATGGACCACAACAGGAATAATCAAATTGGGGGAAACACCGGAGCAAAACCAGAAACATCCCGGAAAGTTATTGGACAAGGTCCAGGTGGCACTCCAAGCCAAGTTTTGTGTCGAGTTCAGCAAAAACCAAAATACATCGCAAGGAGTGGCCAAAATGTTGATACCACAGGTGCACATGGCCTGAAGAAGTTGGTCGTGCTCTGCATTCGGGTCTGTTTTTAACTATTCTCTATTCATTTATGCATTTTGCTAATAAAAATTTCATTTTTGCTTAACTAAGTAAAACGAAAAGGTTAAAAGCTGGGACTTGCTCTCGGTCGGCATATCTGGGATACGGTCTGGGAACAAAAGGATCCTGAGCCAAATGCCTGAGCCAAAGCTTTTATCTTGGCCCAATTGTTGTTTGGTCAAGCTTTTTCCCAGCCAGTACAGTGGCTCCTGTCTGGACTGGATTTTCCTTACAAATTTGAATGGAAAATTATATATTTTTCTTTCATTTGGAAGGCCAAGTATTATGAATGAAATCACAGCGAGGTATAATTTTGTTTTCCTATCGTTGTCGAGAGTGCAAGGACTCGGTACTTCCGGTTTCATGTCCGTTTTCTTGTTTCCTAGATAACATTTCCGTCATTCCCTTTTGTTGCGCCTTTTCGGTTCCTGTTTGTTTGCAAACATTTTTTAAATTGTTTGCTGTAATTTGTTTCCGGACCCAGACAACAAAAAATAGGCAAATGGCCCCTGCGCCATTTTTTGTGTTATGGTAGTGGTAGTGTAGTGTTGGTAGTGGGGTGTTGGTCACGCCTACAATATTCTTTCATATTTTTTGTACATACATACATATATACACCCATATATGTTTTATTACTAAAAAATTATAATTTCAATGTTTGTCTGCCGCTTGGCTCAGCACGTTTGGTCCTTTTTATAGATGATGCTTATAGGCTTAAAGGGTATATTGTTTTTTAGAGAATTTAAGTAAAAAAGATTAATCAAGGCTTATATGAAATATTATCAATAAATAGCTTTTAATCTTACAGTAATATTTTCTATAAGAATATACCTCCCTATCCCTTATAAAAGTACCGGGTATCATATAGTCTCAAAACTGATTGTTTTTGTGTAGTTTTTTAAGGTAGCATTACTGCGACAGCTGTGTGGATTGCCGCATTCCCCTCCCGTCTCAAATTAATCGTGGCCTATATCCACTAGCCTGGCCTGTATCCTGGAAACAGTTCAACCTTCCGCACGTCCCCACGACATTTATTAGTTTGACTTTTTTTGGCAACGATTTATGGGGGAATTTGTATATCTATGCAAATGTTGTACATCTGTCACCAAATGCTTTATTCAATTTTGGAATGAAAATATTTTTTGTTTGTCCGGCTTGTTGCTGCTCAATTATTAACAATTACAAGCTTGTATATTTTACAATTAAATAATGGCGTTTTTTCGGACAGGTAAATTAATTATTTACTTTAATTACATTGAGCAAATAGAATATCAATTACCAAGTGTGTTTAGTTATTTACTGACTGGCTTTGGTGAAAGCTAATATTATTTTAAATTTAGTTAGGACTTTATATTACTTTGGTATTACTTTTTAGATTTTTCTCGTCATATATTGACGTCATTGAACAAACTAATAACAAAAAACAATCGCGTAGAATTAAAGTTTGTCGTTGGTAACTGCCACGTGCTGCACTCGAAAGCGATCCAGAGTCACGTAGACCGCTGACTCAAAATTAATTATAATAGTGTAATGGCAAACAAAATTCGTGGTGCTTTTGGCTGTTACGCAAAAATAGTGAAAGTGGCAACAAGAAGGCCAAAATTTGATTAAATATTTAGATTTTAATTTGGCTTATCAAGGCCACATTGCGGTTTTGGATTTAGCGAGGCTTTAAAGGCCTTGCCTCTAACATATATCTCATTTAGCTTAATATTATACTAATTTTATTTGTTTGTATTTTCTTCTTGAAATCTAAAGCTCTTACTTTTTATAATAATTATTATATTTAAAAAATACTCTTATTCCGTTTTGAATTACCATCGTGTTGGTTTACACGTCAGCATAGCTTAGCATTGCATTTTCAAGAACCGAATGCATATCACGTAGAATGGTTTGAAATGTTTTCAGTTTCAAAACCAACTTGCTTCAGTTCAGACGACTATCGATCGAGACATATACATACCTATATGCATATACATTATCCAACATGATTCAACAAAATTTCAAACTACTTATTTTGTTCAGTTTTTGTTTCAACTTCTACCACCTACAACCGGTTGAGTTCGCTGCCGAGAACGGTCTGCTGGTGGAGGATGACCTGGACTGGAGTCGGGCCAACTGGCATTTGGTGATCCCGTGGCTGTTGCAACGCCAGCAGTTGCGCCTCTGTGTGGCAGTTGCCAGATTCGATGAGACGCTGGTGGCCGGAACGGCCTGCGAGGAATTATTGTCCGATGGATTCCTGATGGCCAACTGCGACATTGGTAACATTGAGGATATTACTATGACCATGCGCGGAGCCTTTGGCGGAACGCTGTTGGACACGTTTCGAAAATGTCGGCCTGGCCTGGAGCTTTTCGGGATTCGTTGCAGGCGAAGGGCGTGAAAAGAAACCGCAAGTGTTGCAACAAAAATATTGCATTTTCCAAAGAGAAGTTTAATTTTTGCGACAAAGTTTCAAAGCGTTCTAAAATATATCATATATTTAATATAATAGTGCTGAAGCCATTAAAGTATTTGGGAATAAATGTACTTTCTAAGTAATTTTCATAAATAAAGTTTTAATTATATAAACCTTCATTTAATTATTTTATAATCTTTCTTCTAATAACTGTCATTTCCGTTTTGAAATAAGTTTTGAACTTACTAACTGGGCCAACAAATATGCTAGCCAAATATTCAAACACAAACACAAACTGAATGGCTTACAATTTTCGTTAAAATCGCTTTTCTGTTCATTTCTCTACTAATTGTTCTCATTTCGTCTCCTAAGTGCATTGCTAATTCACTTTATTGAGCAATTTTTCATCATCTACTCGGCCCCGTTCTCTGTCATTTCAACGTGTCAATAAAAATCAGAAAGGATAACTTGCCCACACCCTCCAGGACCAGGACCAACCTCCTCCTTGCCTAACTGGGTGAAGGACTGGATTCGAGGGCCGACTGCTGAGTGGAGGAGTGGCGAGTCCTTGCCGAGTGCAGTGCCTCCATGACAAATGACGATTATAATTTGTGAAATGCGCCCATCTTGTTATGTCCCCCTTGGATCCTTGGAGCTCTCCGTCCCCGATATGTTCGACTTGTGGCCTAGTTGTTGCTGTCCGGTTATTTTTTACCCTACCCCCTACACCATCATCCACTCCTCGGCCCCCATTCTATTTCAGTTTAGTTCATTGCAATTGTTGTTGCAATTAGTAGAAGCGACATGGTGAGCACAGGCAGCTCTGATGGCTTGAATGGGAAAATTGCACATTGAAAATGGGTGGTGAGTAGGAGGGAATCTTGTTTCATTGTTGCTTTTGGTAATTGCCGTCTAATGTTTAAGGGTTCAGTATTTTAATCTGTGTGGATATAGCTTCTATATTAAAACAGTATCAACTGGATTAAAAGTAGTTATCTAAGTAGTTCCTGTAGTGGTTGACATTCAAAAGATATACCTTTGTTTCACAAATACCTCTCCAAGACCTCCAAAACTTGCAAAAAAAACATATTCATATTCCAAATTTATAATCCTTGAGCTACAAAATATAACTGTTTAAATAAATGTGAAATATTCTATTCTAAAATACAATAGAGGTTTATTTTTAAAGCGTTTATCTCGAAATTTCAAGTATCCTTGCATCCTCCACTCAAATTATGGGCAACGTTTGCTACAACATGCCGAAAGCTAAATGTAAATTAATGAATTGTTTAAAGTACTTAAAATATTTACGCTCAAAGCAAGTGGATGAATGCGGCCCCGCCCACTCCTGCCCACCGTTGACTAGCTAAAATTTAGAATAGAGGCAGCTCCAACTGCTGACCAATGAATATGCAAAGGATTCCGTGACCCCTGCCACTTCCACGTCCACATCCACTTCCATTTTCAGCTATGAGTTCGTTAAAAACGCAGCATAAGGTCAAGGAGATAATTCTAGGAGAGGAGTGATAGTAAGGATAGGTATAGTGGTTGGGATAGGTAGGTTTTTTTTAAAAAAATTTAGACTATAAGACGAAGAACTTGGTTATTATAGAAGATTACTAGGCGAAAACTAGGTATGTAGTTATATATTAAGGTAGTGCTAGAGGGAAAAGGTCCTTACAGGATACTGTGCAGTTTGTAACCACTGTGCCTATGACAGTGGATGTCGAAGAGTCATTAAGGCGGCGAATAGAGAGCTGAGTTCAGTGTTTGTCCAGTGGAAACAGAAGCTTGTCTTGCGACTTCTGCTGCCTCCGACGATTTTCCGGCCGTAGTTTTCTCAGCCCGCCCACTGCCGTACTTCTCGTCCTTGCTCAATTGCTGACTGTTAATGTGCAGGCGCCCGTCCAGTAAAATATGCATAAACAAATGAAACGAACTGACTGACTTTGCTACTTGCCCCTTTTGCTACAAAAGCCCGCCATCCTTTCGGGAGCTGCAGCATTCGATGCGATGCAGATTTTAGTCCTTTACTCGAAACGTTCCTCGGTCTGCTGCGAGTAATTAAATTTTGCTTGAAATTCTTTGCATTTCCTTCTCTGATTTCGAATGAGCTACCAACTGCCCGGTCAGGCACTGTTGGGACGTGGATTCCTAGCCATTTGCATTTAAAAAGTGAAAATTCTATTAATGGAAAGGGGTGCCACCGGAACTGGTAATAATTTATGCAGCTCCAAGACGTTAGCCAGAAAATATTTATACAACTCCAAGCGGGGCAAAAAGGACTTGGTCTTCAATGGTGCGTGCGGTGGGGGGAGAGGATGGGTGGGTTGGACGAAAAGATCGAATCAGATTGCAATCACTTCGGAACGCTTTTGCATGCTTTGATTGCTGGCTCCCCAGCACCGGCTAGAATTCAACGATTCGCCAAGGGGACACAACAAACCGGCAAACTGAAAGCAAATTGATTGCATTATCGGGGGCCAACGACTGGACGTTACCAGAAGACAAAGGAATCGACCCATAAAAGTTCGTTGCTTTCTCCCAAACAAAAATGAAAGGGCCACATGAGTATATTATAGCGAGAAGTGGTTGGGATGGAGTGTTACATCAACCAACTAAAGTTTTATGAAAGGGAAATGAAAATAATATTTTAGATATTTTTGAATAAAATATAAGTTAAGATTATAAGTTTATGTTCCAAGACAAAATATAAACAGGTAAAAATTATTAAGGGCTTCATTAAAGTATTTTACTGATTTAAAAACCTGTAAAAGAATTCTTATACAACTTTACGTAAAATATTATATCATAAATATAAATTTCTTCAAGGTCTTAAGACTATATATTTCCCACAAATAGTAGGAAGCTCATGGAATCTCTTAACAGACAGCTATGTCGGGTGCCCGAATCGTCTGCAACAAGGACATGAGTACGTTTGTGTGTGTGTTTGTTGACGATCCGTTTAC
Organism: Drosophila bipectinata; assembly: GCF_030179905.1. Taxonomy (NCBI): domain Eukaryota; kingdom Metazoa; phylum Arthropoda; class Insecta; order Diptera; family Drosophilidae; genus Drosophila; species Drosophila bipectinata. Next base: position 10,973,470 of record NC_091736.1, on the reverse strand, counting down.
GCTCTTCAAGGCTCATTTATGACCCTCATCGCTGGTCACTTTTTATGCATTTTCCCACGCTGTTTACTTTGTATATAAACGAGTGGCACTTACTTATTTTGTGCCACATAATGAGCGCCCCTGATGGTCGCTTATAAATTATAAAGCACACATACACATGGAAATGGACACTAACACACCCACAAACGTACATCCACAAACACACACACATACACTCATAACAATATATGTATACGTGGTCCAATAAACTTAGAACTCACACCCCAACAATTTGATTTGTATGGCTTTTCAATTTGTGCTCTGGTGCTGCTTTTGGTTCTCTGGCATCCTGGCGTCCGTTCGTCCTGGCACTCGCCTGCAAGCCCCGCTCTCCCCCGCCTAAAAAGAAGAAGAAGAAAAAAAGACTCCTACATCATGCTCGTATTTCCTTTTTGCTGCATTTGCCATTGTATAAATTTTTGGTATTTGCGCCAATTTCATTCCAAATTGAGCGCTGCCCACAGTCGTTTATTTTTAATGCACCCAGGCCATCCGAAACGAAGCAATATGGCCAAGGCATGGGCTGGTGGGTCAGCGGTCGTGGAGTCATTGGGGGAGGAGAAACTACAGCATCACAAGTTGAGTCCTGGTTTTTTTTCCTTCTCCTATTCCTTTATTTTTATTCCCTATTGTGAACTAGCCGAGCGATTCGAGTTCTATTTGGTTATATCCTTTTAAAATGGAACAGGACATGTGGTGATGTGGCCCTAATCCAAGCACCATTTAAAATCCATAGGTATGTACTGTTTACAACTCAATAGTCATTCCGGTTGTAATTTAACAATATTTTTTTTGTTGAGAATAGAAGCCTCCTGTGTAGAGCATTCAAATAGCGTTGCTGTGGCCCAAGGACTGGAATCCCGAAATCTCATTTTTTGCCAATTTAGTCCTTTGTATTATTTGCAGTGTGCATTTTGGACATTGTGCACTACGCTGGATGCCAAACACTCGGTGCACAGCAGGACACTCAGGCGAATTGCAATGGGCGGTAGGTGGGCAACGGGCGGGTGGAACTACGGCGGATCCTGGAGACCCCAGACCCAGATCCGGATTAGTATGAGGCCAAAACGTAGCCCAAGGCGAAGGAGGGCCGCAAGTGCGCTTAAGATTTATGGCTCATGGTTGGCTGGGGGAGGGGCCACGGTACATCGAAGCTGTAGAGCCATCAAATACAATCAAATTGATTGCCTTTCTTACCGTAGGTGATGGTGGTGGGTGCTGGAACCCGGACCTATAATGCGATTTTGATTTTTTATTAATTCCTTCATTTGCAATTAGTTAATGACTGGCCCCGAGGGTCAAAGGGGACGCTCCTTCGCGCCCAAAAAAGGCCAACTTCATATGAAGACATGTCCGCCCAAAAATAAATAACAAAATGGCGTTCTTCAATATCCGGTGAACGGAAATTTCAATAAAGCAGCCCGAAACGGGAAGCCTGGCCGGGGCTTGGATCCTTGGTGTAATCAGGATATGAGCTCCAATGACTGGGCGAAAAAAAACACCAAGAAATGAAAATGTGTGGCAATCAAACTTCGTGTTTAGTAGTATGTGGCAGGCGGGCGGACGGGGCGTGGCAAGTTTTGAATTAGTTGCGCCGAGAAAATTCTGCATAAATCATTTCCTGTTTGTGTCAAAGCGGCAAAAAAATAAAAGGGCCAACAGATAAAAGCTTCGGGGAGACAACGATGGAATGGAATAAAAATGAAAAACGAAGGAAGCTCCAAAATGACATGACAAAGTCAAAGAGATGAACAAAAACACGAACAAGACAAAAGCAAACAGCAACAATAACATTAAATTAGCATTTTTTATTACTTGTAGTTTTCCTTTGCCCTTTTTGTAAATTCCTTTGTGTATGTGTTTTTGTTTTTTATTTCGCTTTTTTTTTTTCTTTTTTCATTCATTCCATTTCATTGGCAGCTATTTGCATAAGATGACAGAAGAAGCTACTAAGTAAGATTGCGCATACGACATGTTCGCCAGGGACTTGTTCGGCAGAATCAGTCGATTTATCGACTGTAAGCACCTCTGCAGACATTCACTTGCAACTTTGTTGAAAGGACTTGCGACTTCAATAAAAAAAATGCATTCTTACTTAAAAATATTCTAGCGGGCAGAAAATTTGGTAAATATTGTCTCTTTAGGGACATACTTTTGCAAGTTTTCACATTATTGATTGAGAGACTCCCTAAAAAATGTTTAAGGGTGCATAAAAGAACAATCTTTGCCAATATGCATGCGATCATTCAGAGGAATACCTTAAATGATTTGTAGATCAATTCTCCATCAATCTGCATCAAAATCTAGCAACAAAATATTTTTTCATATTTTCGTCAAATTTTATTGAGGGTCCCCTAAAAAATTGGGGAAAATGCATAGGAGACCAAAATGGTCCACTGGGAAGTCTATATCTCTGCCGATTTTTATCCGATCCTTGAGCGGAATACCTTAAATGATTTGTAGGTCGATTCTCCATCAATCTGCATCAAAATCTAACAGCAAAATATTTTTTCATATTTTCGTCAAATTTTATTGAGGGTCCCCTACAAAATTGGGGAAAATGCATGGGAGGCCAATATGGTCCACTGGGAAGTCTATATCTCTGCCGATTTTCATCCGATCCTTGAGCGGAATACCTTAAATGATTTGTAGACCGATTCTCCATCAATCTGCATTAAAATCTAGCAACAAAATATTTTTTCATATTTTCGTCAAATTTTATGGAGGGTCCCCTTCAACTTTGCAAAGGAAATTCCTTTCAATGCCTATATCTTTGATGCACGACTGCCGATATTTAATTGCTATCTAGGTATCTATTTCTATCTTGCTATCTAGAACGATTTATAATGGTAATTTCCATCTTCTTATAGTAAAATCTATAAGCGAAATTCACTTCAATTTTTTTTACTAAATTTTTCTCTTGGTACCGGTGTTTGTTTCGACTGCTTTTTTTTTGGAGAAGCATAAATGTTCCCTGTTGTACGATAGTTTGTCGGTTATGGTAACTGCCTCTGGTCCTTTCACTACTGTTGATTCAAATATATATGTATGTGTATATATGAAATCTTACACATTTATTACAATGGAGCGGAGAAAACAAAAGGCATACTCAAGAAACCGGGCACATCTGCATGGATTTCCACAGCCTTCCCGGTCCCGCATCACTGCTCCACGTATAAATTTTATGTACACTTACTTACTTCTGCAAACAATGAGAGCTTCGTGACGTGACTTAGTCCTGGGGCTGGTCAGTTGAGCCGGATCCGGAGTCCGACGTCCAGAGCTGTCTGCCATTGTCTGCCACGTTGCCACGATGCCTCGACTGGCACCACTGCCACGTCTGCCACTAGCAGGCAACTCCTTCTCTTGCCGCTTCCGTTTCTGGGTCGTTGGTAGCCAAGTGCAGCGATTTTGGTTTCCATTGGCATTATGTAGTTTAAGATTTCACCCAAAATGGGTATGCATACATATGTGTACTCAGTATATTTACATATATTTATTGTTCTGGAGGGCAGGCCAAAGAGAGCCATGTCCTGCGTCCTGCGGCCAAAAGAAATTGTAAACATCAACGTCCTTTTGAGCGACTCTGGCACATATTGTGTGTACGAGTTTTTGTCATGCTGGCAGAGTTTGCACAAAATAGAATCTTTTGATTTTTTCGGATGACCTTTTCCATTCAATTTTTATTTAAAGATTGCATTTTGCATAAAGTAGGAAAGTATTTGTTTGAAAAAACTTGAAAAAAAGCCTCAGCTTCAATTAATACATTGAAACATTGAAATCGAATATGTAGCCCAATTAAAAACTTAAACAAGAGAAAATATTTAGTTTCTTTTATGAAAACAATTAATTAAAAACAAAATAAATACAAGGGGAAGATAAATTTCATCCCAATGGTTATAATTTGTAAATAAAATGATAATCCCTCTAAATAATCTTTCAAGTAATTTATCTGTATTTCTGTTTAATTTAAATAAAAATACCTTGAACTAATATTTCAAAAATAATAGCTTTGCTTCAACCAATAGCCATAAATATTAATTTCCCTTCCTAGGACCTACCATTTCGTTTTTAAATTCAATTCATTTTCTTTAATTAATTCAAAGTCATAAAACAAATTTCCCAGGCAGGGTAGCTCATCGCTCACCCACTTGGCCATTAGATAGCTTTAAGCCACAAATAAGCTTTAAGTGGCCACTCGTCTCGGCCCCCCTTCCACACTTTAACAACCTATGGGACATATCCTGCAGACAGAGTGTCCTAGCACCGCCCCTAACAACATTGTCAACATTGAACAAATCGCTGCCATCAGTTCTGAGAACATTGTTTAAAGAACATTTTAAAATTCAGCATCAGCAGGAGAAACAAACTGCTTATTTTTGTTGCTGTTGTGGCACGAACATGTCCTGGCTTCCTTTAGCTTTTTTTTCTGATTTTTTTGTTGTATATTATTTCATACGCACGCTACTTAAGCATGGCAATAAATTGTCGTGCGAAATTTTCATATGCGCCGTCGTCGTCGTCGTCAACCCAGAACAACAAAAAAAAAAAGGCAAATGCCACGCCCTCATCTGACCCCCCATTTCTGCCCATACCATGGTTATAGGAACACGCGCCTTTGAGGTTTCCCTCTTTGGAGGCAACATGGTGGATCCTTCAAGGAGCTTTACCCATCGTTGCGTGCTGGTTTGTTTCGCTTTTTTGTAATTTTCAATTTAAGCTACACAACGTGTTGCTTGCCACATTGCCACATGGCAACTGGTAAATGGCAACTGGCAAGGGGCAACTGGCCGTGCCACATCTCCGGGGCAAGCCATTTAGTGAAAAATTAAGTGCCCGACGTCGTCGTCCTTGTCGTATGCGTGTTAATTTTGCAACTCTTAGCAAATGACGCATACGACACGTGGGCCCCAGGGCGTAAGCTTAGTTGCAATTTATTAAACATTTCGAGTACAAATTGATTATTTTGTTTGCACACTTTATGATCCCTATTACCGCCGGCACTGCCACTTCAAGTGTCGATTTATGAGCCCGACAATCGCGCAGCTTCCTCTCCTTTCTTTTTTTTTGGTTTTATGAGAGAAGAAAAGTACTTTATGCCCCACACACATTTGACCACCCACCAAATTGCACACATTGTAGTTGCTTCTTCAGCAGAGACTTTTATGATTGCCACAAATCGCATTATGACTTAATTTTTACGCTGCCACGTTCATAACATTTATGTAGTGTTAAAAAGAAATATATATACTCGCGCATCCCGTTGCCATTTCGCGTGCTACATAAAATATTTAATTATCTGCAATGATCTGGTGGCAATGGCCTGCTTGTCCTGGTGCCCCAACTTGTTGCTGGTCACGTCGCAGCTTGTTGCCTGTCACCTGCAAATTCGCCAAATTGCCACCTGCCATTCTGCCACTTGGCACTGTCACTTGTCCTTGCCAGCTGTTTTGTGGGCGGTTGAGAGGGTCAAAGGGCGATGCCTGGTTCACCCCTTCAGCTGCTTTCTGGATGGGCCGTCACCTGGCGTTGCAAGTGTCTGCAAAATAGTTGCCACAGATGCTGTTGAGCTATTAACGGAATCTGACCAGCCGTCAATTTGGTTTGCAGTTGGCACCCCCAGGTGGGCTGAGGTTTCCTTTCCCAGGCGAGGTAGAAATGGCAATTATAGTGGTACAATTTTAGGTTGCAGTCAGTGTGATGGCCAAGAGATTTTAGTGCATTTAGGACAAGAAATATTTCAAGTTAGAAGCTTTGTACATATATAGTCATTAAAGATATATGTTTTCTAAACAAAGAATAATTTATTTTCCTAGCCACAACCATTAGCATTACTCAGGCTTTTAAATAACTACTTTTTATATTTTCTTCCTCATATAAATACAATATATAGCTTTAATTTTGATTTATATATTTTTAGTGGGTTTTTTTGTTTTATTTTATTCTTCATTGTGGAATGCCACACAATTTTCGTATCTTGGCCTTATCATTCAGGCCGTATTTTATTCTTGTTTTCGGCCGTTTTGCCAAGAAAGCAAATTGGATACTTGACTACACAAATAAATTTAAATATTTAAGTTGAAAATATGATATTTTTAGTAATTTTCCAAGTAATCATTATAACTCATAAAATCAAGCATGTTGATTTTTGGGATTACATTAAGATTTAAGCCAATTATAAGGAAATATATAATATATGAATAAAATATAATACAATTTTCATTTTGATGTTTTTTTTTTTTATAAAAAATCCCTTTCAAGTTCTCCAGTTACAAACCTGTGGCTTAGGGCTTCAAGGAAAAAACGAAAAAAATCCTTAAAAAGGCCACATTAACGATAGAAGAAAAGAAAGTTTAACACTTGCCCAGGCTTCTGTTTATTCAAGGTTGGCTTAGGAACACAATACATATAAAAAAAATGGAAAAAGAAAAGAAATACACTGACCGTCATTTGTTTTCTTGACACTTCTGAAAGCTTCTCAACAAGAGGCAGCCTTTTTCTTCTTGCCTTTCTGGACCGTTCTTGGAATTTTCTTATACTCTTAACTTTTTTGTGTTTAATGTCATTTGCCTGTGAGACCGAAAGAGTTTGTCACTAAATAAGTCGCAAGTTGATATTAATAACATCTCATTATCGCCTCGTTCCGAATTTCAGCGCTTAGATGAAATATGTTCGCATCGGCAATTTATCATAATGAAGACAAACGACGTCAGAGGATGACCTTCAAAAAGTTTTTAGATTCAAGTTTTTAAGTTTCGGCGATTGTAATTGATGAGCTACGAAATTTTTAAGAATTTTTCAAAACCAATTATATAGTTGTCACTCGAATTTAAATCTTTAAGGTACTCCTGGCTTCTTAAATCCTTCAACCTTTTGGAAAGAACACCTTTTTGCGCATATATTTTAAGATAATGCTTTGTTAGTCGGAATTTTCCAATTGACTGAGATGAAAGGCAATCAGAGCCACAATGCCAAGATAAGGCGAACTCACAGAAGAGATGTAAAGTGTCTTATTTTCAGTTCAGTGACCAGTCGAGATGATTGACTTCATGCAAATTTTCTTGTTAAGCCCGATTGTCTGGTCAGAAAATTTGCATTTGGTTCTTGTTTGACCAGACAGGCTATCTACCGACTATCACAAAATTGAAAGCTCTACCTCTTTGAATGTCGAAAATTAATTAATTAGAGTAAAGCCAAATAGAATGCCGGCCAACAAATGAGAGACAGGTGGTTAATATTTAACAAAATCAGAGTAACAACAAATATACAAAACAAATGTTTTCCATCGAAAACATTTTTGATTGATTGGAATCTAATAAAAGAAATAAATACACTTTATACTCCGAAGATTGATCAATTGTTATGAGCAGAATCGAAGCAGATTTTGGGCTTCCCCCAAAAATGTCATCTTTAGTTTCCAAAATTTAATAAATTGCTCGCCTTACGTGCTTTATTTCTTCATCATGTCACAGGAAATTCCATAAATTTTCAAGCTGAAGCTGAGAATCGATCTGTAGAGTACATATCTCCTGCAGCATTATTAAATTTATGCACTAACCGATAGGAGTCAGCAGTGGAGGAAGTGGCGGCGGACACGCTTTGTGCTCTTAATGTGGTGGCAACAGTGCGTATACGCAATTTTGTATTTAATATTGAATGTCTTCTGATATTTTTCCATGTGTCTGCGCATCCCGAAATGAGTCAGGAAATGAGATTGTTGCCAATTTAATTTTATTTTCATACAACACTTTAACAATAATTTGAATTAATGGTATCATAATATAATTGGAATTTATTAATGGTGCTATCATATATGTGTTTTCCCTTGATCAGATCTAGTGTATAGTTAAAGTGGTTTAGTGTAGAGTTAGTTAGAAGAACCAAGTAAAGGAGAATAAATCCTTGTAAGCCTCGTGTTTCTTTCCATCTTCTTAAAACTTAAAATTTGGTTTATAACCTTGGGAAGCAAACAATTATTCTTTCCATATTTTATACAATTCTATTCATACTCACAGATATTTTTAAAATAAAATATTCATTCCATAGAAGCCGCTGCAGCCGCCGATTCTTGATTTGCCGCTGCAATTTCTTTCTCAATTGTCTGTTTCAGTTTCCTAATATCGGCATCCAAGTACAAAATACGCTCGTACTTGGATGTCAGCTTATTGATAATGCCGCTGAGGTGTCGCCTCAGGATCTCCTGCAGCTCCTCCTCGTTGGGTCCTGTCATTTGCCTTGGTCGCAGTTTATATTGCAATTCGTCCTCAGCCAGAGCCTCCGCCAGGCTGTCCTCAGCCTCTTCCTGTTCTTTTCTCAGACGGGATAGTTCGCCATCTATATCTGATCGTTCGGCATTCATCGCCTCAAACGTATTTATTTTATGGCCCAGTTCCGGACCAAGGATCACGCCAGGATTAATCAAACGCGTAAAGCTTTTCGATGCCTTGGACATTATGAAACAACAGTTTTTTAGAATGGAGATATATATATATATATTGGAGAATGAAATACTGAGGCCTACGTTCCTTGTATGTTTTCTAGTATAGAAATGAGGAACACAAAATTTCAGGATGACATATCAGAAAGCACGGCAAGCTTTTTTCTCAGAAGCTGAATGTTTCTCTGATTTTAATCAAATATTTAAAATTATAAAATTATAGTTTTCTTTCATTGAGGTCCTTTGTTTTTTATTAATTTACACCTTAGCCTTCTCACCTTTCTGGGTGATTCTTATGCAAATAGAATTTTGAGAAAATAATGAAGAACTGACCGCAAGTTAAATTGCCTTGGATTTGAATAATAAAAGGAGCCCAGGTCCTTCAACGGCTCATGTGTATATATATAGGAGTGGAAAATATTGGGGCGAAAAAATATATAACTCAGGGCGCGTGTCCTAATTAATAAGACCACCTCGACGCCATCATTGCCATTTGAGCCCTGTAGATTCTTTTTGTTTTTTTGTCTTATATTTTTTTTTTTTTATACGAATTTCCCAGCGGCATTTCGCGAAATGCAAAAACAACAATACACCGACACACACACACTGCAAATAATGTGAAGAATACAATGGAGGGAGTGTAGCCAAAAATGATGAAAAGAAACAAAGGAGAATAGAGATATCTCATTATGGACAAAAGCAGGCCAAACGAGCCCAAAATAAAATGAAAAAATTATGCAACCAAAGAAAAAGGAAGAAAAACAACCAAAAAAAAAGTCCAGCTGGCCTGTTTATATCCTTCCTTCACACACCCATCGGTTCATCAGTATCCTCCGACCATCCTTCGACCATTTTTCGGCCATTCCATCTGCCATCCAAATTTAGGAATTTGTTTACAGCACTCGAAATGGAGTTCCTCACTGCGAGTTAGTCCTTATTTCTTCCTTTTTTTCAGCTGTGTTCTTTTTTTTGTTGGTCTTATTGTTGATGTTGTCCAGCTGAAACACGCGTGCCAAAAATAATCAAAATATAATAAGCAGACTCTTCCAGGCGCTGGCAAATGAGGCATGTAATAATTTCTGCCCTGCCTCAAGAGCACTCTGTCCCTGATTTTCTAGTTACAAGATTTATGGCGGGTAGTTTGGCAGTCTGAGCTGGCTTACACGGTATATCCAGCTTGATGGTTGGTTGTCGTTATGAGTCCCGAAAGAACAGGTCTCTTTTTAAGAAATATGTTAAAGTTACAGTAAGAATAGGATTTTATTGTCAACTTTTTCACAATTATGAATGAAAATTTCTCTATTCCATCCCTTTTCGATTTTCCTGAAACTTCCTTATCTATAATATTCCTATACAACCTATTTCCATTTTATTTTATACCCTATAGGATATCCCTAAGCCGACTACAACCTTTGTCAAGCCTAAAATATCAAATTAAGCAATTTCCCGCCCAGTTATGAAAGTAACAATTTTACGAGTAGTTCACAAAACATTTCTATCTGCTCAGATTTTTTCATTTATTCGCTTGTTCATGCCTTTTGTAGCTTCCTTGGCTTTGCACACTTTTAGGTCATCATCATTCGGTAAGTAAGCTGGATTACTGAAGGATTTCGTTGGGGTTTTCCACGACATTTCTCTATTACTCGGCTCTCGACTTGACAATACAATGCGGAAAGCAACAGATCCAACAGTCGTCGGTATTTCGCTATCTGACCAAAGTTATGCAAATCGCTTGCTTCAGCCTTCAGTTTCCAAGCCACAAGGTGGTCAGCCAAATATGAACGGATGAAAACCACGAGCCCTGAAATAGGCAATTTGCTTATGGAAAAATAAAAGGAAGAAGGTGCCTTAATTTTCGCTTTATTCGGCAAATATATGCTTTACCGGGCGAGTGCTTTTTAATAAGTTAGTTGCCCAACATTCACGCTTCTATGTTTTTTAGCTCGGCCTTCGGTTGTGTGCGCTCGCATAATTAAAAATGTACACACGTGTGCTGACATGGAGACCACGTGTTGGCTCTAGGACCAGCTGAGGGATGAGGCTAAAGGGGTTTTTTTCCCAGTTAATATTTACCTGAAGCTCAGCAGCCCTAGCAGCTCTGGAGGTCTGAAGAGAAAGCTAAAACCTTCACATCATCATTATTATACGTGGCGTATACTTAATATGGCAAAAACGGTACCTGAACCTAAACAAAGCGAAATGAAGCAGTTGTATTGTCCAAGCTGAACTACAGAGATTAAATGTTAAGAGAAATGAAGTTCTAGACAATTTAGGAATTGGCTTTTAACTTTAAATTTTTCATTTTCAACGCCTTATCTGAGCAACTATTTTTCCTTGTCGTTTTATGTAAATATTCCTTGTCATTTCTCCTCAAAATACTTTTGGAAAAAGTCTTTTGTCGGATAGAAAGTTTCTATTAGAAACAACAATATTGTAGTAGGAAAAGATATAATAACCAAAATAAAAATGTTCGAAAAATTCCTTATATTTTTTATCAAAAATTTTCTTAAGAAAAAATAAATATTTAATTTAATTATGAGACTAGGGTTTAATATTAATTTTTGATATATCAATCTTGTTTTTGGATTCATTTGTGGGTGGTTTTGTTCCTTGAATTGTACCTTTAATTCCACCAATTAGCCCCCATATTTTATCCTTTATTGCTTGGATGTGCGGAGCTGATTCGATGTGTATTATTGAACCGATCATCAAGAGCAGAAGCAATCCCAAACTCGAAGTAAAATGCATCTTAGTTTTAAAAAAGTTTAAAAATCGGAAAAACCAGTTGCTTTTATACTATTTCCCTTAAAGAAACCGTAACATTTAAATTTATATGGTTTTATTAATTATTATTAGGTGTATAATAAACCGTAAAAAAACGAATCATTTTCAAAAGGTTATAGAATATATTTCAAATCTTTCAATTGGACAAATTTGTATTTAATGTATTTTTAATCTTGAAAATAACTGGTGTGTCAAAATTCCGTGTTCCAAATTCCGAATATAAATATGATATTTCCTGAGGATCTTGAAGGTTTGTGTATGTCAGTGACTAAATGATTAATAAGAAATATAACGTTTTAATTTCTTAGTTAGAATCTTCCAAGAGGCTTCCTAAAATGCCCTGTGGACTGGGTTCTGTTGTACTAGGCCCATCATTTTCACGTTGTTTTGGTCCATGACCAATTAATTCCAAAATCCTATCCTTTATACAGCGGAAGCAAGGAGCTGATTCGATTGGTACCATTGTACCAATTACCAATAGAACAAGTAATCCTAAGCTCAAGCTTAGATGCATCTTAGCGTAAAATGAGCTACAAAATAAAGAGAAGTCAGATTATTTTATACTTTTCCCATTCAAGAACCCGTAACATTACAATTTTTATGGGTTTCTTGTAATTATGTGTATAATAAAGTGTTAGAAGCGAAATATTCCGGAAAGGGTTAAATATATATTTATAATCACATGAAAATGAGACATGAGTCTTCCTAAATGGCCCCTGGTTTCCCACAATTTTGAGTTTTTTGTTTTCCATAATTAATTATTTTCAACCATTTTTTTCTTTATATGGGTGGGGATGGGTATCACTGTACTGATCATTAAGAGCAGAAGCAGTCACAAGCTCCAAGTAAGTTTCATACTAGTTTTAAATAAGCTTTAAATAAAAGACCAAAATGTTTATTTTATAATATTCCCCTTAAAAAATTCAGAACATTAAAATTTTTATAGACTTTATAATTGTTCAGCTCTTGAAAATACCTAATTTGAAATAGTCAGCCAATTCATGGAAATTTTAATTTATTTAAAGGATATATAAGAAGATGTATAATTGTTGTGGCTTATGAAATATAATAATTAAAAAGAAGCTTCTCTACTTAATAGAATACTACCCTAAAAATATAATTTCTTTAAATATCAAAGAAAAATATCACTATATGTTTAATTTGCCAGAATTTATTTAATCATTTTCAGGATGCTTTCTAGGATTGTAAAATAAAAATAAATAAATCACACACGCGCCAATTTTTACCAAATTTTTTGGCAAATACATGTGTAAGTGGGTCAGTCCCTAAATTCCGCAATATGATACATTCACTCGCCCACAGGATCCAGAGAGTTCGTGTGTGACCCTTGTCAGTGCCAATGAAAATAAAAATAAAAAAACAATATCAATTTTGGCATAAACGAATCGAATTTCTTGCATTGACATCAAACAAATTTTTTTGTTAGCCTTGTGGCGTTGCTAAAAAAATGTTTTTGCATGGGTTCCAATTAACTAGGAAACCAAACTACCAATACCCATGTGTTTTTGAAGTTTTTATGAGATTTTTTCGTTATAAATAAAAATCCATGCCAGGCCACGCCACTAATTACTTGCACGAACCTATGGCATTAATTAATTTTCATTTAAGTTAGACGCCTGGAAAAGTGAAGCCTGTTGATATACCGATTGAAAATTTATTTCAGCTGTCATTCGGCGGTTAATGGCGAAAACCTGATTAACATCGGTTAATTGACAGTTTGGAAATTGGTCAACGATTGGGTTTTAATTAAATTTGTTGACACCATTTAATGAACTTTTTATAACACAGAAATATTTCAGAACTTTGGAGATAACCCTTTAAGGGGTTATATACCTTCTTTGTCGAAGAAAAAGAGCAAAGTTCGGATTTTTTTTTAGGTATGTAGCAATTATTTAATTACACGGATGTTTTAATTTTTTGATAGTACACTTTATTAACAATGTTTGTGCAAAATTTGGTGGAAAAATATTAAATAGTTTTTAAGGGGTGGCTGTTTCCCTTAGAGGCCTTTTTTTTTTTAGAGCCTTGCGGTGACAGTTCCCCAGGTCAAACAGGTCAACTTAAACCATAAAAGTAAAAATATTTCATTAGTTTAGAGTAATCTCTTGTGCTTGAACGATCGATTTTAAAATTTTTTGTTTTTGTTTGGATATGGCAGCGTTTTATGCTAAAAATGAACGTTTTGGTCTCTAGAAATTTCACTAAAAAATTTATTTCGCCGAAAAAAAAGTTTGCGCGTGAAAAGTCGATCGTTCAAGCACAAGAGAATTTCATTACGAACATTTTAAAAAAAATTTGAAGTAAATCGGTTCAGTAGTTTTCCGCCAATCCATGTCACCGCAAAGTCATTTTTCAAGAAACACCATTTCGAGATATTCGCGTTTAAAGTTTCAAGTTCAGTGCAAGGCCGCGACAAGGCGCGCGTTTAGGAGCGCTGTAACTTTTTTTCTACTGCTCCAATCTCTATGAAAATTTGGGAGAATGTTCTCAAGGAGTTGTTCTTCAAGATAAACCACTAAAAAAATTTTCGTTTTTTTGAAAATAAAAAAGGTATATAACCCCTTAATGCCTTTAGTTACTTACCTTTCGGATGTGGCGCGCATATGGCTTCTTTGTTGGCAATTAAATATTTTTGGCGCGGCTTAATTAAATGCAGGGCTTATGGCGGTTTAAGAGAGCCGTAGAAATGTTTTTGGCAGCTGTCAACTAGGCCACTAAAAGCGACCATAGACTTTTCATTATTGGTCGCCGGGGGATAGGAGGCTGTGATGCTGACACGGTGATGCTGTGGATGCTGCGAGGGCGAGAAACCTTGAAAGTGTTGAGTGTGCCACGCCCATTTTCGCCACCATATGCATAATCCAGGACTGTGTCTGTGGGCGTAATGGGCGTGACCGGTCAGCACTTACCATAGCGTTAGTCGCCAGCGACAAGCCTCCAGCCTCATGCCACCGTTGATTGCGCGTGACAAATTCCGAGTCAGCATTTTGGCATTTTACGCACTCGCACCAAAAACTAACTAAAGTTTTTGAACGTGCGAGCTTAGCCACATCAATTTGGCTCAAACACTGGGCCATCTCGCCAAAGCCCCAGAGCCGCCCTCGTTCGCTATTTTCCAGCAAAGCAAACTCAATTAGCGTTGGGACAAGCTTTTAGCCAAACTAAGTTATTATTGTTATTGACGATGTTGTTGCCACTCTCATTGCGGCATATAATTCCAATGTTTTTCGGCAAATCCAACCAAATACTCTCCAATTAGATTGAATAACATGTAACATTTCACACAGACTATTTACGCTCAAATATTAATTATTTAAACTATTCCGTTTATTGACATTTTTCGTTATTTTTTTGACTTTTATTGACGGGGTTTTGTGGACACTGTATTGACATGTGAATGAGACATGTGTTTGGCATATTAATTTGATGAATTGCATATGTTATGTTTTTTTATGAAATTAAAATAATGAATAAATGTTAATGCCCTTAGTTTTTTTTTTTTTTAAGTATTTTTTTGAAACAGAAGTCGCAACAAGTTATACAATTATAATACTGTAATAATGCAGTAATAGTTAATTAACAAAAATTGTTAGTATAACTTAATTCATTACGCTTTTTTGTAGAAAATATAATTAAAATAAAACCCTCAACAATAAAATCAGAAATCCTGTAATATCCATAATATACATATAAAAGAAACTGCCCTATAGCATCAAGGGTGTAGGAGTTGCAGGTCCTGCTGAAGCAAACTTTACTTTTTTTATTTCCGTAAAATATTGCATAAATCGATTCTCATGCCATTTTGGGCGACGTTATTCGCAAGTTACCTCCAAGACATAAAGCAGAAAACGTGCCTTAAAGTATTCCAGGCATTTTAATTAAAACTCGTTTTTGCCTCTACCCTTCCCGAATAACAAGAACACCAAAAAATGGCTCCTGCCGTTATTGCAGCTTTTGCTTTACCTCAACTTAATGGCAGCTGCTGTCGTGCTTGATTACCCAAGTGCCACGCCTCCTTTTAGGTGCCGCCCGTCTTCGTCCTTGCCTGGAATCCCTCTGGCCCAAGCAGTACTCGAAAACTTTTACGCTTGTCATGTGCAACATGTCCAACTATGCCGTACTCGTCCGTCTCCTTCTGTTTTTCAGGCTGCTCTTCACTTTCTCCTTGGTCCTGGCATCATGGTTCGTTCTCCTGGCCCGGCTTCGTCCTGCGAAGTTGGCCTACAGCCCAAAGGCAACAAATCCAGCACATTGCACACGAATGTAGCTGCCGAGCGGAAATGAAAAATCAAATAGAACAACTCATAATAGCATAGGTCTCTTTTTAGCCAAGAAACAGGGATGCACAATACTTCCAAAAAATAATAAATTAATTAATAAATTCGTTCCGTTTTTTTTTCAGTTTGCAAATATTTTGAATTACTTATTATAATAAAAAGCTTGAAGGAATGAGTATTTAAGACTAACTCTAGATAAGTATTATTTTCCGTGATTTATTTTCAAGATTTCTTCCTAATATCCTTGAAAGCTTTTCCATCCCTGAGAGGAAGAAGAGCATTACAAGAGCAAAAAAATAACACCCGGTTGTGGCAATTTTCTTGAAACATTTTTTTGAATGCCTTAAGCCTTCCCTGTGTGTTGCCTCAGCACCGTCCACTTGGCAGAGTCGGAATTGTCTGTTATGTGGCACTCAATTACACTCTCGTTGTCACTAAAACATCTTCCTGGGAACAGAGATGCCGAGGTGCTGGGCTTTGCATATGCCATATAAAGCATATACCTTAAACCGTATATGTGTGATTGTGTACCGACTATGACACTTGATGTGGAGAGAGATCCTTTAAGGAGAGAACCGAAGGATGGCATGTGCAAGTGCACGAGTGTGTACGGAGCTTGACATCCAATAAAGATTACCAACGATTGTTAAACACAAATTGCGCTCAATGATGATGAGTTATCTGAGGACTTAGGGCTCGGGGAAAGAGTCCTTCAGACTTTCTTTTTCCTCTTTCCATTTTTTTCTTTTTTTTTTTTTGCGCTCTATCTCTTTCTCCGGCAAATCAGCTTTTCCAACTTGACATCCTCGGAAGCCATAAGGTACGAAATGCTTCAGCGTCCCTGCCATCCTGCACAAAACTTTTCAGGCCACCTTTTGACGAAGTTGTCAAATGAATTCCAAGCTACCCCCTCTACAAAAAAAATGGTGCGTGTGTGGGTGGTGTATTATCAGAAAATGAAATTTAAAACGTTTTTGTCTGTTTGCCACCGAGCATGCATGAAGTTTATTGTGCTTTTTGTACACGGAAGACACATGGGGTATGATGTATTCGTGTCAGGGCATGTAATTCATCTCGTGTCTCAAATGAATGAGCCGAACACATTTATTCAGTATTCAGTATTCTGTATTCAGTCTTTGAACATTTTTATAGCATACTTTGTGGCGCTTGAGCCAGACAGAGTTACAAATTTTCAAATCATAATGTTTGCACACTACCCTCAGTTGCTCTTTAAAAAAAAAAATAAATAAATCAAATATTTCGATTCTCCCCCTTTTGGGCTTCAATGCTGGTGTATCTATGACAAAATCTGGAATTCTCATTTCAACAATTGAATGAATCCAGGATACTGAGGATACATCTCTTGTTCTCGTGTGTTCATTAGATATGGCCATATGCAAATTTATTTTCTCATTTCGGTCTCGATTTGTGTCTTTCATTGTTCATTGTACTTCATCTGCACTTTCACAGAGTTTGGTTTTAGCCAACAATACAAGATATCTTCATTGTTTTGGTACTTTTTTTCCAGACTGTCCAAGTGAGTGAGTTCCAAATAGGTTTCACAAGAAAATATGTATTTTCCTTAAAAAGTAAAGAAAAAAACCAATAAGGAAATTCAAGTGCAATGACATACAGATCTGAAGGAAATAAATATTGTTCATCTTTTTTGAAGATTTCAAAATTCCTAGAATAGATAGCTTTTTAACAAGATATTTTGTGTATTCAAGCCTTTTAATGACTTATCCAAAAAGGTATAAATAGTTGGTTATTTGTCTGTCAGTAAAGTGAAACCTTCCCCTAGTAAAATGCAACTTCTGAGTTCAACAAATTTGAATTTCATTAAAGCCCTTTTAACCAAAAAGCGTCAAAATGTGTTGAAATTTTATACACAAAGCTACTATTGTTATGAGGCAACATGAAGCCTTCTTTTATGTTTGTTAGTTTTGCAACGCCTTTGGGGCAAGTATTGTTGGTGGCCATTACATTAATTAAATTACATTCAGCAGGGGGTCACAGCCCCGTCGTCAAACGTAAAAACCAATACGCTTAATGCATCTGTCATCGCAGGAGTCACAAAAAAATTTGTGTGTGTGCGTAAAAATTTCAAAAGCAAAATCACGTACTTAAAGGCAATAAGCATTTTTATATCTCTCCCACACGTAGTCAGTCGTCTCTGAAAAAAAATCATACATATATATTTTTTGTACAAAAAAATTCAACACCCAAAAAATTCCACTCAGACGCAGAAACACATTTCTATTAAAAGGCAAATTTCAACAGATTAACACACAGAGGGCGACGAAAACCAGCGCGTGTCACTTGCCGTGTTACAATTTAAAACTTTTATAGAGATTTGGTCTGCAAATCAAACAGGAAACAAAAAAATAACCAAAAAAAAAGAGAAAGTCTGAAAAAATTCCATCGATGGTCGGTGAACAAGTTTAAGAACACGTTAAACTTTTTACGACTTCCGTAGATGAGGATTTTGTTTCCCCAAAATGGATGGCAAAGTTTTCATTTTTTCCCTTCAATTTTTTTTGGGAGATAAAGGAAAGGTAATGCAGTCAGGAATCGAGGTATAATAAAATCTAAGGCAACAGCTGCTCCTAATTAACTTGGCCATTTGGAAACCAAGGCCGGTCTGTATTAGTTTAAAAACTCGTAAAATTTTTTTGTGTTGGCTGATTGAAAAGGCCGACCCCAGCCGATTTTTAAATCGCTACGAAAAACACTTCATTGCATATTTATGGTCTATAGGCGTTGGTGCCCCACTGCCCCACCCTTGGTAACCTTGGGTTTTTCCGCTTTTTAAATATTTAAATTCGGGCATAGCATGTGGGAAAGCAAACATAAGACGAGCGCACATCTGGCATAAATAAATAGATTGTCCTTTTTTGCCGAAAAGTCGAAAAGGTGAATGCCAGCAGCCGCCAGACAAAAGGAATGCTCTCGAGCGGCAAAAATCCTTGGAAATTGAGCGTGAATTAAGCCTCTGGCCCTCCACTATCTGGCATAATTTAAGTTTCCACTGGAAATGCAATTAAATTCTCTGGCTGTTTGGCGCAAAATTTGCGGGTCTACCCGTTTGCAGTCAGACTTTCCAGATCGTGGCTCCTGTGTGGTGGTGGTGGTTGAGTGTGCTCTTGTAGCACTTTTATTTAACTAGACTAAGCGGCTTTCGCCTAGACAAACTTTGCCGCACCGAAATCGGCTTGACTTTTGGCCAAGTCTTTATTGCCAGCTCTTGTCTTAAATATGTAAGCATATATACACACTCATATGTGTATCCCAATATTTTAGAGACTATTCCAAGGCTATTTTCTAGTTAAATTAAGAAAAAGTTTAAGGTTAGAACCTTCCTTTTTTTTAAATTTAAAAAATCTATTATAACTTGTATTTACCAACAAAAGTTACTTTTACAATGGTCTACTTTTTTCTGTGGAAACCAAAACCATTTTCGTTTCGCTTATGACTGATTTATTTTGTATGGCTATGTGGTAGTATGGAAATGGCTCAAAGTAGTCCTTCGTCCTGGAAGCGAGTCCTGAATATATGAAAAGCTCAGTTTTGTGTGCCAGCCGACAAGCCGACAATCAAAAGCCGGCCACAAAGACTGGCCACATTATGTGCTCATGGCTCATGGTGGGCCTATGCATATGCCTCGCCGTACAAAAGTTGACTCGAACAAAGGAAGCCCAACTGCGTCAGATCTTTTGTACGGTTTCCCGTGTAATTTATTTGACAGTTTGACAATTTGCAAAAAAAAAAAACCGAAATACAAAAAATAAGCGCTAAACAGGGAAAGCGCGTGAAAGTGGCCGCGGGCCACAAAAGACTACAGAGGCGTCGCATCGCAACGGTGGTCGGGAAAAGCTGGGGAAAAGCGGGAAAAACAGTGGCGAACGGGACTCAGTCTCACCTCGGACCACTGCAAGGCGCTAATGTTGAATTAAACGAGCGCTGACAGGGGCATAAACAAAGGCCGCCGGCCCCCAAACGCCTGCCATAAGGTCGACAGGCGGCTCCCAACAAGACCAGGATTTATATGCCTTTTGAATACATATATGTATGTATGCACATATGGTAATACAGCTATGGTCAAGATGTTATAATAAATTTAGTTTTTTAAGATGGAAGATATGAAAAAGGTTATTAAAAACTCATCGTTTTTTCAGGAAAATCACTCATACGACATGTTGGCATGTAGGAGGAGTGTGGCAGGATAATTTTCATAACTTTACAAACGTAATATCTTCACAATCCTATACCATGACTATGCCAAATATCTTTTACAATTACTGCTAATATTTTAACTATGACTGTATGATATGTGTGTGCTTGTACTTGCATATTTATGATAAATTGTCGCTGTATGAAAACGTGTCGCTGACATTTTGGCGCCTCAAAAAAAAAATATGCGAAAAAATTGGACACAAAACGCAGCCAAGCTACAAAGAATGAAAGAAAATAAACAGGAAAATTTTGCACAAGTCAAAGTCAGCATGAATGTTTATATAAAATTTTAATAACCCAGCAAACTGGCATTATTATTGAATTGCCAAATATCGAAACGGAATGACTTTGTAATGCGAAAATGCGACAAAAACGAGAAAAATGAGAATTTTTATGAAGCTGAAAAGCCATTTAATGTCACGCCAAAAAAAAAATAATCCAGCTCTCTTTGGAGTTGATTGGAAAATACTTAAAAAAAATTCTCTAAAAAAATAAAAATAAAGCATAATAGGAATAGGTCGTGGGGACGCAGAGCCGTAAGCTTTATTGTCTTTGGCGATGCCATTTGCACACGCTCTCTCAAATCTCTGGTCGCATTCAACCTGTTTGGTTTTCTTTCGCTATCCGGCCGTACACTAATACGGCGTACTGCTTACGCTATACGGTGAACGGTGTATACGGCAGTCGTGCCTGCTTTCCAGGACTCTGCGGCTGGTGAAATGTAGTCGTAAAAGCGCTTTTACGTAATGCGACGATGTCGCTCAGACCGAGATGATAATGGTCCCCCAGGAATTGTCACTGGTACGTGTGTGCACGGCCTTGAAGTGAAATTTACAATTCTCAAAGTTTAAGTTAAAATCTGAGGGATTATGCAAGTAGCTGGCACAACCCAAGCCTCAAAAAAAACACCCCAAGCCTCTAAAGAAACTCTTTTTTATTCTTTTCTTTACAAATTTTCGATTTTTTGTGAGCTTTTTTCATTTTAAATTTATTTTGAACCAAATTGGTTAAGATTAGTGGGGAATCGGAAATAAGTTTGAAGAGTATGAAGGGTATATGCATTATGAAAGGGTATAGTTAAATGTAACACATGACTATAATGGTTATTAAAGCCTTCCTATAAAATTAATCAACTTTTTTGTTGATTGTACTTTACACATTGAATGGACTGACCATTAAGAAGTTAAGTAGTAGCAATATATTTAAAAAAAAAGAAAATCAATTTCAGACAAAAGCCATTGTTAATTGCCATTGAAAGCCTTCAGGACTCTAGGGGCTTGAGCTAAAAGTCTACAAAGCAAATATATTTCCTCAGGTGTTTGCCAAGCCCCGTGCGAGTTCTCGATTCCTTTCGGCCTGTTTGCTCAGGTTGGTCAAATTAATTATACACATCTATTTGGTTAAGTTCCCTTAACTGACGAATGCTCTATTTGAGCATAGTCTTATTTAAGAATGGAGCTATTCAGGGCTCCGGATCGAGTTCTATCTTCCGGGTTGGGTAAATAAACTTAAATGCTATGACTTTTGTTTGGCCAAAAGTGAGGATTTAAGGGGGCAGAGTAGAGGGTAAATGTCTGTGGGGCTTGAATATGGTAGCAGATGCATACAAATACGTATATGTACATATAATCGTGTGTATTTTACTTATGCAAATGCCCCATGCTCACGTCGCAGTGTTCACTTTACTACACTCGACTTTACTCACATGCCACACGGATACACCTGCATTTTGTTGCACCGTTTTAATTAAAGAAGTTCTGTTATTTGTTGTTGTACTTTTGTTGCTTTAGCTGCTTCTGCCACTACAGTCACTGCTTTTTTCATGCTTAATGCCACACGGTGTTCCGGAATATTTCTCGTTGAGTGAGCGTTTTGTATCTTCTTTATACAAACATACATAATCCCATATCCAAACCCCTGCGGTTACTCCCTCGATTATATATGAAGCATAGTTTTAGTTTTTTATTTTGTTTGGAGTTAGTGTGGCTTTTAAATTTCATACAATTATTGCAATTACGATTAAAAATCATTAAAGACAGTAAGTTGTAACATATTATTGTTTAAGATTTATGATAAAAATTAGGAGAGATTTTCTTATTCAACCCAAACTTTATTGAACCAGGTTCGTAGGCAGAAGATACTAAAGGGACCTAAATTTTCAAGGGATCGCATCACAAAAAATGAACAAAACATCAAAAAAATATTTTTTCTCAGGATTTTGATGAAGAATAGTGGTGAATCAAAGTAGAAATCGTTTAAGGTACTCCGCTTGAGAATCGGATCAGGATTGGAGAAGATAGAGCCATCCGCGTGGACCCTATAGGGGAGAACCCCATTTTCAGGGATCCCATCACGAAAAATGGACAAAAAATCTAAAAAATATTTTGTCTCAGGATTTTGATGCAGAATGGTGCAGAATCGATCCAGCAATCGTTTAAGGTGCTCCGCTTGAGAATCGGATCAGGATTGGAGAAGATATAGCCATCCGCGTAGACCCTATAGGGGAGAACCCCATTTTCAGGGATCCCATCACGAAAAATGGACAAAAAATCTAAAAAATATTTTGTCTCAAGTTTTTGATGTAGAATGGTGCAGAATCGATCCAGAAATTGTTTAAGGTACTCTGCTTGAGAATCGGATCAGGATTGGAGAAGATGTAGCCATCCGCGTAGACCCTATAGGGGAGAACCCCATTTTCAGGGATCCCATCACGAAAAATGGACAAAAAATCTAAAAAATATTTTGTCTCAAGTTTTTGATGTAGAATGGTGCAGAATCGATCCAGAAATTGTTTAAGGAACTCTGCTTGAGAATCGGATCAGGATTGGAGAAGATAGAGCCATCCCTCTGGACCCTATAAGGGGTAAATAAGCTTTTAAGTAAGTTTCCTTATTATAATCCGAATAATTCAATTTATTAACCTTTATTTTATAAAACCTTATAAATTCCTTCTTCAGTAGGAACAACCTCCATTTTTACTACGGATTTACTGAAAATATGTCGGCTTTTCTTTTTTCCTCGGTTACACCCTTTTACTGTCGGATTCAGATAATCCGGCGACTGGGTCTCCTTTGTTTATTTATCATTCCGTCAATTACTTTTAACGTTCGGCATCTCAACTGCTTTCCAATTAAGAGTAACGCAGTGCTGGCAAAACAGAAAATAAAAATAATATAAAAATAATGGAAAGAATTTTTCTTTTGGGGGGGGGGCTGGTCAACACACTCGAGTACCGGGAGGGCTCCAATGCCCACATGTCGTTGGCATCGCCAGGGACACTCCAGGACCGCTTATGCAAATGGATTTTAAGCCAAGAGCGAAGGTCACTGCGTCCTTTGCGGTTGTTAAATGCATGCTTGGGATGGTATCTGGCGGATACCATTACCCTCTCACCCCGCCGAGCCAGTAGTCTCCAGAAACTCATTAACGGCAGTGTTGCCTTTTAAGTCGGCACTTGGCTTGCTGCCCCTGTTGCTGTCCCTCTTAATGCCAAGACACAAGAAGTCGCAATAATTAAGCGAAGACATTTGCGACAGGAACACGTTAAGGAAATGCCATTTTTTTATTCTCGGCCAGAAAGGTTCCTGGGGGGGTTAACTTAATCCGTTAAGCGACTAGTTCGTCAACTTCGTTACCCTCTTAGTTGAGGGTATTTCAGGTTCGTTTTTATTTTTATCCACTGTTGAGCTTCTACTTCTCTTTTTCCCTTTTTTCGCATTTAAGATTTTTACGGCATTACGTAGCCCCACGCTAGTTTCAATTTCCTTTCTCGGATAAAAATGTACATTTGGAAAAATAGTGTATTACTGTATAAAACTTAATAATTTGTTACAACGAAAACTCCATTAACAAAAAAGCGCATACTCTTTTCAAGATATTATTATGCATTTAATTCCGGGCCAATATAGAAATAAACATTCTTTACTACATTTGTTTTTTTTTTTAGTGCTTAGACAGTAGAGAAAGCCGCTTAAGAACAACTCGAGACTTTTTAATAATTTACGGCGACCGAGGCGCGAATCAAAGAACATTTGGAGTGGCCCTCTTCGCAGCCGAGAGGCAGGTGTATAAATAGAGATAGAAATAAAAATAAGCATTAGCTGCACCAAAGGCGACTACTATATATATTTTCCATTAAAGTTTATGTAAATCCCACAAATGTTTCCATGGCAAAAACAGTTTACACAATCTGAGGGAAGAAGATGTTCTAGGCAGCCGTTTGAGTTTTAATGAGTCGATAGCCTGACTTCTGGCATTGTTTTTCCGCTTTTCTGTTTCTGAATCCATCGATGGACCACTTGCCACCACCCAGCACCGAGAGCATCAAAAATGCGCCAACTTTTGATAACACAGCCAAGAAATATTCCATCGAAAGAAACCAATCGTCCCAGCCAGAAATGAAGCTAGATTGGTTGCTATAAATGTCATGATAGAGTATGGCACAGATTGTGAGAATTGAAAACAGCTCCGTGCTTAAGCCAAAAAATAAGGGAAACAAAAGTGACCAGATAATTATGACAAAAATTATCTAAAAAAAAAAATTTTTTTTAAATAAAAATTTGGTAAAACCATTATACTTACACTCGTCGATGTCTCATCTTGCCAAATTACAAACATGGAGCAAATGCAAAGTCTTCCGAGCAACAACAATAGTTGATATGGCAAACTGTCGATTTTAATCAAATCCTGTCTCTTCTTTTCCTTAACTTTTACAGCCAGAAGTAATAAGAGGCAGCCCACATCGAAAGAATCGTCGAGCAGGAAGTAGAAAAACATAGTCCAGAGGGTGAACAAGATGCGATGGATCACCCTACCGACGAGCAGGATAGATACTCCACTTTCCTGTGCTCTGGTGTAGACAATGAGAGCGATAGCTACGATATTAAGAAGGATATCAAAGCTGGTGTATATATAACTAAAGGCAATATGAGAATCCAGGACAACGGCTCTGGTCTTGCCAACGTGCTCCATATTAACCAGGGTGTATATGACCTCCAAGAAGTAAGAGGCTAACACAAAGAATGGACATATTCTCATGATTAAGTGCCTGCCTATGTGCTTCAAATTATCCATATTTGAGGGCTTCGTAAGTATTCTATACTGCTTCAACGGACTTTCTGATATATACTGATTATAAGACAGAGTTGACAGTATAATACAAATTGATGAGAAACTCAAGGCCTTCTGTACATTTTAAAATATCTTAAAGGGTATGCCGTTGAGTAATGATTGAACACTACTAAGTAAACGTGTGCAAAGGACTTCTTAAACTATTCAACATTATACGCAAGCATCTTCAGGCATAATCCCCTCTTCAATTAGTTCATAATCGAGCCGTGGGCTTTGTAATATACATAATGGCTGTGGCCTGGACCCACTGGGAGTCCTTATAATGCGATGAGACAGTTCCTTACAAATCAATCCCGTGTCTAATTGTCTCTAATTGTTGTCGATGCCTTGGGGCAGGTCGCAGCTGGAACATTAGCCAATTACCCCCAAGGTAGGCGATGGCTTAGCTTTTCACCAGTCATCAAATGAATTCAAAATTTCCTGTACTTCGCCGAGAATCGAGGGGCCGGAGTTTCGTTACATATTCCCGATGCACCCGCTTGTGGTGCTGTCCGGTTCTTCACATCCCGAGTTAGCTGACTTGGTGGCCCAGGGCCTGGGTATCGGAGTGAGCAGGACTCTGCTTTCCAAGTTCGCCAATGGGGAGACCAGGGTCCATTTAATGGACTCTGTTCGGAATGCTGATGTCTATATCATCCAGACCAGTACCGAGCCCGTCAACGACATGCTCATGGAGCTGATGATAATGGTGCAGGCATGTCGTTATGCAGCGGTCCACAAGATCACGGTCGTGATGCCATTGTTCTTCTACTCCCGGCAAGATCGTTTGGACTCTGGCGATCAACCAATTACGGCCAAATTGGTGGCCAACATGTTGGAGATGGCCGGAGTGAATCAGGTGATCAGTCTTCAGTTGCACGCACCTCAAATCCAGGGCTTCTTCGATATTCCCTGTGCGAATCTTTCCATGGATGGGATCTTTGCGGCTTGGATAGCGAAAAACATCCCCAACTACCAGGACATGGTCATAGTGACCCCGGATCTGGGCGAAATCAGACTGGCCGCGGACATAGGTCGTGTACTGGGCAATCAGGTGGCCATGTTTCGAAAACATAGGCGCACGGCTGGCGAGATCTCAGACATGGTGTTGGTGGGTGATGTCCGTGGGAAATCGGCCGTAATCGTGGATGACATGGTCGATACGGGTGGGACTTTGTGCCATGCCGCCCAGCAATTGAAAAGGAACGGAGCCTTGAGAATCTATGCCATTGTGACCCATGGCATTTTCTCGGGCAATGCCATAGAAAAATTCAGTGATTCTCTTTTCGATCTTGTCGTTTGCACCAATACGGTTCCCCAATCCTCTGATCTGACCACCAATCCAAAGTTTCGTGTCATTAATATCGCAGATATGATTTCCCAATTTATACTTAAAATGAAGGCCAATCAGGACA
This sequence comes from Drosophila bipectinata, assembly GCF_030179905.1. Classification (NCBI taxonomy): domain Eukaryota; kingdom Metazoa; phylum Arthropoda; class Insecta; order Diptera; family Drosophilidae; genus Drosophila; species Drosophila bipectinata. Next base: position 10,947,155 of record NC_091736.1, on the reverse strand, counting down.
CGGTTAATCAGAAAAATTCGCAACACTGCTACGGTTTATGAGCTTCATAAATTATTCCATCAAAGAATTGCCTTTAATTCTCAAGAAAATCATTTCACGTGAATACATATAAATCTTTTGACTTAATCTTCGCATTTAATAGAGTGTTTAAATTTACTCTTTGCTCCTTGATAGACACCTCATCTTGGCAACCAAGATGGTCCGAGGTCGGGAAAGTAAAAGGGATCCGTTTTGATGCCAATGACTGTCAACAACTTTTGACATTTTGCAATTTATCTGCTTACACAGCAGAAATTAATGCCACAAGTGGAAAACATTGAAGCTGGCTCAAGGTAATGAGCAGATAGACAGAAGCCGGGGCGGAATCAAAAAGCATCAGGGCAGAAAGGACCAGGGTAGAAAAGACCAGGGCAGAAAAGAGGAAAAGAAATTGAGTCCTTGTTGTTTCAGCGCCATTTTATCCCCATTTTTTTCTGAATTGAAGGTTCGAAGAAAGGTATTTACTAGAAATCGCCTGGGGTCCTGCAAAATAAAATAGGCATTGTCCAGTGGCATGGAAGCAAACAACTACACAATTCTTATGGACAATGAATTCCCATCAATATTGGCCATGATGGAAAAACAGAAACTGTCCAAGTACATGTAAACAAGATTATAACCCTAAAATCTGACCTAGAAACTATTTATTATTTCGATGTGGGAACTTGAGATCATGAAGAAACCATATCCTAGAAAGCCCCGAGGAGATGACGTTGAAAATAATGACAATAGCATTGGCCTTGGTTGTTGGTCCTTTAAGACTTGCTTGGATTTGTGTTGTTTACCGCCTCGGAGTCTTCGAAGTAAATGAGCTGCGGCAAAAGTTGGTTCCCATGCCTGCGGAAAGTTTATTAATTGAGCCTATTAGTTGTTTTCTCCTTGTTATGGTAAATGGGAAAGGACGTGACGAACATTTTCCCAAGCAATTTAAAACAAGCCAGCGACATAAATAACGATTTTATAGAAGATACTTTCCTTACTCCTTCGCCAGCGCACTGTAGGAATATAATTTAATAATAACATAAAATGATGGCTGTATAGGCAATAAAGCTTAATTAAATATTAATCACAACATAATTTGTTAATTTCCTTTAATTTTTTTACCATTTTGTTTCCAGTATAAAATCAACCATTAAAAGTAGGAAGTGACCATTGAAGATGGCTCCCCTTGAAAGAGCATACCAAATGGCGGTTTTGTGGTATTTGCCGAAACATTTTCCTGGGCAATCAAATCAAAAACAGGACCTGGGGGGCGTGAGAAAACTGAAGGATAAATCGGAGGATACTCGACTGAAAACGAAGACGATGGAAGTTTGGAAGATGGAAGGAAGTTGAAGGGACACAGTTCGTTGAGTTTGTTACAAATAATTTAAATCTATGTCAACATTTGGAACGCAACGCGATAATAATTCATTTTTGCCTTTTGCCGCCGCTTCGTGACAGCTAATCACTAGACAGAGACAGACCTAGAAAGTGAGATAGTCGTCAGTCGTCACAGACGACAATCAGACGGACAGACAGACGGACGGAAAGGCAAATAAAAACGGACAGAGACAACCATTTTGAAAAATGGCGTCATGGCTGCCCGATTTCCGCTGGCAAATGAATTTTCCTTTTCATGCTGCTTTGTGTGCTAATTTTACGGGCAATTTTTTTTCCAATTCGTCGTCTAAATTAAAAACAAAATAAAACCATAGTCAAAAATGAGGCTTTTATCTCAATGAACATAAATTTAATATTATTTTCCATCCGCCACCCTGTTACCCCTGAATGCGCGACACTATCAATGATGAGATTTGTTTATTTTGTTCGATAAAATCGCTTTAATTTCATTAGTTTCCTTTATTATTATTCTTTTTTGTTGGATATCACGTATTGTCAGAGCTATTTGCATACAAATTTGTATGTCCTACATTGTCAGGCATTCATTTTTATCAGAGTTCACTTTCAGTATTGTGGTCCATATAATAAATTCCAAAAACTATAATCGTTTTGTTAAATCAATTGCTAATTTGTGATTTAAAAGAGGCGATTATTTGTGTTGTGATTATTTGTGTTATGATTATAATCCTTATTAATTAAATTTTATTTAAACAAGCCTATCAAGTGATTTGATATATGTACATATTAAGAGAGATTTATAAATTTTCTCATTTAAGTTTTTGTTAGTGTCAGAGTCACTGCCCTTTTTTCATGTTGGTTTCTGAACAGGACAATGGTCTACATAGGTTTCTCTGAACCTTCGGGGACTGTCCATTAAGAAAACAATAATCGACCAGTCAATGTACACAAAAACTAGAAAATGTTCCATCACAAAAAAAAAATATTTTCCTGAAGTTATGAATGAAAAAGAGTTTCGCCGCAGGTGAATAATCCATCATCAGATTGTGACATATATTTTTTCTTGCTTCTTTTCAAATTGTTTCAATTTGTATGGTATGATTTTTTTACAAGACAATGGATCAAAAAATGTGTGGTAGCTTTTTAGTTTCCGTCAACATTTCAAAAATCAGAAACAGATAAAGAATTAACTGACAGCTCATCAAAAAATATTTTTATCAAATTTTAATTCTGAAATAATAGTTTAAAAAAATAAAAAGAAAGGAAAGATGCGGAGTCTTAGTTTATAAACCCATGCAGTTGAGAGGCAGTTTATGTTTAAAGATATAAATATATATAAATCTAAAACGTTTCCAGTTTAAATCCTAGACAATTTTTTTCCATTGCTCATTTGTACGTGAAACCTTTGCAGATGTCAAAAAGGATAATGAGCCTAGATTTGGGAATGAGGAATAAGGAAATGCCTGGAGCCTTGACGTTCACCAGCGTGGAAAATCAGCTTAAGGCGTGCATGATATTTGAATATATATACATATATTTACCTTTCCTTGATACAATTTACAATGGCGAAAAAAATAGAAGAGAGTCAGCAATTGAATATTTGGTGACTAAGTAAAATAAGAAGTTCAAGGAATTTGTGGAACCGAATTGAAATGTGAAAGTGGAAGTTAAGGATATGTATTTTATTGGCAATGCCTTATAATCTTTTGCAAATAAATAAAATCATAAATAAACATTTTACATAGCCGGTCGTTAACCTGTGCTGAATCAATTAAATGGGCAATTTTGAAATGTCCTGAATGATATGAATATTCATGGTCCAAGTGACTTTAATAATTGAATAGGTTGAATATATACGCATGAATATCCCGAGGCCAGGTCCACCAATAGCTAATGTAGTCGCCAGCCAGACAGTCGACCAGGAAAATATTCAACCGGAAAGAGTTGGCAAGTGCGAGAGAAACACGCCCGTTGTCCATGTCTAAATTAACAAATGAATAATTTAGTGCCGACACTTGTGTGGGCAATGTTTGGATTAGAGCAATGTGAATTAGGTGCGAATGGTCATCCGGGACTCAGGAGTCTGACTAAACTGAACTGACTAGAACTGACTAAATGGTCCTTGAAAGCGACTAGGCAGAACTTTAATTTAAGTACCTATTTTTTTGGTTATTCTAATTTCAATACAAAGATTAATTTTTTAATTAACACTACAATTTTATTTGACTTTTACACTACACAAGAAAAAAACAGCCAAGCTACAATTTTATTTCTTTAGAACAGACGACTGAAGGATACAGGTCGTGCCAAAAACCGCCAAAAATGTAACAATGCTTGGAACTATTCCACCAATGAGCTAAAAAAAGAAATATTTTGCAATTTAATTCCCAATTATTAATAAAATACTTACAAATAGGTAGGGTCTGACGTTTCCCCAACCACTAACAATCGTATTTGCTGGCGAACTCGTTGGCAATAAAAAAGAATTGTTCAACGAGGTGGCAAATGGTAGCGCGAATGTATGGCCCTGATGAAGAGATAATTTAAAATTAATTCATAGATAATTTTTTAAGATATTTATCCTATAAACTCACTGCTTTAAGGACAATTGGAAGGGCAAATTGAGCAACAGTCGTTCCCGGGCCTAGACTCGTCAGCAAGGTTCCGTACAAGGCGCCATAGAGAGAGTGCAGAAAAGGACCTCCTTTGTCTGTCTTTAAGGCTGTGACCACGGTGGCATAGTATGTGCTGGGGACACCACAGACGATGCCACTCACCGCGCCCCCCAGCATGAAGATGTCCGCCCAGGGGCAGTTAGTGTTCACCGACTTCCAGCCGACCAGCGACGGTGCAGTTCCCGATTTCTCTGGCTCCCGGCAGATATAATATCGGCAAAATAGAAAATTCGCTGCGACTGCAAAGAAAAGAATTGCAACAAATACAGCTGGTACGGAGAGGCCACATCCGACGCCTCCTATCCATTTATCCCAGCCATTCCATAAATTCGGTTGACGACTGCCCACCAGAATAAACAAGAACAGGATGAGGCCATAGGTAAGTTTGGCATGTGAATTCCAGCTTCCGAGAGCAGCTTTTTTCTCGACAAGTGCCTGGTTGAAGGCCGGCCTGTTGGCAGACCCCTCCTGAAGTTCCGCCTTCACTTTACCGCCCAGCATTCCGAAGAAGATACATTGGATCCAGACGATCATAGCTATCACTCCTATTAATGCAGGCCCCGCTGTAATCATCACCAAACCGATAATATCCAGCCTATTCGAGAAGGATGAAGAAAGTCTTTTTTTTTTAGGAATAATTTGATTTTTACCCTTTATAGTTGTCTGCAGTGACACCATTGGGATTCACGAAAGGCGACATCATACCACCCAATGCGGCAGCATAGCCGCATGATAAAAACACCCCAACGGCAGGGAGTGTAGGATAGGGTTTGCTGTGCCAAGAAACATAAAAATATAATAATAAATAGAAACATGTTCAAGACTACAAGTAAACGTATGTATTTAAAAACTCACGCTCCAACTTCATACGGTTTTTCTTCGGAATAGAGTTTGATAACTCCTCCCTAAATAGTTAGTATATTAAAGATCAGTTTAGGAACTATATTTTTACAAAATTTATAATATTTAAATAATTACTTTATCCAATTCCACCAACGCAGCTTGAGCCACTTTCATCCCAAAGGCTGCGGCCAATGTGGGATTTACCATAGCGGAAGTGAACAACACAAAGATTGTTAAAAATATCTGTATCCTATACATATATTTGATTTAAATCCAATGGTTTAATCCTCAAATGTTCTTACCTTTTTATACTGCCAGAGCAAAGTTTTAGCATATCTATGGCAAGGCGATCGCTAACCTTAGAAGTATCCATCGCACAGCCCATAATGACGCAAGCGTATACTAGAAATATTAGATCGCCATAATAGGTAATACTGAGTGGCTTTGAAGATTCGATTCCACATATTGGTATTAGGGTAATATATATAAATGCAGATGCTCCTCTTGCAATTACATTTAAAATGTAATACAAATAGAAGCAGAAGGTCAAATACAGAAACCGAAAAACCTATTAAAAGTTTATCAGAAATCCAATAGTAGAAGCAATTTTGTAGAATCTTACCAGAATCGGTTGGGCCAGAAACATGGGAGCAAGTACTAGGGGTATTAGTATCACTAGCACGCCTTTGTAGTGATATTTGCAGAATAACTTTCGATTATCTTGCTCTTCTAGTGGAACGGTTCCTGGTTTATAGTCTTCCCTATTTTTAAAATTACCAGTTACCAGAATATTTTTTAGTATTAGTTTTTACTTACGCCATTTTTTAGTAGTATTTAATAAGAAAGTCGAACAAATTGTGTAGATTTGGTTATAGTTTAATTTTATATCTGAGGTATAACAACTGCCTACTTATTGGTTTTTAAAATTGATAAATATCAGTGGAAATGTTTATTGATAAAGTTTTTTTTCTGAGCTACCTGTATTGTAGGTCAAGATTTGTTAGCCCTCTAAAGGCGAATAGTTGCAGCGAATTTGGCCAATAAAAAGTTTCATCAGAGCGGTAAAAGTGGCAAGATAGAACTACTGACTGCACTGCATTGTTGGCGGATTCCAGTGGTAGTGGTGGGACCAAGTGCAGTGGCGTTCAGTGTGGCTTAGCCAGGGCCAGGGCCGTTGGAAATCCAGGGGCAGTGGCAGGAGCAGGAGTAGCTGCAACTTTGTGCAACCACGTGGCGCGTAACAATGCGCAGTCGACGGCAATTTTGCGTAACTATTCTGTGTTTCGCTTCGTTAGTCCTGGAATCAGTAGAGGGATTCTCGTTCGATGTCCTGAAATCTAGATGAGAGCTTCAAAAAGTTTGTCAGTTGACCAAAAACCATTTCATGCCAAATAATTTTCAAAATAACCTTTTTTTTACGCAATAGTACATATTTTTTAATCACTATTGGAAACAATATTTAAATTTCAGCTTTCAGTCATATTTTAGCCAATTTTGAAGCTATTTCGAATCGCATTAAAATGAATACTATTCAGGAATCAGGGTTTAAACTGCCTCCAATATAAATTAAAATAACAGAAAAAACTTTGCTAAAAAACCAGCTTTTGATGTAGACTTTTAATACTCAAAAATCCAACACTGAGAAGGTATATCATTTTACGATCTGCCAAATGATTACCAAGATATGGGTAGTTCCCCGAAATTAATCACCTGGTTAAGGTCATGTTTATTTAAGCTTTGCAACTTAGCTAGTTATAGCTAGAATATAATATTGAGTTTTAAATTATTAAAAAGTTAACTATAAACTTAAAGAGAGTAAAGGACTAACTGATGAGCTTTGACATGATGTACACAAAGCCCTGTCAAAAGACTATGTTCCCCAATTGTCCCATTGACACCTGAAGTTCCCAGGAATTTTAGTAGCGATGGCAACCCGTTAGGGGGGGGGGCCTCCAGGGCCAACTGGTCGAGTGGCCAACAAAGGCCAAGCTGTAGGGCGGAAGTTGATTGACTGCTCACTTTGGATATTCCTTTTTTTCCATAAGGAAGGTTGATAAACAAAAATGGCAGCCGACGCTATTTTGGCTTTATCCGTCGGCCATTGTTGTTATTTGCCCGAGGCGAACTGACAAGCCAGCATGACGTGAATATGTATATAGATATTTATATAAGGAACCGTTTCTTGATTAGGGTTAACACATGAGTATATGATGGATGCTTGAGTTTTATGGCCAAGAACCTGAAATCAAGTCAAAAATCATGAACATGTGTACCGGTTTCCATCCATTTTGTTTTACATTTTCTTTAGTAAAGTCCTTTATATAAGCTAATAAACTTATACACAAGAAAGTGATCCTAACTTAAAGTTTCATTGTTCTTAAACATATCAGCTTTAGGCCACCTTTCGACAGCGTCTGCCTATGAATCTCCAACCCGGCCAACAACGGGGCTCGGTCTCTATCAACAGTTCACTCATCACGTCCGTTTGATGGTTTAAGATTTCACCGCAACTCGTGTGCCGAAGAGGTATTTGCAGTTGCTGCTGGAAATTCTGTTCCTGAAGGCTTCGGCAATAGGCCAACTTGTCCGGCTGCTCCTGAAACTCCAGTTCTATTTGGGCCAACCAGTTAATGGTTTGTGTGTCCTGCTGCTGTTGCATCAGGACCAGTGGCAGGACGAGCACAAGGCCAAGAGCTGTGGACGCTGGTGTATGCATGGTGGCGGCCAAGAGTGAACTAATTGAGAATTTCATAGCCAACCGCAGTTGTTCGCCTCTTGAATCCCAGCCAGCTGTTAATGAATATTCACATCCATCGATTGATTGCTCATAGCCATTAATTAGAGCCATTCAGGCCATTTCAAGTTGACCACTTAAAATTTCTTTTGCATTCATTTTCTATTTAATCAAATGTTTTAAAGCCACAAGTAACTTTTACAGTTGTGGCTTTGTTCTTACCATTTATTTAATCAAATACTTTAAATACCTTAAAAACTCTTTAGATTTTTTATAAATGAGGTCCAGCTGCCAATTTATTAATTTCAAGCTACCAAAAAATAGTCATAAATCTTAACCACAAATGTATTTTATGTTGAAATTATTTTTCCAATAATGCCAAAGGTTAAAAGTTATATATTTTATAAAATATTATTCATTTTATACTCTGACACATTTCTGAAAGTAATTACTATTTTCATATATTGCCACAACCTGAAATCGGGCTTTAAGACCATTCTGCAATTTTAACTGCGTTGCACTTTCATTTCTGGTAACGTTTTCGTTTGTTTTTTTTAGACCTTTTCAATTGCTTGTTAGCCAGTTTTTTTCTTTGTTCTCCCCCTTTCATTATCGCAATCTCCATTTTCCTTTATTTTTCCCTCTTTTTTTATATTTTGGCCATCGTCATTCTTCTGGCTGAAATTGCATTTGGCGAAATGAATGGCCAGGTCCTTTGCACTTTTCCGCCAACATCGACCCCGAAATGACACATGCAATCGAGTGTAAATTTCACAGTTTTATTATTTAATAACATGGCTGAGGAAGTAACTTTCAGGTACTATCTATATAGGTGGATGAACAGTCATATTTACACGCCCATTTCCCGTCATTTTTTACGCCCTTTTCTTTGTCTGGATGAATATATAAACGAATTGAGTGTAAAAAGTGCAACATAAAATTGGACAACAACAATTGCTACGGCAAGCCATATAAAATTAATAAAAAATAATAGACAACTATAGACTTGAGAGTTTAACACTCTTCAAAAAAAAAAGACAGACTACTATTGAAAGGCTTCTGGTAGTCAGCACTTACGCTATAATTCCCAGCATGAAAATCATTCCAAAGTACGGCAAAGGATTAAGGTAACTTTTTACAAAGGCCAATGTAGTGGATTTCACAGGTCCTTTTTATAAACCATTTGTAGCTTAGCGAAAGTCTGACAGTCGTAGAAGGTGAAGTGGCGGTTGTGGCACTGGAAAGCGTACTTAAGCGTTTAAGTAAATTTTAAAACTTGTTAAGCTCCATAATGAAGCAATTTCCAGCATTCTGAAGCACTAACAGACACTCGGCTGCCTCGAGTTGTATATATATGTATACATTTATCCTTTAAAGAATGATTTTCGTAACTTTTATTAATTAGCTGAGGCATTAAATCAAATGGCAGCAGGCCAACGAGCTTAACCTCTAAGATGATTTCGCCCTTCGAAGTGGCTCTGGCTCTAGCTCTAGCTCTGGCTCTGGCTAATGATGTTTGCTGTTTAACATGGGTGGGTTTTGGTAATGGGCCCGAACCATGTGCCGAACATTGATCCATCCTCTGCCATGCCATGCCTGCTCGAATGCCCTGGCCTTTACCAAAAACAACTCCATTAAGGCCAAAACAGACACAAAGGGCTGTGAAAGCCAAAAAGAGCCAGCCCACCTGCTGGCACTTGTTTTGTTTCGTTGATGTGGGCCACTTCTGAAATTAAAAAATTCTCAACATAAAAATTCAATTATGCTTGGCACTTCTGTCACTGAAGCTCCCAGAGGGCCTTTGCCGGTTTTTAATTTTTTGTACAAACCAAAACCGTAGATATGGTAGAGCGTAGATGAAATATGCAATTTTTTAACCAAAAAATTGGAAAGAATTAATTTTAATAAATAATTAAAAAAACATGAAGACCTATCGTGGGTTTTTACATCTTCTTATATGAGAAAATGAACATAGTTCGAACCTATTCCTAAAGTATAGAAAATAAAGTATAGAAATGCTTAAAATTCCAACCTCTTAAAGCTAAAACTCCTACAAAATCATAGAATAATTACGTCCCCCACTTGCAAATAAACGGCGTTGTGGCATAATTACTGCCAGCAAATTACTGCAATTATGTACCGGGAAGAATAAGCTGCAACTCAATGGAAATAAAGGCTAAAACTCTGCCCTTTGCCCTGGCTGGGATGCATATGTCTAATGCCTCATAAATCTTCATTCATTCGCTTCATCGTTCAGAGAAGCCACGAGGCGACAATGTGCGCGTCATCAGCATCAGAGCGCCACAACAGTACCAGTCATAGTCATAGTGATAGTCATACTCAATGTCGACTTATCCGCATCTTGCTGAGCATTTGTTTCTCTTTCGCCTTTTGTGTCCTGTGGATGTCCTGGGCCCTGGATGCATCATTTATCATTTGGCTCCCTTTTTAGTTGTCATATTCTGAAAGTGCAGCTGGCTGCACTTTGTGGGACTGGAGGATGATTTTTCACTTCGACAGAATAGTTCGCCTGACAGTCAATCGCCTCGAATGAATGGCACACCATATTCCGATAGTTGTTATCATCAGGCATTAAAGCCCCACACAGTCTGTGCAATTTGTGCACCCGCACGCACATATTCACACAGAAATTCCCAAAAAAAACACAAGCAAGCCACATGTGGGGGTGCAAGGAAATTTTAATTTCCGCCGGAAATAATATCATTTAAAATTTTAACTTTTCAGCCCCCAACTCCATGGGGCATAATAATGAAAAGGAAATTAGCTTGAAAATACAACAGACGCATAATGAGAGCCCATTGTTCAACAAAAATATGTCAACAAGAAGCATATTTCCGAATTGCATACTTTCCTCGAACATTCGTTTACTTAATAACGAGCTTACTCTTAATTCATGGAAATAATTACTTTGACCTCAGGATTGTGCAAAAAATAAATTGAAGTCCCCCAATTGCAGGAACTAAAAGTAGAGCACTAGAAGGCAATTTTTAGGCAAGTGGCTATTGCGTACTATATGTTTTATTTAAGTGAATATTAAATGGCCTCAAATTGACCAACCCACTTAAGAGCTCAGCACATTTGGCTCTGTTTGGTGAAACATATTTAATTTTTGGACATTTTGGACCCCGGGTTTCGTTTTAACAAATTTATTTACCAAGGTGCGTGGCCTAACACGCCCACAACCTGGCAAATATAGACAGGACATGCCGAAATGCAAACATGTTGGAAAATAAGTACATTTAGAGTATATATTCTACACCCATATATATGCATATAGATTTATGTATTTGCGCATACATGGATGCTGGGGACAAGCCATAATAAATAGGTAAACAAAAATAGAAAACATCAAAGGATTCTTTGCTGGGGAATATTCAACTAAAAAATACCCATTAAATACAAGTGGTTTTCAGGATAAAATTAAATATTATATTGACTTTATTTCTCATTTAATTTTCTTTTTAAATGCCATTTTATATTACTTTTTTCCAAGGGGGGGAATTTTAGAAAAAACCCCAATTCTACCCCCAATCTAGAACCCATTACCATGAAGACTACAAATTATTTTAGGGTTCCTGGAATGGCTCGTTCTATGGAAAATTTGGGTTAAACTCGTACATATGTAAGTGAGAGCCGTTGATGTGTTTACCCTTTTTAGCATGACTTGCTCTTTTGCAGTGGCTGAACGTGTAAATTTATAATTAAACGCCAACACTTTTTTTTTTTTAATTTTCTCCCAGAACGAGTCCTGGAAGGTCCAGGAAACTTGAACTTTGAACATGGCCAGAGAACAGAACTCTAACAGCTGCCTGCTGTTTCCGCCTTCGTTTTCAATTTTCGTTTACATTGTGTGTATTGTTGTGTGTCCCTTTTTGCTTTGAAATCTTTCGTGTAAGCACTTAATTAGTGGTAAAAGTTAAACAGAAGCCGAGCAAAAAACCTACCTCACACAAAGGGCCAGAACAAGAACAATAACCGGGTTGTTTCCTGGTCCGGACTCCGGACTCGACGTATCCCATTCCCGCAAAAATGGGATGAATTTATTTCATTGGACGCAGATTAGATTAAATCGTACAAGCTTTTGCATTTCCGCTTCGTCAAGGCGGGGGTCACAACCTGGAAGGACCAGGTCCTGGCACCAGGACCAGAAACAGGACCAGAACTTTACCAAATGTGCGGTTTTCCCTTGGCAAGTGCCAACGTCAGTGGTTTTGGCCATTTATTTATGCGATAGTTTGGGGGGCCAGCAGGCAGTTAGTTTGGAAAGACGCCTCTCCATGGAGGTCAGCAAACATTATTGTTAATAGATGGCACTTTTTTGGCATGTAATTTATTTTTATCAAGTTAATAATGCTTTTTAATAAGTGCCTTGTTATGCGAAATTTCCAGATATACACTTTTGGGTTACTTTTATGGCTCATATGCATGCTTAGGGAGATGGCCAACTTTTGAACAGTGGATGAATTAGTTATTATTAGAATGTAAGTGGAAATAGTTATCTTAAACATAGTACTTAAGATACTTAAGATTTTTGGAGGAGGTTTTCCTATACTTAGTAATTAGTTTTGAGTGCTAATGAAGGGTCTTTTTCATATTCATTTAAATGAAATTTTAAGCTTCTAAGAAACCTTTTAGAAAACTAATTAAATATCTTCCTAGCTCCACTGTACTTGGCAATTTCAACTTAACTGGGTCTCACACAATGTAATGATTTGTATCTCAGAGCCATTTGCACGCATGCAGCACTAGTTGGAAGCCAAAGGAAGAATATTCCTGTGGCACGCTCCGTTGCACAAATAAAATTATATATATAGCTAAAGTATATATAAAAAGTGACTTACAACTCCCGTTCCGCCGTCTATTTGCTTGCGGTGTTTAATTAACTTTGGCAGTGTAATTGCTCAGAGAACTTTAAAACGATAAAACTTTTTATGAGCTGCCATTTTGGCCCGTTTGACTTTTGTCTGCCGAAAATTATAATATGAAAATTTAGTTTTTCATCCAACAACGAAAACAATTAATGTTGAGAAACGCCCGCACATAAAGCCAGGACAATTTTGGAACTCCCTACTTCGCTGCCCCCACCCAAGGCAACATTTCTGTGAAATTTCGAATTGCATAAATGTTTGTCTTTGATGACAGCCGGACGAAACAAGAACGACAGGCCAGGAGAGCCAGCCAGAAGAGGAAACCAGGAGCAAGGACCACCGAGTCTGGCAGACAGGTGACGAGTTGATTTTTTCATCGTCTACTGTCCCTGCGGTGATTTCTTTTCTCGTAAATAACAATGGCAACGCAAAAAAAATAAAATAAAATGAAAATCCAGCGGAAAACTTTTTGACTTGCCGTTGCCGTGCTAATGGTTCAATTTATCTAGCCCGGTGGTACTGGCTCCAAACAGTTTACAAAATATGACAACGAAGTCATAACAAGAATTCCAGTTGTCGAGGAAACTATTTTCAGATTTTAATTGCAGTGGCTCATGGACTTGTCCATGCTAAATTAACTGCAAACTTCATTTGCCTTTTGTTTTAAATGCTCTCCTAAAATGACTTTTACAAACTATGGCTTGGTGCTTTAATGAAATTCATTGCATACTTTACAAAGGCTATTTAGAATATGCAAGGACATGCTTACCTGAAGGCTATTAAGCAGTTTAAGTTTTGTCACACTTTGTCCTATAAAAAGCATAATATAAGCTAAATATCTGTGACTGAATGACAAATCGCTGATTGAAATTAAACATAATTTCATTTAGGGCATTATTTGTCAGTGTCGTCACTTATATCCATCCATCCACGAGAGTGCTACAAACAATTTTCAAATTACCAGCAAAGTCAGCAGAAACATGTATCAATCAGTGCAAATTGCGTTCGTCTGTAAAATATTTGCACACAATTAAGTGAAAGGCAGCCCGCCGGGCGGCGGCCGAGTGAGGGCGGATAATTTATGATTTCATTTCAGCGACTCAACTGCCCGTAATTATGCGAACCCACATCCAAAACTGGGCACACATTCGTGCCGGGGCATGTGGCTGATAATCGCGTATACGCCCCGTGTGGTTGGACTGCAGGATTAGAGGGCATGTCATGCCCGCCCTTCCCTGGCGTGCCCTGTCCTGGTAATGATATTTAACGCCACTCCAAAAAGGGGTGAACCCGAAGCCAGGTGAGGTCAAAGTTGAATGTTAAGTATACGCCACGGATATCCGGTTAATTTGAAATGCTTCAACTCTCCGCTTGTCGATTAGAATATTTTCCTGTTTTCATTATGGCGCGTGAATTAATCGAAATTAAATTAAGCCCACGCCCATTATCGGCCGCTTAACGTTTTAATGATTAAACAAAGGCCTGTTTCGAGTACAATAATTACACAACTTGGGCGGCAATGAAATTTAATTAAAATACCACCACCAAGCTGGAAAATCAATATTCAAAACGATAACCATGGTCAGTAAAGTAGCAACACCGGACTCTAATATTTTTACTTCAAACCAAATAAAATTTATTTTTTGTTCTCCTTGAGAAATTCGTTACATACGTTTACAAATCGTTCAGTTTATATGATGATTTAAAAACTTAATTAATGGGATTAGCCAAAGAAATATTAATCGGATTTTTTTCAGAGGCTATGTAAATTGTTATGAGAGTTGATTTCAATTAGTTTTCAAGTGTTTCGCCAGCGATAAATATAATTAGCTAATTGCAGTCAACAGAAAAAAGAAACGGCCAACTATAATAATATTTGCATTCCGAAATTAACAATGCAGTTAATCTTAGTGTAGTATTTTCATTTATGTGTTTCATTTTCGTAATTTCGGTTTCATATTATTTTCATACAGTTGCCGAAACATTTGATAATTGCTTCGGCTTTATCATTCATTTATTGTTACATAATTGTTAACGCTATGCATAAAAATTAGGACTAAATATAGTTTATAGTTTAGTTTATAATTAGCCAGATGGGGAAACCATTTCCGTTGTATAGAAATGGTTATAAATTTCATACCATAACTTATAAAACACAAAATAAATTTTAATCAAGCAATAAGTGATGGTTTCCTCATCTCATCTCTCTCTCGTATATTTTTTTTAAATTTACACAGAAACTATAATTTGATTTTTATATACAAGGTGCGCTTATACTTGGCACCTACTTAATTATCATGATTCAGACAGCGTCACCACCTGATTGCTATTTTGGTGGCTAATTATTGGATGCAGGTCACAATAATTGATATGCAGAATGGATAAATTCGAACTCGAATCCAGGCTGTAGCCGTTGCGGTTGACAATAAGCCATCGTACGACAAAACTGACCACCAACGCCAGAAGGAGAACGACTCGGCTCCAGCTGCTCCGACTGTTGTTATTTGCTTTGCTTTTCTGCATTGCCGCAGGACTCTCGTCTGAGGAGAAAGGAGAAAGCAGGATGAAAATTGATATATATATATAGATACAGGTCAAATGCGATAAAAGAGGGGAAAATATGTATTTATAGGATATTCTGTACGGTTCTGATTTGCAAAATCTCAATAAAAATAATAAAAGGATTTAAATTTCACATAATATATTGAAAAGAATGTACATTATTGTGATGTTTATAAATCTCCTAAAGAAAAGAAAAGAGTGAAATATATTGTTATATTTTATCTTTCTTATATCGAAATCTCATTTTTTTAAGACCACTCACAATCGTATACTTTCTCTGAAAACCAGAACCGTCCTGAACAAAAGGATACAGTAGCAGGATTCACTCACCGTTGATGACGTTGACCACAACACTGGCCGCCTCGGCTGTGGTCGGCATGCACGTATAATTGCCCGTGTCCAGGAGCTGAGCATTGGCGATGCGTAATCTGGAAAACATTGAAACCAGAGCAGATGGAAGCTTAAGGCTATGTGGAGCTTAATTGCATCAATTTGCCATCCGACTCCCCCACTTAACCGAGGCCAATGCCAGCCAGACATTTCGCTTAAATCAGCTGCTCATGAATTCAATTCCGTCGATCAAAGCTCAAAATACCGGACAGTAGAGCAACCGGAAAAACTCGCACCTGCTGGCACTTTTCATTCCGAATCTCTCCTCTTGAATTCTCATTGAATCGACTTAATGCTCAGGAATGCCTCCACCTGAGAGAAAAATTCCTACACTCGAAATACCTATGTACGCTCCAATGCCTAGTAGGGGTCGTGGAACACAGAAACGAATCATTTTATAGGCACTTCCGTTTTTACGCCCACCTTAAGCTAAAAGCTGGCAGAACTTTAATTTTATGTTCAAAAAAAATTATAAAAAAAAACAATAAAATATGGTTTTCGGCTTGTAATTAATTTATAAAATGAGAAGAGTTTCAAAATATTACGTATACGTCCCATATGCTCTCTTAGGAATTTTTAATAACAAGAATTTTATAAAATTTCTGGGAATAATAGGCTTTATAGCATTTTTTCCCCTAAGGAACCTATTAAATTAAAACCATTTAATACTCCTTATTTTAAACCCCTAGCACTCTTAAAAGTCCCCCTTATTTGGATTTAATCTGTCTAAGAGCCCAAGTTCTTACCTGCTTTGCAACTTCTCGGCCAGTGTGGACTCCATGGAGATGCGCTGCAAATCAATGGCCGCATCGTTGGGATGGGCAACAAAGGGAGTCAGTATGTAGGGGCCGCGGTACCAGTAAATTGGCCCAATATCCTGGGTTGTGCTTCCCGGGTGTTTCACGAGACAGGTGAGCGTTATGATGCTGCCCACTTTGACGTACAAATCCGTTGGGCCGGCAATAATCGCCTTGGCATCTGGCGGCGTGACTGCAATTTGGCAAACGACAATGAAACAAGCATGAAATTGATTAATAGCATTTCCAGGTGCATCCCCTAAGCAACCCAATTATGGGGCATGCAACTGCATCTAATCATGCGACTGACTGCCGCAGATTTCAATAGGACTCTATTGATTGGGTTAGGTCTTTGTGGAAAGGGGGTTTGGGTTCCATTCATGGCAATCTCCCTCCCAGAAAACTGACAAACAATTTTCCAGTTTACTCTGTAAGTGTGTACGAATGGGGGTTTGGCTAATTGTATGGGTAACCGGCATTTCTGAAAGGCCACAATGGTTTAAGCCAGAATGCTACTGAATGATAATGAGCTATTTCTTCAATAAGCTTCGTCTTTAAGGAATGTATTTAGGATTTGTCAACCTAAACTTCTAAAACTTGTTAAGCCCCATCAATATTTCATTATTATTATTAATACTTGGATTTTAATTTTAGCCACATTTAAGTATCACCATCCTCTAGTTTATCGATTTTGTATATTGTTTTCATTTTGGGTAACAACAAATTTTATAGTTTCTTGCATAAAAGCGTATTGTTGCCATATTACTTGGGCTTCACTCAGCTTTTTATATCGAAGCAATTACTGCGGGAAACGCTTTCTTCCTCCTTCGTCTTGGTCGTGTGAAAAATCGACTACAAAATTAAATGAACAAAAGCCAAAAAAAAAAAAAAAAAGAACTAACACATAAAAATTTGTTGGGTTTTTGTGATGGCCTTAGCCAGGCCATATCATTGAACCATTGTTTGTCGATGAAGCTGTTGGTTTTGGCTGGTGGTCTCGCATTTTACACACATTTTAAGTGTTGTTAGCCGGTTGTTATTGCGAGGCAGCCGGTGGGCTCTGGCCGTGGCTCTGGCTGTGGCTCTGGCTCTATTTTGGGGTCCCTTTTCGGATACGGACGAGCCATTAAATGTTGTTGTTCACCACTACGTGGGGCTCTTCTAATATTGGCACTGCCTTTTTGGCCGGAATAAGCTCCCCGGCCCGGCAGCTGCCGCAGACAGAGACAAATGTGTGGGGACCATAGCCCCGTTATAGGCACTGAAAATTGGTTTAATGTTTTTTCCGTGCGTCGGCCAAACGTTTTTGGCCAACACACACACACATATCCAGAGAGTAGGGAGAGGGCGAGCCAGGGCAGGCAGTCAACAAAGTCAAATGTTGACGTTGTTAATGATGTGCGGGGTTGAGCCTCCAACCAGGACAACCTACGCCGCCTTACAGGACTCCAATGTAACAGCACCGGAGCATAAAAGCGGATTTTAACGCATCCAAACAATGGAGAAGAGTAGAAGCCCCCCAACAGAGTTTCTGATGGTAAGTCAATAGGGGTTTCAGCCAAAAAAAAAAAAAAAAACAAAAAAAAACATTTCAGTTAGTTAGTTAACTTGGCATTAGTGGAGCCTATTGACACTCTCTTGGACAGTATCTTGAAATGCCATTGACTTGAACAGATTGGAAATTGGAAAAACATCAGGCCAATAAGTTTGTATTCTTTTGAAAGGGGTAGACAGCTTATGAGCTTAAAAGAAAATAATTTAAATTTGGTAAACAGACTTGGCTTAGGGTCAATGAATTTAGGAATACATACATACAACTGGCTTAAAGTATAATATTAAATGTATAATATTTTTTATATACCTTCAAACTCCTTATTAAAGTAAAAATATCTTTAGAATTTTTAAAGAACTAGAAAAGGTAAAATCTTGTGAAGAATTGCATCTCTTTCAACAGTTTTTAAGCCTTTGACTAGCAGATTTCAAAGATTTCAACATTAGCTCTTCATATAAAAACCGTAGTATAAGCTCCAACACCTCCACGCATTTCATATTAATATATTTCCTTAATTCCGGCATAAATCAGTGAAAAATATTTCCTCTAGCTTTTCACGTGATTCGCGTGACGACAGCGTAAATATTTTTATCACGATTTCATCACGATGTTCGGGAGAGCGTTGCTGGCGCTGGGGCTGCAAATCATTAGCATAAATTTCTTAACTTGGCAGCAAACTTCGCCAGCCACTGCCTTTTTTTTTTTGCTACGGAGAACGAGGACCAAGAACGGGGCTGTCGTCTTCCTGTCGCCGTTGAACTTTACTCCCAAAATGTGGGTTAAGGGGACGGGAACGGGTGCAAAAGACGGATTACTACATCCGCAGTGCAGCAACCCGGGTAAGGGGCAGGATGTTATCCACATCCAACCAGGTTGCAAGCATCTGCGGAAGCTGAAACACTGATATGACGTTGGCTTGTGATGAGATTTACACCCTTTGACTTGAGTTTGTTATGAACTGGAAGCCATGTAGTGCAACCAGAATCAGGCCCTTGAGTTTTAGTTTTTATCAAGTTTTTGGGCTAGATTTTGGTTTAAGAGTTTTATTAAAATTTTATTAAATCTTTGTTTAAGCTGAAACATTTTAAGATGAAGAAAGGTTGCCACTAAACTGATTTAAGAAGCATAAATATGGCATTTGGTCTTTTTGTTGATTTTTCTTTATGAAGAGTCACTACTCTTTCGAGTGATTTTATTTTCTACAGTGTAACTACTTACATATACACTTTCGATCATATACTACAATCGAGTACAATCACCAAAAAGAACATTACAGAAATACATTGAACAAGAAACTAGAGAAAACTAAACCAATCACAGCGAAAGTAGAAAACTCCAACCGATTATTTCAATTAACTTTCACATTGGTCAAACCAAACTTTCCAAAACGACGATGTCGAAGGACGAGTAAGAGGACAAGGACACGGTCGTGGAGGAAAGCATAGGACTTGGGGCATCTTCAGGATATGGAAGAAGACTTCCTTGTTCGCTTGGCTGCCTTGGCACGGCGAAAAAAGTTTCAAATCAATTTTACGTACATGAATGAAACATGAACGTGCATGCTTTGTGAAGCAATTTATAACAAAACACACAGCCACAAACAAACACAAACACAAAAACAAACACCGAACATCCCAAACGGAAATCCATTGTAGAAAACTTGCGAAATGGCAGAACAATGAGGCAAGAGGGTGGCGTTGGCCAGAAGGGGGTTCTTCTCAAGGCCAGGGGCTGTGGTGGGGTTCTTAGCTGGAAGTCAAGCCTTTACCACACCCCCCGCCTACACTCCCTTGGTTCATTCTCTGGTGTGTATTACAACAGCCAGCATATGAATTTAGTATTGAATTTAAATGCAAATTGCGTTTGCATGCAAAACGTGTAGAAAAATAGACAAGCCGTAGGGGTTGTTGCAAAAGGAGAGTGTCGGAAAAGGGGTGTTCGGTGGCCTGGCAGGTGCCAACAGTTGGTATATACTGTTCGTACCGTTATACAGCCTGACCTACACTCAATGTACCAAATTTCCACTTCACCCTCAAAAAGCTTAACCCCCTTAACACTTGCAAAATGCCTGTGAACGGAATATTTTATCAATTTATTTGAAGTTATTTTTAACTGAACGAGTGGCTTTTCAAGCCATGTTTGTTTTTTTTTCTCTTTTCTCTCTGGCAGGCTAACATTTTTTAACAGTTCAAGGATTTTGTATTTTTAGTCCAAGCTTTGAATAATAGGCTAAGCAAATTTTCATTTTCATTTCTCGGGTAAAAGGTGTTGAAATAATAAACAAAGATTGTATTTTGATTTTATTCTGTGAGGATTATAAAAATATTTCAAGTAATTAGATTTAAAATTAGGATATGTACTAAATAAGTACTAGATAAATAATGAATTTAAATACTGTTAGCGATGAGCACGATTTATCAATAAGAGCTGGAAAGGAAAGCCATCGAGATCTGTTCGCCATTAAAACATATTAAGAGCTGGCAATGCTGTAAAACTCTACCTTTCATAAATAATAAAAAAATCTTATATTTATAAACATACTCATATTTCTATTACTCAAATAGAAAATCTGTTTCTCCCCTCACAGTCTGCCTGAAATATCTCACTCTTGGTTAAGAAATCCTCGGATGGCAGTTGGGATAAACCATTATGACGTATGGCCAGTCATGGCCATAAAGGAGGAAGTTTTATCCCCGCCTTCAGTGCCCTCACAGTGCTGCTAGCCAAGAGTCTCAGAAAGTAACAAACTTTACGGCCAATTTACAAAGCCTCCCACCCAGGACTGAGAGGGGTGTATGAAAAGTTGCCATTGCAGTTCGTGCGAATGCCAACAGCAGCACGCTGACAATGCGTATCACTAGGGGAGGATAGTGGGGAAAGGGAAGTATAGGGGTAAGGTGTGTGTGGGAGGAGGATGCCTTACTCACCTATGACATTCAGGCGGAATGCCATCGAAATCTTTGGCTCCGTATTCACTTGGCATTCGTAGATGCCGCTGTCACGTGGCTGGGCATATTTCACATGCAATGTCCAATCCTTGGAGTCGGCGGTGCGCACTACCTGATCGGGTGAAAACGAGAAAGCGACATAGAAAACGAGGTAGAGTCAGAGTCAGAGAGAGAGAGAGAGGTATAAAACAGGATGCCAAGATAAATCTTCCCAGGAGGAGGCGGTTGGGCAGGAGGAGACCCAGCCGAGTCCTTGGCAAATTTAATCAATGCATACAAGTTGCTTGGCCCGAATTGCATACGCAATTAAGCTGACTTTGCTTACAAGCCCGGAGGACATTTAATAAGCAACCTGGATTCAGGGTAAAAAGGATGGGAAATGTGGATATTTTACAAAAAAAAAATGAAAATTAAGAAGTAACCCAAGTAGATGATGAGTTTAACCCAGATTACGTATACGCACCCTGAAACGCTCATCGGATGTGTAGGTCAGAATGCCTGCAGTCAAGATGTGCAAATCGCGTTTTCTTATCCAGGACACCTGAAATAGAAAGGAACACCAAATGCTGTTAGTGCTTAAGCCAATTTTAAAAAATTGCCTCTGGTCGTCTGCCAGGACGAATTTTTCGGTAGGATAATTTAATAAACCAAGCAAAGCAAAATGAACTCTTCAACAAAGTACAAGATTTTGGCAAAAAAATACAGTCAGGACTTGAATAGTGGAACTTAACCTTTTAAATTATATTATTTTGTTAAGGCTTAAAGACATTTGTACAATAAATTTTGTATTAAAAATATTATATTTAAAATTTTAAACTATTTAAGCAATTTGTATACAAACTTATATAGTATTGCATTCCCGAATTTTTAACAAAAAGACACAAGGCCTCCACTGAGCCTCAAAGAGCTAAGAATGGAATCCAAAATGGAGACAAGTGCGTGCCCAAAATGTCAGCGGCTTAAAGTTGCCAAAAGCCCCCCCCAAACCTCTCCGGGCGAATTGAATGGAAGCCAGCCTGACGATGTTTCTACAAAACCAGGCGAAAAGTAATCTCCCAGACGGCCGCGGGCAAACAAAACTTTTTTGAGTCCCAAAAGACGACAACCGGCAAAAAAAAAAACACGGAAAACTGAAGGGGAAAACGAGGAAAATTTAAACGCACTTAAAAGTGTCAAAGTGGAAAGAGGAAACAGGGTCTCCGTCAGAGGCCAGAAAACGGGAAACCTTGTGGGAAATAGATGGACCAGCAAGGTGCTAGATAGTAAATCAGGATCAGACTATGCTCCCTTCACAGGAGATGAATGATGATTGCAAATGATGGCTATCAGGGATACCTGAAAAAGAAGACTAACTAACTATAATATTTTTTTAAATAAAAAAACTGACAAAAATAACTCTGAGATAGCGTTAGCACATTTTAACGCAAGCCATTTAAAATATAATACAAAAAATAAACCCTATTATAATAAGCAAAAAAATGATTTTTTTTATAAATGTTAAATGCAACTAACTCGACTTTAATACTCGCTCTAAACTTTTTTATAAGACGGCTATATAAAGTTGTTGAAAAAATAAAAAAAGGAAAGTAATACTAAAGGAACTGAATAAACACAAAGCAAACTCATAAAGTAAACTTGGTAGTGAAAAGGGAACAGAGAGGGCTCGAATGGCGAATGGCAGGCAGAAAGTTTGTCATTGAACCGGCAAAACAAGGATGGCTAAGATCCGAAAGCTGGCGAAAAGGGAGAAAGTACAAGTGAGTATATATAGAAGTTGGAGGACAAACTGCATGGAAAAAAGTTTACGCTAACTTGATTTTCAGCTTGACTGACGATCCAAATATTTTCGTTTGAAAATGCATTAAAATGAAAATCCGACACAGGAGGCGGGAGTTGGGAGTTGGGTGTTGGGAGATGGGAAAACCATTCATTGATAAGCTGGTAAATGCAATCACTTGACTCGACTCACCGATTTATCGCCCAGATTGTCGACGCGGCAATTGATGGCCGCCGTGTGTCCTGTCCGGGCTGTAATATTCCTGGGCATCCCAAAATCAAAAACCGGCGGCGGATAAGTGGTCTCATCTATGGGGTGCTCTTCGGTCTCTTGGTCATCGTCCAGCGAATTTCCAAACTGGGGCATTTTATTATTGACTGCCGCTATGTAAACGTAATCATTGTCAACTGACGAGGGCGCAGATATCATGGGCAACAAGTGGTTATTGCCTATGTGAGCTGGAAAATATTTGAAATTGAATTAGATTTGTGTTTGTTTCTTTATAGAATTATATTCAATTTAATACAAAATGTTAACTATTTTAGTAGGGTTGTTGGGTCCTCTAAAACCTCCTGAAGTCCCACTCTCATATAAACCCTTTGAGTTGCATAGGATTTGTTGATTGAATTTTCACAGTTACGCTTTTATTTTGGCTTCTGCATGCTGGTTTGTGATAAGTGGCGAATAAGCCATGGTCGAAATGACAGAAAAAACCAACAACAGATTGCCAACCACGCAGGACATCATTTGCAGCTTAGTCCTCGAGTAGAGAGACGGCTAGAAACAAAAACAAACAGGGAGAAAAGTCGTACCACAAAAGAGGAAGGACATATTTGAAGAAGAATCCTGGTCTCACAAGGGAAGCAAATTAATTAAATGCCACTCAAACCCTTCCGAGTTCAAATGAATGAAGTAGTTGGTCTCTCGGATCGAGTAAGTGAGTGAATTATTTCAAAAATTTACGACGACACGATGGCATTTTACGGCTCGTTAGGAAGTAAGCCAACTGTGCAGCAAAAAAACAATAAAACCAAAACAATAAGGAAAATGCTCATATATAGATGATGCATTTGAACAATTTTCTCAGGATTTCATGGCGGAATTGTTTTTTAATTAAAATAAATGAGTGGTTTCTCGTGGCAGTCGGAAAAGGTTGCAAATTGTTTCGTGTAAATGCAGTCCTTGAGGAAAAGAGCCATTACCAGATAGAAAGGGCCATCACAATTTTCGATTTTACAATCCGGATATCCAAACCTCTGAAAACGTGCTCGGTTCAACAAAGTTCAAAGTTCACAGTGACAAGAGCGTTTAAATTATAAATCACTCCACCAACTATGCACCAAAGCACGGAATATTTCTGGCGTACTATCCGGCGTACTGAACACGTACCAACCGCCGTACATTTACAAATGCATTCACACCTCTGATGTCCTGATGTTCTGATGTCCTGGCGAGGTGGATAAAAAAAAATCATGTTGCTGCATTTGAATTTATTTGACATTTTAATGAGCGCATAATGGCAGTGGAAGTAGTCGCCAAACAGCGACGCGACTCGTTTGCTGATAATGGCCAGGTACTATACTATATGTATATACTGCGACAGCTCCTCGCATCCTGCCATGGTCCACCCTGCATCCATCCTACTACCCACATCCATGTCACTGCCTTCAAAAACTCTAACTGGGTCACTCACTTTTGCCGGCTGCACTTGAATCTTTTAGGCCATTGGGGTGGTGGCACTTGTGCATGTTAGACACAAAAATCTGAATTATTTAAGTGCCCACCACCAACACCACCCGCCTTCCATGTGCTCACCTTCCGCACTCTAATGCATATAGTACATCCATATGTGAAAAGCGGACGAAATGGCCACATGGAGATACAAGGAATTACAGTGGAATGACTAGAAAAATATTTTATAAGAATTAAGGCCAATATAAGATATATAGTAAGATAGTTAATATTTCATTTAAATTTAACCCTCTCAAGCCTAGTTGGTTAAATTATGCGCTATTATTATTGGAAATTATTAGTAATTATGGGTAATTATTTTCAATCGCCAGAGTTCTAACAATCATATAAATATTTAAACATTTTGTTTCCCTACTTGTATAGGATGTCCTGTTCCTCAGTCTGTTAAATACTCAAAAAAAGAGAGATTTACCTATTTTTTAATACAAAAAATTCCTATCCCTAAAGCTCACTGTAAAATATAGAATGCGGCAAAAGAACTCACAGCCTTTCTGAAAAAAACATATACTCTAAAAAATATTCGCAAAAAAATAAAACTAGAAACGAAAATGCCAAAGTGAGTGCTGCACTTCTGGCTCTCCTTTTTTCCTGCCCCTGTCTGTGTGCAGACGTGTATCCCGTATCCAGTATCTGCGTATCTGTATCTGTTGTTGTTGCAATACTGGTTTATGCCGCACCAGCAACCAGCACAGATACACTTTCAGTTTTGGCATCATTTAGATGCTCGTGGAGCAACTGATGCAAATTTAATTTGGACACCTCGCAAAAAAAAGCGCCGCATACGAGAGTGAGTGCCAGAAAAGTGCCAGCGGAAAAAAAAGGCAGTGTAAAAAAAAACGAAACGGAGAGGCAACTATCCGGTGGCATAACTTGCTCTTGAGGTTGTGTGAACTGCAACTAATGATGTTGCAGGCACTCGCATGCGGCTTTTTGATTTAACGATCGAGTGTAGTATTTTTTTTGTTGGTTATAGTGGGCTTAATGGCTTGGTTTGGTTGGTTAGCCGATTGCTGCGGTTGATGGCCGTCATTTTCAGTTTTTTTTCATGTTTTTTCCTCTCCTTCGACTTTTGTCATAAACTTCATGCTTTATTTCGCATAAATATCTGTGAAAGCAACAGCACAAAAAAATATTTCACCTTCTGAGTGGCGGCATAAAAAAACGAAACAATCTGCGAGGGCGGCCAAGGCGTTGATTTGGCCCGAAATCGATCCGAAGCAGACAGTAAATCGGCTTTACGTTCGAGGGAGCTAAAATTAATTTTCCCCCCATTTGTCAAATAAATTTTGGATTATATTTTCCGAACCTAACATTAGATCCTAAGCCGATATCAGACGGAATATCATAGTGACTGCTTCGGGAGAGGCTTATTGACGTTAATATCATTGGTATTTAAACAAAAGCAGCTTATTTTCAAATTAATATTTAAGCCCTTTAAACTATGTGATAGAAAATTATCTTTGACTGATTGAGTTAAAATTGACAAATCCAAACAGCTTGGAATTGACATATTTGTAAATAAACTTAAGCTACTTAAATGTGGAAAGCTTAAAACACTTTAAACTCTTCAAGCACATCCTTAGGCTGAGGAGGCTGGGAACTGCAA
The DNA here is from genome assembly GCF_030179905.1 of Drosophila bipectinata. Lineage (NCBI taxonomy): Eukaryota > Metazoa > Arthropoda > Insecta > Diptera > Drosophilidae > Drosophila > Drosophila bipectinata. Next base: position 10,921,250 of record NC_091736.1, on the reverse strand, counting down.
AAAGGGCTTTTGAAAAATTCAATAAGCAGCCAGTTCTATAAATGTCCTCGAGGATGTCTCTAGTCGTCTACCCTGTCCTGTCGTCAATGGCAGACTGGTGAGTTGCTGAACCGGTGGGTGTATGGGGAATATTTATTAAAATCGTTGTTCACCATTTTTATTTTGCATATCAAAAGGCGTCTTCTTTTGGGTCCTTGCTCAACATTCCTGTGCGGAAGCATGTCCCAGAGGTTTTTTCTTTTCTATACTTTTATTTTGTATTCTTCCTTTTCTTTGGATATATTTGTTTAAGCGGAGTAGCATTTTGCCAGTGGCTAGCAGGACATTCTCAACCATATTTGAGGCTTAGGCCTATTGAAGTTGGTTGTGGCCAAAGCAAACGGGCCCGCGGCTAAGGAATCAGTGCTAAATGGACTCGCCAGAGATGGCCCAAGATTATACGAAGGCCCATTTGTGGTATAAACCAGAAAAAAACACATATGTATGAAGCCGCGCTACTCTGCTTCGTGTTGAAGTTGAAAGTGCAACACCGCCGAAGGCATTTGGCAAATGTCTCGCTTACATGAATTTCAATGTGGCAAGAAGATTAATGGGCCCAGTTCCCGCAGACAACTTGCCTAACGAACGTAGATGATGATATGGCTTGTGGAAAATGGCAAAGTGGAGCTTATGTTATTCTCCAGATAGCCCATGGCTCTTGATTACAAAAAGATACTTTGCTATCTCTAATATGGAAATGTCCTTATTGAATTTTATCTGGTTCTGGCTAAATTTTTATCCGAAACTTGCTTAAAGCAAAAACTCTGCTTGCAAAAACCAATCAAATAGCAACCATAAATTGTATATTTTGTCAACTGCCAACAATTTTTCACAGATCCCCTGAATCGATGTTCTACAATATCCATTCATTTCATCCTCTGCTATTCTAGTTCACTCACTCTGACTCTGACTCTGTCACAAAATTTCATACAAGCAAAGTTTCAATTTAATTTCATTAGCAATGCAAAAAGTAAAAGGACATGGCTCCTAACTAAATCCAAAGTGGAAATTTGATAAAAATCGCAACTAAGACTCTGAGAGCTATTTCTCGGCCCCATTCGAAGGCTTCAAACATTGGCTCACATAAATATTTACGACTATTAGTTTTTACTCTTGGAGATCAAAACTTTTTCGATTTACTTGGACTTGCACAAAATTTGCATATCGATGTGAACAGAAGCAGAAACAGAAACCAGCAATACAGAGATACTAGAAAGAGATATTTTGGAGGAGAATAAAGGAAGGCGAGGCGCCAAAAAAAATAACAATTAAAATAAATTTTACATAAGCCTTGGCACATTGCTATTACTTTGTCCAAATGTTTTCAATATTTTATGCTAAATCTTTGTGAAAACAATTTTGCAACACGAATTGAGTTCAGTTGTGTTGAGGAAAATGCAAATTAAAAGGCTCCCAAACACTTCGAGCATGAAGTTTCGTCTTGAAGTCTTGTAAATCATTTCCTAAACCATTGGGAGTACAGAAAAGATACTTGCTCTCACGGATGCAGATACATACATATGTACAAAAAGGTCTCGAGAACCCAAATATGTCAAGATGTCTGTATGTAGGCCAGTGTATGCGATTCCCCGTCATATTTATTATTTATGTAGCTCAACTAAACGTTTTGCCGCAGGAATTATGGCATAATATGTCAGAAGGCAACCAACCACCACGTCTTAAAAAAACAACAAATTGGCAGGATTCGTTTACGAGATAAACGAAACATGGATACCCTTTTCAGATACCAAGAAAAAAGGGATAAAGTATCTTTAATTACAGGATTATTATCCTTTCTTGACATACTTTTATAAAATATATATTTCTTTCAAAGAAATTGAGATTTTAGTCTTTTAACAATTATTTCCTTTCTGATCCCGAAAAATATTAAATTCCCTCCAATAAGTTAAATTAATGTCTGACTTTTCTTTGCCTAGACCGACTCCTTAAAAGTATCCAATTACAGATGCCGTATTTCAGATTCAAAATCAACATCATCATACCCCCCATCTCAAAAAAAAAGGACGAAAACCAGAAAAAGAATAAATATCAAGACCACTCAGATACGAGTTTCTAAGCCGTCTGGCAATGGAAAACTCTATAAATTTTAAAGCCGCTATTAGCCGAGACTTAGTAGCAGTAATAGCAGTGGCAACAACTCATAAATTCCGACAACGGACAAAGAAAGTAGATTCTTGCTGTCCTGGCATGAATTTAAATGTGTTAAACGAGCCCAGTCCTCCACCTCCTCCTCCACAGTAGATATCCTTGTTGTTGTCCCGTCCAGTTTGGACTTCCGCTAAAAGAAGAATCACCTTTAATGATATGATTGGAGGCATCATTTAAGACCGCAAAAGTTTCCTTTTATTGTGTGTGAGTGGGTGTGCGAGTGTGGTAATTGTGGTGGAAGTTTCTTAGGGTTTCGCATGGTAGGTATGAATAAAAGTTTTAGTTCCTCACAAAAGTTAAGAAAGCCGGTAGGCAGCACCACCCAGAACAGGTAAAAACTTTTCAGGCATTTAAATCATTGCCTGCCAGAAGCACAAGTCGCACAATTGAAAATAACCTCAACACACCTGTATAGTCTAAAAATAAATGCAAATAAAATATTAGGGCACGGTTTCCATGTTTACGAAATTTAATGGAGAAAAGATATGGGTCTTGGAATAGAAATATGGTGGGAGAGTCCTGTTTTTGATTTAATTTTAAATACTTTTTAAGATTCTCCAAGAATTCTCTTAGAAAAATAATATTACATTTTTAAGGGTTTTCTTTATATTCTGCTTATATTATTATTACTATTATGAAGCTGCCACAAAATTAAATTTTTCCTTGCCTAAAATTTTTAAGCAATTTTTTTTTCTCATCTCTAAATCGAAAATCGAAAATATATTATATAGGTAGGTAAGTGCGAGTACGAGTATCGGCATTGGCTTAAAATAATGGCTGTCAATTTGTAGAGCCTACTCTTAGACACTGCCAGACAATGAAATGTTCGTTGGCAAACACACGTCCCAAAACACACGTGTCACACTTTTGTTCTTGTAAGAACGTTTTTTTTTATTTTTTTTATATTCCCCTAAGCACCATCATCAGTTGCAAGTGTGAACAATAAATTGTCATCAGCCCGGCTCGAATCGACTTTGCTTTATTTCTTTTCAGTACGAGACTCTGACTCTCTCGCCAATTTATGGCGGATTTCAATTTTTCTCTGTAGTTGTGTCTGTGTGTGCGTGTTTTCGTTTGGGTAAGTCAACTCATATAAGTATGCTCTACAAATTGACAAAAAAAACACACACTCATACAAGAGCCAAACGGAAGTTCTCAGAAAGGAAGTCAAAAAAAGCATGTGAAGTTTTCGTTTGTAGCTGACATTTATTGCGCACATGGCTTCTGCCATTGATTTTTTATGCGTTTTTCAAGAAGTTTTGGAGGCTCTCGGTGGCCCAAATAAGTGTGCTACAGTTTTTCAATTTCCATTCTATTCTCGGTGACTCCCGATTATCAGCCAGAAACCCAGTCCTGCCGCTGCGACCCACTTTACTTTATGGCCCCTCATATGTACATTATGGGTATACTCCGCCTCCGCCACTAATATTGACAGTTTTCGAGTGCTTTTTAATACGGTTAACGTTCTGCCGGAAAACTAATAAAAGTTTGTTTTTCTTTCCCATTTGATGATGTTGCCCCACCGAAGAACCCTATTGACAGTCGACGGCAAATAAGATTTACAAACTTGAAATGGGAGCAAAAGTAGTTGGTCATGAATTTTCCATTATGGTTGACGGACATTTTTTTTCCTTTATACGAGCTAAGGGATTTGGCCGGAAAAAGAATACTTAGCTTGGTTCAAGTATTTTTTTTGTTGTTTAATGAATTATGATTTCTTTTGGAAGTAAGTTTTTTTCTATTTTTTTTTTATTTACTTTCGGGTGAACTTTGATGCTTAAACAGTTTATAAAAGTAAGAGATTTATATTTATTTATTGAATAATATGGAAATATCACAGGTATAAACGTATATGAACTGATAATTTTCTTTACAAAAATTATTTAAAAAAAATGGAGTAAACTTTATGGACTTTTAGCATACAAACTACCACAAAACAATATAAAATCTTAGGCTGAAAATTAAATATTCCTATAAGACGAGCTGAGGAAGGCAGAAACTGAGCTCATTCCCACCATAATTCTCAATCTCGCCAATTTGCATTTGTTCGCTCGGCTCGCTTTGGTGTCTCGCTCGACTAATACGAATGTATGGGCATAAGAGTGCGCAGCGCGACACAGACACGAAGGCGAATGAAAATCAACTGGGGGCAGTCATTATGGCGGCTTTCACTTTCGCTAATGTGTTATGAGAGGGAAAGGCAGCCCCAGCACCAGCATCAACAGCAGCCGAGCCAAAGCATAGTAGCACAAGCATAGCAGAAGCTGAAGCAAAGCAGCCAGCCAGCCAGCCATTCTCGGAGGGGCGGCAGCGACAGTGCTTTGCTTGGAGGCGTGTAGAAGTGGGCTGAGTGCCAGTTAGAGTGTGTTTAAGCAAATAGGTCGGCACACAAACCACCCAACCACCTACTTATGCACACCACCACCCCGCCACACCACCACACTACCATGCCACACTCACAGTCGCAGTTTAACGCGCCGCAGCTTACATTGTAATCTAAAGAACGGAAAACCACAAGAAAAAAAAGAGAAAGTAAAGCTTCCAGGACTTGAATTATTTAATACTCTTACACGAATAAAAAATTTGTGGATTTTATAAGATATTTTTAGTTTTTAAGGGGAAGTTAAATAATTCATGATTTTATGAGTAATTTATTTTTTTAATTTATCATTTAGTTGGAAAAGTTTTGCAATTTTTAGAATAAAAGCTACAAAGAGTCGTAAAAAATGTACTGAAAATAATACTATCAAGCTAAGCTATATCTTATAAATATTAATTTTTTATTTTAGACTTCTTTTTTTAAACAAATATTCTTAAATTAAGTTTTTACAGTAAGATTAAAGGTAAAACTTTTCAGTTACAAGTTCCATAAGTTCTTAAGATCTTTCTTGGTAAAGAACGATAGAAGTTTTTTTTGTAACAATAACAAATAAATAAAAATTTAAAAAACTTTAAGCAGTTTTTAAATGAAATATAAATTTAAAGTAATGACAAGTGTACAGTTTTCTTATTAAGACTTCACTGTACTAAAACTTTCGAGTTTGCATTTGAGAAGTCAAAGCAGAAATTAAACTCGAGCTTAAGGAGCAGGCAGATGAATATTTTTTTTTCGGGTGGCCGAAACTCAGAGGTTGCATCTGCCACCCCCCATTACTGCTACTGGTCCCCCCTTTTTACACTGGGGGATAAAAGTCATATACTCGTAAGCAGGATCCCTAACTCGCTGGCAAACACATACATACATAGGCGCGTACTTGTATTTAATCAGATGCGCATACATACATATTTGAGTGAGCATTTTGGAGTCTGTGTATGTGGTACAGTGTGTGTGAGAGTAAATTTTTGTCGTATTTACACTTATTTCATTTTGCCCAATGCTTTGTTTACTATTTGACTTGGAGTTGTCCCAACAGAGGCGTAACCGGGAGGGGCGTGGTCATGAGGGTATATCTTTTTCTCTGACGTTAAATTTTCTTTTTTTTCCGTCTTTCTCCTTCTTAGCTGATTTCTCTTTGGCGCCACGGAGCGTATGAGTGATTAAAAGTTTTGGCATTAAGCAAATTGCGTCTAAGCCCAGTCTTTGGGCCTCCATTTGGGCCCTGTTCGTCCTGTTTTTGCCAGAAAATCTGTGTCGATGTTATGCTAATTATATCACGCCTCAATAAACAGCTGACAAGGAAACGTGCCGGGCCAATCACAAGAGATTCGTTGTATTATTTCTGGATTTTTGGCTGCCTGGTATTCGATTTTTGGCATTTCAATCTGCCCATTCCACTTAAATTATTATGCAACAAACAAAAATCTAATTTTTTCCATTCGGCAGCTGTCGGTTAGAAGTTTTGGGGGCTAGCTGATAATGTTTCCACACCTCCCCACCCTCCATCGGAGAAAGTTTTTAATCGATGGAACTTTCCCCCAGAAGAAAATTCCCGAATACGTGATTGAACTTTAACCCAATTTAGTAACAACATCTGCTTACTTGGACAACAGAGAAATATTTGAATTGAATTTCGATTAATTGGTTGGATATTAAATGGACTAGTCTTTATTGGATGTTTTTTGATAAATATTCGTATGAATATTACTTATATAAATAAATATTTATTTGGAACAAATATTCCTATATTTGTAAGAAAAATGTTGGTTTAAAAACTGTTGATTCACTTCTTATCTCTTCCTTAATGAATATCCCTGATTTCCAACCCAAAAATATAAACATTATTATGTTATATCAGAGCTTACACGTCTCAAGGACTGACAAGATGGCCGAAATAACTCTAAAGATATTATCTGTGTACCAGGGCATAATTTATTCACATGGACATGTTAATGGCTTGCCAATCCGAAACAGACCCACTAGCTTTAATCTGGTGTGTCGTATATGTATATTTCTATATATATACCGACGATTCCAGGAGGCGCATTCAAGTGGATGATTACATGTAATAATTGTTAGGCACAAACACACTGGCAAGAGGATAAATTAGAGTTGCCGGGGAAGATAAAGGCAGACACACCACCCATAAATAATAATTAAATGCGTGACTAATTACTTGTGTAATATTGCCTTTATTAAGCCACAGACAAAGACAAAGTCGCCCAGCCGATAGCTGAAGACTCTGAATAAGAATTGAAGTCACAAAAGGAGACATGCCTGCCAGACACGCCCACACTGCCAAGGGAGGCGTAATGAGCTGGCAATATGTCGTGTTATCACCACCCAAAAAGCAGAAAAAAAACTGGATAAGTCAGGAAAAAAAGGAGTTGAAATTTCACTCCTGCAGGCGCCGAGCTAAATTCGTTGTCCTGGCGATGACTAAGTTGACATCAACTGCCAACTTGGCACATGTGAGCCCAGAGACAGTGTGTGGGTTCGAGCCAGATATTTACCTCGAGGCCTCTAATGAGCCTTGATTTATTTCATTTCCTTCTGCCGCAATCAAGATATCCTTCCAAGGAAGTAGGTTGCTAGGAATTTTCCTTTTTCCCCAATGGTTTAACACATATGCAAGTACTTTAGCCACAATAAAGACTTAATTACTTAATTAAGTGATTTCGCAATCCTTGCGGCTTAATAATTCAATTCATAATTCAATTAAAATCAATTTAAGAACTAAATTAAGTCGCTAAACTGACGTGGTTTTACATGGAACTTATTTATTTAAATACAAACAAGAAAGCAATAATAGAAAACTTTACTAACTAATTGTATTTAATTTTGTTAAAAAGAATCAGGTGTTTAAAATATTTAAAGGTACATTTTCACAATAGCATATTCAAGGTAAGAGCCGCTTATTTTAATTGACTAAAAATATTGATAAAAATATCAACCCAAAAAGCCTTTATATAAAATAAAAAACCTTAATCACTTTACAGCCATTTAAAAAAAGAAAGTTTTCATTCATATTTTAGGTTTAAAGCATTTAAACCTAACTACAAAATATATGCTACTCTATTTTTAAGCCGCTAACAAAATTTAAAATAATCAGAAATGTCTAACTAAATTCAAAATACTTGATGATATTTTGCAACTGACTTTTTCTGGTAGCGACAGTTGCAATTTATTGCATTGCACATTAGACGCTTGACGGCAAGCTATGCACATTTTTGCCAAAAAGCAACCACAAAAATTGTGTCTCCTAGTTGAATTTCACAGTTTTGCATTTTTTCAAGCAACTACCCTTTTTTTACTCCTTCCTGTCTGCAACAATTGATCGTCTTGCCAGGGTTATGTCAGAAAAAGCCATATAAACAAGAAGTAAACCAAAAAGCTGCAGTTTCATTTTTCTTTTCCCCGCTTCAGATTTAAAATTCTCATTCAATGTTTATTTGTCTAAGCACCAACCCAACGCTTTCGTTTCAATTTATTTTGGTTTTCCTTATTTTTTTTCCGTTTTTTTTTTTGTTGAATTGTCTTTTACGTGGCATTCAGTTTATTTACTTTTCAGTGCAACAGCTTGACTTTTATGCTCGTTTATGGTTGCTTTCGAGGCTTTTGTTTGGAGCTCTTTGGATCGATCCAACCCAAAAATCAAAAAAAATCATCAGATAAACAGATTTTTGTCATGTGTGTTCAATTTCATTCTGATTTATAGAGATAGCATCGGGTATTGCTTTTATTTGTTTACATATCAAGAATGTGGCAAATGAATTGCCAAATACTTGACAAAGTCAATAAAATTTTAAATTGTTTTAAGCTCTGATGACTGAAAAAAGTAAAGCTTATTTTTTTGTATAATTTAAGGAGGGTTTCTAGGGGCTTATAGAAATATATTTTTGACTACTAAACGTTGTTGGTGCGTTATATAATTTCTAGGTTTATATTTCTATATAATTTAAAGATTATTATTTTCCACAAAACTTAATAGAAAATCTTGATTTGTTTTGCTTTAGACTTTCCAGCTGAGTAAGCAATTATATTTTGATAACAAAGCAAAAAGCCACATCCACACAGCCACTGAGAGCCATGAAAAGTCTGGAGGACACCTATGAGTGGCAATGAAAATAAACAACTCGCAGACTCAGAACTGGCCAGAACGAATTTGCCCACACCATGGAAAATGTAAACAAATCGCAAACCAATAAACTGAGAGGAGCCTGAAGCCTGAAACCCAACTGATCCGACAGTATTGCTCCAAGCCTCACTCTGATCGGTGCTCCAAATCGGAATATATACCATACAAAAATGAGTTTAGATTATTCAGTAGAATTTAATCACGATGAAAATATTCTTTTTGTCGAAAGACATGTGGTGAGCTATACGTTTTCTGTTCAGATAACTTTTTTCTATTTAATAAACTTTATTGTAGTCTTACTTGTCGAAATTCCTGACCAACCTTACCTTGGAGTCATCTGAAGATCAAGACGAAGAGTCCACTATTTTTAATGAAAAACTTTTGCAATTTAAATACGAAGCTGAATGGCTGGACTTGATTTTTCCATCACCCGACTATTATGCCCAGAAAGAGGAATTAATCTACAAGGTTGTATGCGAAATTAAGGCGAAAAAGCATATGGATGAACAGAAATGTATGGACACCTCACCAGTTGACCATTTTCTGGATACCTATCCGGAAGATTTGAATTCATTAGTTGTAGTAGAACTTCAATGATTTAATTTTTTTAAATACTAATACTCTTTAAGAAGAGGAGAGCATTTGGTTGGCTCATAATGTTGCCAAATCTTCTAATTAAATCATTAGCTCATACCTTGACTTTCTCTTGCCTGCGAGGGTGTATTTTTTTGTTTCAGGCTTAAGAATAATCCGACAAAATCATCCCTCCAAGTCCTGGTTTAGTCAACAATTAATGTTTATCTGGCTAAACATTTTCATTTAGGTTATGGCCAGAATCCTCCCACCCAGAAGAGTTCTGAGCCAAAAAAAGCACAACGACATTAAGGGATACCGGTGTGATTGGGCATGCGGGCTGAGTTTTACCTTCAACCTTGTCCTGATATTAATTTAAACTAATGCCACAAGGCAAGTCACAACAGCCACAACATATCGTACAAAAAGGGAAGTAACCGAAGCATTCAAATCCGAGACATGTAATTTGCCAGGCGCTTGTGGGAATGAGCAGTCCTGTATCTCTGACTGGATATGGGTGTCCTGACGACAAAGTGACTTAACATGTCAGCCCCACGGCCTGATTATTCCGTTGACAGTGAGAATATGCCAAAGCAGAAAGATTATTTGCCAAAAGGTGGGGGACTCATCAATGCCAATTCCAAGTCAATTGAGAAAGCACAGAGAAAAATTTGGCATACTAGAAAACTTTCATAAAAAATGTATATATGGAAAATATTTTTGTTTAAAATAATAAACATTTTAATAAATTTTAATATAATATTAAAATTATTGCAGTGTTCGTTATTCAGTATTTCCAGTGATCTTAACCTGTCGGAAGTTGTCTAGGAAATTAGCCACTGAATTAGATGGCTAGAAGCGGTGAACCGACTTGGCCCTACTTCATTAACATTTAGTTAAACTTGTCGCATGCCTCACGCATTTCAATGAACTTGTGGCAGCTAGGAATTTGGGTTTTATTTAATTAAGCCAAGCCAAGTCTTCTCCAAGATACTCAGTTGATTTGTAACATTCCAGATACATATGCAAAGGAATAGGCAATTTCCTATCGAATTTTAAACAAATAAATGTGTAGAAATAGCTTAAATGTTTGGAGCCTCGACATTGAAGTGACGTTTGAAATTAATTTGTGCCAGGCTCTTGCCATTTGGCCCTTTTGGTAAATAAACCGCACTCCTTGGTTGTCGGGTGTCGGGTGTCTTCGCTGCGGATAAGCCGTGTAATTAAGCAAAATTCGCCGCCATTTGGTTAGCGGTTTTAGGTGCGTGAGAACGCCCAAAAAGGCGAACCAGTAACAGCCAGTAGCGTATTAATAACGTCAAAATGTTGCGCATGAAAATTTATTAAGATGCCGATGCCAAAGCCCCAACACTCTCCAGTCAGCTGTTGCCATCGACTGGGAACTTTTAGCTCGGTTTTGGCCAAGTGGGCCACCCAACATGGAGGCCTTTACTCCGCGGGGCCATTGCGCTTGACGGCTTCACATCCATAATTTGGGTAATTTATTAACAACGCGGCGTATGCGTAATATTTTAAATTTTCAAGCAACCTCGGACTTTAAATTATAGAAAACGAGAAAATTGTTTAAGAATTTAATAAAATTTCTGTACAGTTTTCTATTAAGAAATTTCTATGCAACTCAAAGACACCAAAGCAGTAAAATAAATCAATAAACATTCTCCTCGAAGTTTTCTTGATTGGTTTAAAACAGTTTCCATAAATTTATTATACTTGCTGTCAAAATATGACAATGTGACTTATATCTCAGCTTGATTTTATTGATATCATTTGAAAGCAAATTTAAAAATGCACTTGTCAATTCTCTTCACTTGACAAATTCGTTCGGTAAAGTTCGGTATTCTGAAAACAGTTTCATGAAAATATTTGTTTCAAATTTAAAAGTAAAGTTTAAGTTTGGCAAATTAAATTTAAACTTCACTTAACAGTATTTTTGGAAAACTCATAATTACTCAACTATTTTTATGAGAATGCTTTTGTCACATGCTTTTCAATTATTTATTCATTTAAATGGTCTAGGAACAGAAACTGATACATTTTATTTTCCCACCCCAACCCCCTTCAGAAAATAATCAAGTCGAATGGGACTGCAACCGCATTTGGAAAAGTGGTTTGTATCTGTATCTTTTCCATTGAAATCTGGCCGGCTGGCAGATGCAAGACTGTGACTGTAAAATATTTTATTGCAGGCATTTGGGTGCAATATAAGTAGAAAGCCATTTGAAACTTTACACTGGCCTTCGGCTTTACTGCTGGCCAAAAGGCTCTAAAACTTTTGCGCCAATAAGTCACCAGGCGACTGTTTGGGCCAAAGAGACGAAATGATGTAAGCCATAAAACTGTCCAAAAGTCGCAAAAGAGAGAGTCCTTTGAGGGATTGCACTACGTGTATGTGTGTGTCTGAGTTGCGTACTTAAATAAAAATATATTTTAAAAGCCAGAAGCCAGAGGTTGCAGTAGCTTTGGCTCCCTCGAAAAATAAATTAAAATAAAACAACCGCGTGAACAAAGCCCACAAATCATAAATTTTAAATTAGCTCACACAACCACCACCCTACTCCGCTGAACAATAAATAATTATTTAATTATTTTATTACTTTAAGCCGAATTACAAATGAATAGAAAGCACGCGCCGACAATTAACAATACAGGCGAACAAAAAAAATAAGGCGACTATTTCCACAGAATGTTTATATAAATAAACAAAAGCCCAGTCCGACATCCACTCAGTTTTTATATGGAATATATGGTACAAGTTGTAAGTAAGCTACCAACATCCAGCTAAAAGGGCATCTGGCGGTGACGGAGGATAAACAAAAGGGCAAGTAGATGGCAAGAAATAGGGAAAGGGTATTAAAACCACTCTGTAAAAATATTAATTAGCATTTAAGGGTTTATATTTTTATACCCTTGCAGAGGGTATTATAATTTTGGTCAAAAGTGTGCAACGCAGTGAAGGAGACATCTCAGACCCTATAAAGTATATATATTCTTGATCAGGATCACCTCCTGAGTTGATATGAGCATGTCCGTCTGTCCGTCTGTCCGTCTGTCCGTCTGTCTGTCCGTCTGTCTGTTTCTACGCAAACTAGTCTCTCAGTTTTAAAGCTATCGTCTTGAAACTTTGCACACACCCTTCTATCCTTTGCACGCAGTATATAAGTCGGAACGGCCCGGATCAGCCGACTATATCCTATAGCTGCCATATAACTGATTGATCGGAAATGGTATAACTTTGGTGTTTTTAGAGTTAGAGAGTTCAAATTTGACATGAGAGCTATTTTTGGCAAAACATTACGACATGCCAAATTTCATAAGGATCGGCCGACTATATTCTATAGCTGCCATATAACTGATTGATCGGAAATGACCCAACTTTCGTGTTTTTGAAGATAGAAAGCTGAAACTTGGTACAGATTATATATTTGGTCAGTTGATCCGACCTACCAAATTTCATTAGGATCGGCCGACTATATCCTATAGCTGCCATATAACTGAACGATCGGAAATGGTATTTGGTAGAAATATCAACTTTCGTATTTTTGAAGATAGAAGTTTGGGACTTTTTTTAGATTTTGTATTGTAATACATTGGAATATATATTCCTATTCCCATAAGGATCGGCCAACTATATCCGATGTTTGCGATATATATCCGGTTTTAACTGCAAGGGTATATCAACTTCGGCTCCGCCCGAAGTTAGCTTTGCTTTCTTGTTTTATCAAGATTTAAAGACACAATGATGTGTAATTTCGTCATGTTTTAGAAATGATAATAGTGGTTGTGTAGTTAATAATATAATTTCAGTGCATCTGCCTAGTCTACTTGAAAAGTTCCAAACGCGTGCTACCAAAAGGCGTCGCCGCAATTACCCAGCCATGAACGCGAACAGAAACACAAAGCCAGGCTAACGAGTGGTTGTGTGTCGCATACTTTTAACCCGCACTGTGTTTGCCTATTGTGCCAAGCCTGGCCAGGACCAGAACAGGCCAGAAGTATGTACGAATGTAATCGCATGGTTCTATTTAAGCCCGAATGCCAGAGGAGGGTGTATGTAGAAGGGGTGTATGTACTGAAAGGGTTTAAGCCGGAATAGGAACACTAAGCAACTGTGTGTGATCATAATTGTTGTGGCAACAAAAACAACAACAATAAGAACAACAAGTACAGAAACGGAAATCACAACACAAACAGTAGAACAGAAGCTCTGTTCCAGGCAGTTCGCTTTCTTTTTTATATCCCTTTCATGGCAATGTCTACTTAAAATGTCAAAATTGCAAAGTCTGCGAAACATTGGGGCTAAAAGTGTAATTGTTGTTATTGCTCAGCTCTAAGAATTTATTTATATTCGAGTTTCGAATCCCTTAAGAGAAAGTTGAATAAATTAAGGACAGAAAAAAAATTGCAGAAAAATAAACATGAAAAATATCGTTTCCCCATTGAATTTCAATAAAATGAAAAAGACTAAGTAAAACAAAGAGCAGGCAGGCAGAAGAATTTATTTTTACTGCCAACTAAAATGCATACGATAAATGCTAAAAGTTTTCCCATGTCGCAGTCGGACCGGAAACGGAAGTCGCCTGTACGTCATGTATGGTAGGTTTGAGAAAAGGTCGCCGGCTTTTTTGGCTCCAAGTGCATAAATAACTTTAAAATATGTGAATAAAACCACAAAATTTCATTGAAACTGTGGGAAAATAGTGAATGGCTATAATTTATATTCACATTTCAACGTTCTTGAACGTTGTAAGTCCCTTATATATAAAAATCCTTTTTCCCTTTTTGCTAAAAGAAATCCGTTTTTAATGCCACATCGTCAGTAAAAAAAAATAGGTCAACCAGATTTATACTGAATGTATCAATTATGAGCGCCGTTCAATCAAACGAACCCCCCTGGCAAATCGACCGAAAATCAGACAAATGAGAGGGAGTCGCTGACAGTTAAATTGGCCACAGAAACACCCCCTGAAAAAAAAATGGCGATTGGCCGACAAAAATATATGTGCGCCCATACAAGGGAATATATGTTCAATATATGTATGGATGTCCTTACATAGGGGAAGCATTATAAAAGCTATTAATACAGGCAGACCTAGAAACGAAATCAAAGTGTGAAGGCATATCGAAGCCGGCAGATTCGGAATCTTGACCTAAAACGACCGCAACGCCATGCCACAGCGTTCGGTTTTGGCCACAAACAAATTTACTGAATGGTCGAAAGCATTTTATTGTTTGGGCCACAATAAAACTCCAGAGAAAAGGGCGGAAAATCGTTCATTATTCATTATAAGCATTCACCCACCGCAATAATTTTGCTTCAAGGATATCCACATACATATACATATATATTTTGTGCATATAAAAAAGAAACTCAAGTCATTTATCTTGACAGGAATTTTTCCATTGGGCTGGCTGCCTGGCTGCTGCTCACTTGATAGTTAGAAAAGCCAAAAACTCTTCAGCCGCAAACTTTCATCAATCTTTCAATAATGGCGAAGGTTTTTTTTTCCCTTATTTTGGAGGGAAAAAAGTGGAAGTAAGCACCTTTCAGTTCAGTGTCATGTAAATTTGTTTGCGCAGTTGCACGTAGCCAATAAAATAACCATGAAATGTATGGGGGAATTGGGTGGGGGGAAAACGTCCAAGTACAGGGGTCAAGAGTTCACTCCAGGAAAGACATTCAAAAGTAAATAAATCATGATGGTTTTTCTTTGGTATTTGATCTGCTTTCTCATGCCACACCGCATCAAGTTTCTTCATTTTTTTTGTTAATACTTATAGCTGGCGATTTATTGGTTAATTTTTCAGGAGCACACTGGAAGGCATCTTGTCCTTTTCCGGATCTGATACATACAGGGATATATAGGGAACATCCAGCTTGTCGCTTCACTGCGCATAATGAAGTTATTGCGCCCTCTTTTCGCCAGCAATATGTTTTCATTACTCAAAGGCCTTGACTCCAGAGAGTCAGGGAGTCCTGGAGGGTCCTTTGTGGTTATCTTTCACCCAAGTCAGTGAATATTATTTTAATTTATTTAATTGGCTAATGGACGACCAAACGGTATGTTTAGAAAATTGCCAGAGGATGCATTATCCACAACCACGACATCCACAGCAGCATCCACAACAGAGAACGCTTCATTAGGCTAAATGAAGCAGATGGCGGCATAAAAATGAAATCATTGTGTAATTTTCGGATAACAAATTCTACAAATTATTGCTTTAATTTATGTCTTCCATTATAGGATTGTAATGGTTGGGCAGCACATTAATTTATAAATGTTATGATGTTTTTTTTATATTTTTGACTTAAATTATGACTACATTTTACATTGTTTTTATGATATGTATATTTTTTTGTAACTCATATGCGGGAATTTTTTTTTGTTTCAATTTTTATATTTTAATTTGATTAGCTCCAACCGCTTTTCCAAACGTTTCACTAACTTTTTTAAACATAACCTCCAGTCCAGAGATACACAGGTCCTTAACTTTCGCTTTGAACCAAAGGACTTTTTCATAGGCCGACTGTGGGGGCGTCGCCCTGAACCGCTGACGTCTGTTAGCCAAGTCCGAATGCCAGACCCACTTGACGGACTTTCAACACAAATTAAATTCTCAATGTATTCCAGGAAAATTTGAGACGAACGATTCATGGCGACTACCGGCTGGCAAATGTGTCCAAATGGGTTTCAGGAGAGAAATTTATACAAGCAACTGGTCGCTATCAGCGTCTTCCACTAGGTGTAGGTTTACTTTTCCCAATATTTACTTTTTGATTTTGAATTGTTTAAATTTGAAATAGAACCACATAGTGCCAAGGCACTTTGCAATTTTGTTTATTTAGCATTATGACGAAGATGAATAAAAAGAATAGAACATTTTATAGAATTAAATTCAATAATAAAACTATGGACTATCGAATCTTTATCAATCTTCAGCCTCTGCGATGGCTATATCGTTCCCAATTTAAGTCCGATTCTTAAGCGGAATACCTTAAAAGATTTGTGGATCGAATCTTCACCAATCTGCATCAAAACCTAGAAAAAAAATATTTTTTAGATTTTTTGTCAAATTTTCTAGGGGGTCCCCTTCAAAAAGTATCAAAATGCATGGGTTTGCAATATGAGGCCTTGCAATGCCTATATCTTTCCCAATTTAAGTCCGATTCTTAAGCGGAATACCTTAAACGATTTGTGGATCGAATCTTCACCAATCTGCATCAAAACCTAGACAAAAAATATTTTTGAGATTTTTTGTCAAATTTTCTAGGGGGTCCCCTTTGAAAAGTATCCAAATGCATGGAGTGGGCAATATGAGCCCTTGCGATGCCTATATCTTTGCCAATTTTAATCCGATTCTTAAGCGGAATACCTTAAACGATTTGTTGATCGAATCTTCACCAATCTGCATCAAAGCCTAGAACAAAAATATTTTTTAGATTTTTTGTCAAATTTTCTAGGGGGTCCCCTTCAAAAAGTATCAAAATGCATGGATTGGCAATATGAGGCCTTGCGATGCCTATATCTTTGCCAATTTTAATCCGATTCTTGAGCGGAATACCTTAAACGATTTGTGGATCGAATCTTCACCAATCTGCATCAAAACCTAGACAAAAAATATTTTTGAGATTTTTTGTCAAATTTTCTAGGGGGTCCCCTTTGAAAAGTATCCAAATGCATGGAGTGGGCAATATGAGCCCTTGCGATGCCTATATCTTTGCCAATTTTAATCCGATTCTTGAGCGGAATACCTTAAACGATTTGTTGATCAAATCTTCACCAAACTGCATCAAAGCCTAGGAAAAAAATATTTTTTAGATTTTTTGTCAAATTTTCTAGGGGGTCCCCTTCAAAAAGTATCAAAATGCATGGATTGGCAATATGAGGCCTTGCGATGCCTATATCTTTGCCAATTTTAATCCGATTCTTAAGCGGAATACCTTAAACGATTTGTGGATCGAATTTTCACCAATCTGCATCAAAACCTAGACAAAAAATATTTTTTAGATTTTTTGTCAAATTTTCTAGGGGGTCCCCTTCAAAAAGTATCAAAATGCATGGGTTGGCAATATGAGGCTTTGCGATGCCTATATCTTTGCCAATTTTAATCCGATTCTTAAGCGGAATACCTTAAACGATTTGTGGATCGAATCTTTACCAATCTGCATCAAAACCTAGAAAATAAATATTTTTTAGATTTTTTGTCAAATTTTCTAGGGGGTCCCCTTCAAAAAGTATCAAAATGCATGGATTGGCAATATGAGGCCTTGCGATGCCTATATCTTTGCCAATTTTAATCCGATTCTTAAGCGGAATACCTTAAACGATTTGTGGATCGAATCTTCACCAATCTGCATCAAAACCTAGACAAAAAATATTTTTGAGATTTTTTGTCAAATTTTCTAGGGGGTCCCCTTCAAAAAGTATCAAAATGCATGGGTTGGCAATATGAGGCTTTGCGATGCCTATATCTTTGCCAATTTTAATCCGATTCTTAAGCGGAATACCTTAAACGATTTTTGGATCGAATCTTCACCAATCTGCATCAAAACCTAGACAAAAAATATTTTTTAGATTTTTTGTCAAATTTTCTAGGGGGTCCCCTTCAAAAAGTATCAAAATGCATGGGTTGGCAATATGAGGCTTTGCGATGCCTATATCTTTGCCAATTTTAATCCGATTCTTAAGCGGAATACCTTAAACGATTTTTGGATCGAATCTTCACCAATCTGTATCAAAACCTAGAAAATAATTATTTATTAGATTTTTTGTCAAATTTTCTGGGGACCCTTCAAAAAGTATTAAAATGCGTGGGGTGAGCAATATGAGCCCTTGCGATGCCTATATCTTTGCCAATTTAAATCCGATTCTTAAGCGGAATGCCTTAAACGACTTTTTGATGAAATCTTCACCAATCTGCATCAAAATCTAGAGACAAATTATTTTTTTGATTTTTTGTCCAATTTTCTAGGGGGACCCCTTCAAAAAGTAAGAAAATGCACAACGTGTGAGGCCTATGGTGTCCTTTGGATTTGAAGATATTTGAGAATTTCTATCTGATTTTAATCAGAATACCTTAACCAAGCAATCCGTTGATTACCTTATTCAAATTTTATATCAAGCTACGTCAAATATAACTTCAAAATTCTCATTTTGATATACGAATCAAGCGCGTAAACACAATTTTAGAAATTCAAAATTATTGTTACCATGAGCTTCACAATTCCTTTAAGTTACCGTGTGAGCAAGCCAAGCGTATCCGTTTTGCATAGAAAGGGAAGTAAATTTCCACTGGCTATGGGGCGGTGGGTAAAAACTTATGATTCAGATGTGGGCGTCCAAATGCATGCCATCCGACCGATATACGGATTTTTGGCGTCGAACGACACACCCATGAGCGTAATGGCAATTGTCTTGTCGGATTTAACCAAAGGAGCTAAGCTCAGACACTTGCATTTGCTGATAGCACCCGCAAGTGAGACATTTCAGTTTCGGAAGCTCCATTGTTTAAACAAGAAAACCAGATCGTATTTGGGAGTTACTACCGTCACCGAACCGGAAGTCAATGTGCTAAAGCAATATGAGAATCAGTTCAAGTTCGAGCTGAGCTTCACGGAGCTGTACTTTTCGCCCAGAATGTTGGCACTTGACCCTGTAACGATGGGAAAGCTTTTGGATCATACCAGCATGGGTCTCTTCAAGAGCAACTTGACCCTTTGCTCGTCGAAGTCTGAGCTCAAAAGGTTTCGTAACATTGGCATTCAGGTGCAATTGAGTAAACCTATGATAAGATCCCTCGGTAAGCCAAAAATACCAGTTCGAGTCCGCAAATTGGAGGAAATACGAAAGAAGTTGGCTACAGAGCCCAAGCCGGTCGGTTTTCTTCAAAATTATTATTGTAGCTTTTAGGTTTAGGCCCAAATTATTTGTGATGTTTAACGTATTTCGGCAAATTGTTTAAAATTCTATGTAGTGTTTATGGAAATTCCAAATTGTTTTTAAATTTGGCACAATTTTAAACAAACGTAAATTTAATGAAAAGGCTCCTGGCATTGATATCGTTTTGGCCAGTACATTTTCCAAAATCCTGTCAGCTTTTCCAAATCATTTCCAATAGCCATGGAAACGTTTATTAAAATTGCATCTGCGAATTTCGGGCATCTCCCTTTGACAGGCTTAGATGATTGTACCACCGAGTTTATATGAGATATTCTAGTGAATTTTCCCTCAACACGGTATTCCCATTTGAAATCAGCAAAATTTTACTGGCGGTGTCAATAGCAAAAAGGACTATTTTCCAACAATCAATTCAACAATTCAAATTTCATTAAATGATGCATCAGAGCAGAAACCAATTTACGTAAAAATTTGATGAGTTTTTATTTTAAATTAGCTAAAAATCTTCAGAAACTAACACACACAACAAGTACTGATAATAAAAACCATTATTAGCCCATATTTTGTACCACTTCTTAAGAAATAAACACATTTAGATCGTTGTAAACCATTATTCTTTACTTTCACAACTTGTTGCTTCCAATAAATTGCCAAATAAGCAAAAATAAAAGACCAACTCTCCGGGCCAGCTAGGTTGGTGGAAAGTTTCGATCCTGGATCGGGTGTAATCGAGACATGAAGAGCATAAAACTCGAAATTAGGCAAGGCACGTAACAGAAACTTGAAGATGAGGAAGGCACGTATCCCATACACATATGGATTTCCCAACTAAAACATGTTGCTTGACTTGGGACCTTACCTCGAATTTTCCCCTAGCAGTTGCCAAAGAAAATCATTCTAGTGTGAAGTTCTCTTCACCACTTTCCACTTTTCGTTGCCCAAACATAGGTATGTAAGTTCTGAGCTGGGGCTTTCTCCCTTCCGCTCGGATGTTTGTTTTCCTCGTCAACTAATGAGGCGCATATTGCTTAAGTGTTGCTCAATTACATTGAGTGCTTAGATGTCTTTGACGTCTGCGACATATTGCTAAGGGAAAACTGTCCACGAAACACTGAAGGTGTTTCCCTAACCTCCACTCCCAACTCCCACTTGCTGTGAAACTATTATACCTTCAAAAAATAGCGAGGATAAATATGCAAAAAGTTTCTCTTGGAGAGTTTCTTTTGAAAAAAAGTATAAGTGACGGAATAAAAAGGAAACTTTACTTCAACTTTTAAAAGAGTTCCTTGCATAAATAAGAAAAAAGGATGAATTGAACCCAAAACAGGAGATGTTTAAGCCAACAAAGTACTAAATAACAAGCACTTGCAGTGTGTTTGTTTTTCCCAGTTAGTTACCTTTTTGGCCAATTTCCTTCCTCTGACAGCCTTCAATTGATGTAAACAAAATTACATTTCGGGCAAAACTAACATGCCAATCCCGAGTTGCATTTTAAT